>NW_025813483.1:15979042-16466022 GCF_021976095.1 Xenia sp. Carnegie-2017 | reverse complement strand
TTTTAAGTTTTTGTAATCCACAAAAATCGTTGTAGATATAGCAAAATATATTATGATATTGTACATATGAATATAATTACATTCCATTCATGTGGTGAAACCAAATTTAGTCCTGTAATCCAATTTTTCTGTCTTCACTACTGTAAAACAATAGACTTCTAAAGAAATGGATAATGATGTTCTGAAGTTTACATAGAACGATCAGAACAGGCTGACTGGCTACATTACAGTGATACAAGTCATATGTGACTTGAACTATCGGTTCCATGAACACTATCTCATACAGGCATACACTCAATAAAAGTTGCAAAAGCAGTTTATCAAAACGGTTTTCAAACACAATGACAAACAATTTTCGTTGAAACTCTTCAGAAATCATAAGGACAACTGCTTCCATGATTTGAGAAAGGAAGAAGAGTCACGTGACATGTACTTAAGCAAAGGCGCCTGGCAAATGCAAATAGGGTTAGGACATTCGACTAAATAGTGAGCAAAAGGTATATTTTAAATTTTAATAAATCTACGCTTTTGATATTCAAAATTTATGGAATGTTTAGATAAGTGAGCAAAAGTATATGTTTTGAAAAATATTGCCATGCTCAAACCCTAAAACATTCGTGTTGTTCTGATAAAAGAAATACATTTGAATGTTGAAAACTGCAAAATGTAGTTACATTATTCGATATTAATGATATGTATTTGTTTTTCGTGTTTTTACTTACTTATGAGACATTTATGGCCTTTGTAAAGTGCTTGTGGTAACGGTCGGTAGTTTGTATTGAGAGTTGTCACCTGTTAAAATATAAGATTGACAAACATACGCGGAAAGCCACGCGAGATCGCGCGCGGACAAACATTGCAATAACGATTCAAGAAATGTATTTAGTATTTACATAAATTGATTGCATAATAAACCTACAGAGGTTAGAGCAACTGATATGTATATTTTACTGATAATTGAAGCCGGAAGTTGGTTATCCCATTTAACAATTCTTTGTATTACAAAATCATAGTTTTTATGTTTTTATCTGCCCTCTACAAACTTTGATTCGAGCAAAATTTTGTGAAAGGGATAGAACAACCGGCAAAAGATATTTAATCTTAAAAAGTTTGTCTCTTTGGCTTTATAATGGCAGAAAATTGAGATGGTACAAGGTCGACCTGCATTGTTTTGAAACAAACTGAGATTATATGATGCTGCTGCGTCATAAAAATGTGAAATATTACAGAATCCTTCTACTGCTATCAAAATTTCATCTGCAATGATGTTTATGGAAGATTGCTACAAATTTATTTATTTAACAACACTTTGTTATTCACATCGCACATCATAATAAATTCAAATTACGTCTTTAGGTATCATTGAAGAAACAAAACAACTCGATATAGAAAATGATCGGAAAGACATTTGATGAACAATAGTAAGTTGAAAACGGTATCATCAAACTCTACGAGAGATGTACATCATCAAATTATGTGAAGCAAAGTTTTCAATAAGTTCCTATGTGAACAACTCAATATCGATGAATATGTTGAAGATATGAATGCCTTTGTTCTTACTTTGATGTAAATTTGTAATTTAAGTATTCATCTTCTAAAATGCTTCTGCACGGCTGAAATTGTCCTGTCACCTCCTTAACTTCCAAAGCTTAATAACTTGCCATCTTTTTTCAGTCGTTACAAAGCCAAAAACGGGGCTAGGGTAAAAACTCTCCCGTTTTTCTACATGTCATAAAAATTTTGTTTT
The DNA here is from genome assembly GCF_021976095.1 of Xenia sp. Carnegie-2017. Classification (NCBI taxonomy): domain Eukaryota; kingdom Metazoa; phylum Cnidaria; class Anthozoa; order Malacalcyonacea; family Xeniidae; genus Xenia; species Xenia sp. Carnegie-2017. Next base: position 16,464,275 of record NW_025813483.1, on the reverse strand, counting down.
AACTCAGAAAATTTGTAAGGAATAAAAAAGCGAAAATTTTGAGATAGTTGTGTAAAACACTATCAAAAACATGTTTTTGACAAAAGCAATTATAACTCTGACTTCATCAAACGCAACACTTACAAAACCCAACGAACCCAACGAAACGAACAAATCAGGAACATAAACAATATAAACTGCTCCTGATGCCACCCCACCTATATCGGGAAACTGAACTTTAAACATAAGACTTACTGAACACAAACAAGCTACTAAGAAACAAGACAAAACTAATCACATTGTCGAACATCACCGAATCACAAAGCACACATTGATCTGTGACTCGGCAAAATGCATTACTTAGCAGCACTGACTATGGACAACGGTTTACATTAGAAAGTTGGTATACCAACTTGGAGCAAACCTTGAACAGATCACAGCAATTACCGGCACCTTACAAACGACGTATCTGCAATACAAACAAACGATCAACTAAAAACATTACACTTCACACTAATTCACAATGACAATACACAATTGACACCCAAACATTTCGTACACACAATACAATGACGTAAGAACCAGATAACAAATACGGCTAACCTGACCACAAAATAGACTTCTAACAGAAGGCCCACTCAAAATTGTGGCGTATTTTTCACTACGCATGCGACTTCCCAGCAAGATATTTTCAAATTTAAAATGGAATAGTGTTGCAATGAGAATGCTTATTTTTCTGGACTATACCAACCTGGACGATCTACATTTACAAACATGTAACGATACTCCGGGTTCCAAACCATTTACTTTATTAATATATCCTAAGTGATGGCAGATTACTGGCGATTACAAAATGCGATTACCTCAATATGTATATTAGACTGGTCAACGCATCTCATGCAAAAATTGAAGGAAGATCGATCATTTGCTACTGGCTTCATTGGTATCGGTCCCACTTTACTATACTCTTTGTATTAAAATCACAGCTTTCGCGTTTTATTCCTTTTACAAACTTCTGATTAAGGCAAAATTTTTACAATAGAGGGAAACCGGTACAGAGTTTTAACCTAGAAGCTCTGTTTTTGGCTTTGTAACGACTGAAAAATAAGATCGCAAGTTGTATTGAAATTTGAAAGTTGAAGGTGACGAGGACAATTTCAGCCGTAGGAGGAATTTTTAGAAGATGAATACTAAAATTACAAATTTACAACAAAGTAAGAACAAAGGTATTCATATCTCAACATATTCATCGATATTGAAATTGTTCTACATAAGAACTGGTTGAAAACTTTGTTTCGCATAATTTGATGATGTACATCTTGTAGAGTTTGATGATACTGTTCTCAACTTACTATTGGTCATCAAAATGTCTTTCTGATTATTTTTCTATGTCGATTTGCTTTTGTTTCTTCAATGATATAATAAAGACGTAATTTGAAATTATTATGATTTTAGTACGGTGGCCCACAATCGACACAATACTCCATGCAAAATAATGCATTGAACATTTAATATTTCCACGCAAAATACTATGTTTTTCATTGAGTAATATTTCCACGCAAATATTGCGTTTTCATTGAACATTTGTTGTTTCGCACAATATTGCTTGTTTTTCGTGCAACGTTCAAACTTTTGCGCGCCTCATGAGTTGAATATAATGCATACTTGAAGTCTTCGAGAGAAAATCTATTTGGCAAATCTTACCAATAAATATTATAAAACACGAGTCTGAAAGTGGAATTTAAGGCAAAATGTTCTGCCAAAGTTGTGGAACAAACTTGGATAAAGCCAAATTTGCTACAACTGTGGGTTTTGTGCATTATCAGATGTCGGTAAGTACATAATCCTATAGTTTATAAAATACAAGTGCACGAACGTTCGTTCAATTGTAAACGGAAATTGTTCATTCTACTTTTATTTATTTAAAATCTTCTTATCTATCCCTATTTTTCTTATATGTTTTCCCATTTGTTTTATTGTTATATTATTTTCTGTAACAATATAATTCAAACTGTATCTAAACACAGAAATAGGTTCAAAACTACAAGACCACTGGAGTAAAATCCCTTTCATTTAAAAGAGTTCATAAGATAGAGGAAGACAGATCATCAAAATTTAAGCTAAAACCTGGAGGAAAAAAGCAAAGTTGTCAAGAGGTGAAGGTGCACGTGGCATTGAAAAGGCAAAATGGAGATGGTCTCATTGGTAGAGTGAAGTCATAGACATAATAACAATTGCAGTTGATGAATATGTTGATGGAAATGCTTCTTGAAAAAGTAATTGATAACCATATCCGCGGCCGGTTCCAGTGGAGGAATGGACGTATTTCAAACACTGGCAGAATTATGTTAAACCACAAAATAACCGGCAAAGACAAAATCATCCAATTACTCGAATGCTATGACGAAACGCTTGTAAGGACCTCACCAGAAACGCTGGCGGCACCTCACAAACAAACCCATCAGCGACGTCATGGCTGCAATCTGCGAACTCACTGTACGAGAAGAAAACACAGGATGGTCATCTGTGCGAAAAGAACGGTAAACTACAACAACCGTTGACCCCAAGCACTAAATGCAAATGCCACTAGGAGACCAACCACACCGAGAGCCCTTTCCATCAGGCTTGCTCTGTTCCAGTGGCAAAAAGAAATCAGTGTTCGACTGCTGGAACGGTTATCACAGCGTTCCCTTTACCCAGACGACAGACACCCACCACCTTTATCACTACCTGGGGTCGCTATCGTTATAAGTCAGCGCCATAGGGTACATTGCTTCGTGGGAAGGTTACTCGCGCTGGTTCGATGAGATTGTATCACATTCCAAACAAAAAAAATGCATAGATGATACCCTACTTTGGGCGGATAACCTCACCCAAAGTTTTCATCAGGCTGTCCAATGGCTAGATATCTGTGGTCGAAACGGCATCATCCTCAACCCAGACAAATTTGTCTTCGGATCAGATACAGTCGAGTTCGCAGGGTTTGAAATCACATCAAACTCTGTTCGCCCAAGCAGGAAACTATCGATATTTGCCATTTTATAAAGCGAGCAGTATCACTGACATCCGCTCTTGATTTGGCCTGATCAATCAAGTCTCATATGCCTTTGAAACCACTGAACGTATGCTACCGTTCAGAAAACTGCTAAAACCAAGCAATGTTTTATTGGGACGAGGAGCTCTACACACTCTTTGAGGAATCCAAATCCGTAATCATAAATGAAATCCATGAGGGCGTTTGCATCTTTGACAAACACGCCCCACCTGTCTTGCCACTGATTGGTCAAAACATGGCATCGGATTTTGGCTACTCTAAAACACTGTGAATGATAATTAACTGGACCAATATGCTGCTACACCGAGTGGAAGATAAGCCTGGTCGGCAGCCGCTTACACATGCCGCTGAATCTCGATATGCACCAATAGAAGGGGAGGCACTGGCAGTCGCAGACGCCCTCGACAAATCCAGGTTCTTCGTACTCGGTTGCACCAACCTCAAAATCGCTGTAGACCACAAACCTCTGCTTATTTGGTGATCGGACATTGAGAATATCCCAAACCCCGCCTACGCAATCTCAAGTAGAAGACACTAAGATACAGGTTCCAAATGATCCATATCCCTGGTATTCGTCACAAAGCCGCCGATGCGATCTCCCTCCGACCCACAGATCCAGAGAACCCAAAAATGCTTTGCCTCCAGGACGACATAGCAGAGTTAAAGGACACCTCTACACACACCGGCTTTGACGAAACCATCGCTTCACTCGCTTCTCTAGCACTTACAAACGTCGCCACAGCCTGGAACAGGGTACGCATGGAAACTGCCAGCGACACCAATATGATCTCATGAATGTCATCAAATCTGGCTTTCCAGCTTCACGTAATGACCTCCCATTACCATTACAAGAATACTAGCAGTTTCTGCCACAGCCTCTACACAGTGGACGGCGTCATCATGTACAGAGATCGTGTGGTTATCCCACCACTGTTACGCAAAACATCCTGGTGCTACACTCGGCATACCGGGCATATCATCTATGACATCCCGCGCAGAGGACTCAGTCTTCTGCCGAATCACATCAGATATCGCAGCAATTCGTACGCGCATTGCAACCACACAACCGGATAGCACCATCCCAACCCAGCGCACCACCCACACCAACCATCTCACCAGCCTACCCTTCCAGTGCATCTGTGCGGATTATTTCCACTACAAAGGATCCAACTATCTCGTAATCGTAGATCGTTACTCTAACTGGCCTATTATCGAACGAGCCAAAGACGGTTGCGACGGACTAATCAATTGCCTACGTCGCGTCTTCACCACCTTTGGGATCCCAGAACGAATGCGCTACTGACGATGGACCAGAATTCACCGCGTCAAACACGGCAGTTCCTCAAACAATGGGGTACACCACCGCCTCGTCTCTGTTGCATTCCTGCACTCAAATTGCGCGCTGAGGTTGCCGTTAAAACTGTGAAACGCCTCATCACGAACAATACCGGCCCCACTGGTAGCCTCAACACAAACGCCTACAAATTGCTGTTCTACAAATATCGTAACACGCCGGATACCGATACGAAATTATCACCGGCCCAATGCGTCTTTGGTAGACCTATTAAGAAATTCATACCTTCCCCGACCGTTATAGGCCACACGCAACCTGAGCGAAACACTCGATGCTCGAGAGGAGGCTTTACGAAACCGGCACATGAGAGCAGCGGAACGTTGGTCAGAACACACAAGAAGATTACCACCTCTGTCCATTGGACATCACGTAAGAATACAGAACCAAACAGGACCGTACACTACATGAAATGGGACAAGACTGGAACAGTCATCGAAGTCCTTCAACACGATCAATACCGCGTCAAAGTCGACGGGTCCAACAGAATTACACTAAGAAACAGAAAATTTCTCCGGCAATTCACCTGTACAAGAGCAGTCACCCAAATGTATATTATTGATATGGACCTGCTGCTGATACCAAAAGTCTCAATGGAGAACCTTACTCCCAACAAATTGACACCAGCCAACAGAAAACCAACATCGTACTACCACGTCTAGGACCGACGACAGACTGATACCCTAGAGCCAGCACCACTACCGAACATAGATAATGTGGATGATAGAAATAAACTAATGGCATGTCTTGCCATGTGGTTACATCAGCCATACATTGATGATGATTTTAAAGATGAAATGGAATTAATGCACTTAGAAACAGGATTAAGGACACTTTAAAGTATGGTACTGTGCTGATATGTGGAGTCAATTGGAATGGAGATGATAGTCAATATATGTGATTATATCCCTAATGTATTTTGTTTTTGTGTTTTGGTAATAGCATTAAGCATTAAACTAATAAAGTTTAATTATTGCTCGTTCCGGTGAAAGTGTTTATTTTGCATTTGTTGCCTTATTTTTCTTATTTTACCGTCTATCGACGTGGCGCCTTCGATAGCTCAGTTGGCAGAGCGGGGGACTGTAGATGGATGAATATGTAATCCCTAGGTCGCTGGTTCAAATCCGGCTCGAAGGATATTTTTGTTATTGAGTTATAAGTATGATCAATTTCTTTTATTTTCGTAAAAAAATTTTCTTGTAATTCTATTTCAGTGTTTTAGTGCTTGAGTGGACAAAAACTAAAAACAATAACCAAAAAAATGTTTAAAAAGGCTCTTTCGATATTTGCCCTCACTCGCCTCAGTGTCTGAATTTGCTACTCGGTCATCTGCGCCTACAGGCATTTGACGACACACAGCGGTTTTCTTTTATATTCCTAATTTTTTTTTTACATTTTTAAAACGGAGTAAAAATTTTTCTTAGTATTATTTTCTTTCTTTCCCAGAAATGTTGATGAGAAACAAACTTTTTCTTTTTCTAACACATTTCTTTTTCTTGACGATTTCAAATGCTGCGAAATTGTGGAGGTATTTATGTTTTATTTGAAATAATTGTCTTTCAAGTTTAAACTTATTAAAAACATAACTTATGTTTTGAAGTGTTTAACTGTTTTTAGATATTACACATTTAACAAGAATGAATACAGTTTCATTAACACGAAAACTAAGGTAAGTAGATTACTAAGGCTGTCTTTTTTTGAGACTTGAGTTTTTGTCTGTAAAAACTGCAAGCGAACTCGGAAATTTTTAAAGTTTATATTTATATTCAATAATCTTTGAACCATTGTTTCTAGTTTGTTCTCGAGTTTACGGGGGAGTCGTGGTCGTTTTACAGGGGCTGGTATTTTGAAGAGGAGCATTGTCATGTTGAAGATAAATCGCTACGTTTGACAAATGCAATATGTTCAACTTGTGGTCATCATTCTTTTGGTTTGTTTAATTCATCAGAAAAAAAATCGGTAAGAATTCAGTGCAAATTTTTTTTAACTCTGCCTTTTTTATTATAGCAATCAGATTTGCAAAGCAATTCTTAATCACAGTTTCAAACACTTGCTTTGCCGGGCTGATTATTTTGGATAGACGTAATTGAATTGTAGATTTTGTCTTCATGAAATGGCCTGTTTTCCTTTTTCTCTTTTCTTTAATGTCAATACAAAGATATTTTGTGCACACTTATGAGTCGTGAGATTGATCTTCATATTTGTTAAGCAAAGTATAGCTCATCACAGTTTGAAAGGAATTCTGAAATTATCGATAGAATTCTTACAAGTTTAAATATAAAGAAAAAGAGGGTGATCACTTACAAGAAATTTGAAGTGTAAAGATTTTTAACTTTTTGTTTAATGCGTTATAGGATATTGAGAAAATTCTCGTTATAAAAAATCCCTATTGTTATGAGTGGCAAATTTCATTTCTGACTTTCGCTGGTAACGTTACGTCGAGGTAAAGCAAGCTATTGATGCTTTAAAATTTACAGGGTGGGAAACTTTTTTTTTGGTCTTACCGTCTTAACTACACACGATCTATTGAGACGTTGCTGAACCATCAATAAATCACGTGTTAAGATTTCCTGCTCTTCCATTCACGTGATTTTTATTTTTATGGAGTTATTAGCATTTATGACGTAAGATTTCAACTATGGATTAGAAAAACGTCGAACATAATGAAGAATATTTCAACACCATCTACGGTAAGTTAAAATCGATTTTATCATTGGTTTGGTTTGTCAGTTCGTGAGAAGACTGGCACTTGTTTTTGGTGCAGTTGAACTGGATCAATTTTCTAACCAAAATGAGGTTTGGTTTGTCAGTTCGTGAGAAGACTGGCACTTTTTGGTGCAGTTGAACTGGATTAATTTTCTAACCAAAATGAGGTTTGGTTTGTCAGTTCTTGAGAAGACTGGCACTTGTTTTTGGTGCAGTTGAACTGGATCAATTTTCTAACCAAAATGAGAAGGATGGGATAGTTAAAGTTTTATTGAAAAATAATTTTATAAACTTGTAACTTACAATGTCCTCTTTTGTATTTGTTTTTTCTTCATTTAGAGTTCTCGACTGACGACAAAAGTATTTTATCAAATTGGCCAAAGACCATCGATTTCTGTCATTTCTGGTCACGAAAATGACAAAATTGATATCATTCGAGAGGACATCCAATTCAATGTAAATCACAGGTATAAAACTGCTACAAAAATCGTTGTCATAGCCAGATGAAGAATTGTTGTAATATTCATAAATACATGTTATCTCACACGGTGTAGCTAATGATTTCGAAGGATCTTAACTATGAATATTAGCTCCCACAATTATGCTGTTGACTACGTCACCATAATTTTTGCCTACATCAAACAATGACGATTTTTGTGCATTTTAATTTTTACAGCTTTTGGACAGTTTCCTTGACTGTGGGAAGCATTCGGTTGTTGAAGATAAAACTGGAGGCATCAAATCTTGCATTCATGGATTGTTTTATTAAGTAAGCACTGAATTCATTTGACAAAGCGCTAGCGAGGAGTTTAGTTTGTGTAATTTTCAAACGCGTGTATCTAAATTTAGCACACTTGCTGTAGTTTGGAACTAATACCACCACCCTCGTATTTGAAGGGTTTCTTCCAGCATCGTCTATCAGCATTTTTTCTGAATGTACTGTCTGCAAATTTACTTTGTTTTAAGGGAAGCATTTTTTCAACTGCCCAGCACAAACTGGAGTTTATCATCGTTCAATACAAAGGAAGTAAGTTTTTTGTAGTCAATAAATGACTTATCACTGACTTCATATCCACGTGGCTGGAGCATTTTTGAAGAGGGGGGGATTAATCATTAATTTCTATCACTTCTGATCATTCATGAGCACTTTTGATCACTTCTTCCTGATCACATGTGATCACTCCGTGTACCTCTCTTGATCATTCATGAACACTTCTGATCACTTCTTCTCTTGATCACATGTGATCACTCTGTGTACCTCTCTTGATCATTCATGAACACTTCTGATCACTTCTCTTGATCATGTGATCACCCTGTACCTCTCTTGATCATTCATGAGCACTTCTGATCACTTCTTCTCTTGATCACATGTGATAACTCCGTGTACCTCTCTTGATCATTCATGAGCACTTCTGATCACTTCTTCCTGATCATGTGATCACCCAAAATCTCTTGATCATTCATGAACACTTCTGATCACTTCTCTGATCACGTGATCACTCCAATTCTCTCTGATCATTCATGAGCACTTCTGATCACTTCTTCCTGACCGTGATCACCTGTACCTCTCTTGATCATTCATGGCACTTCTGATCACTTCTTCCTGATTACTGTGATCACCTGTACCTCTGATCATTCATGAACACTTCTGATCACTTCTTCTCTTGATCACATGATCACCTGTACTCTCTTGATCATTCATGAGCACTTCTGATCACTTCTTTCTTGATCACATGTGATCACCGTGTACCTCTTGATCATTCATGAGCACTTCTGATCACTTCTTCTTGATCATGTGTCTGCTCTTGATCATTCATGAACACTTCTGATCACTTCTTTGATCACATGTGATCACCCGTACCTCTCTGATCATTCATGAACACTCTGATCACTTCCTCTTTCTCACATGGATCACCCGTACCTCTCTTGATCATTCATGAACACTTCTGATCACTTCTTCTCTTGATCACATGTGATCACTCCGTGTACCTCTCTTGATCATTCATGAGCACTTCTGATCACTTCTTCTCTTGATCACATGTGATCACTCCGTGTACCTCTCTTGATCATTCATGAACACTTCTGATCACTTCTTCTTGATCACATGTGATCACTCTGTGTACCTCTCTTGATCATTCATGAACACTTCTGATCACTTCTTCTCTTGATCACATGTGATCACTCCGTGTACCTCTCTTTATCATTCATGAACACTTCTGATCACTTCTTCTCTTGATCACATGTGATCACTCTGTGTACCTCTACCAATCATTCATGATTAATTTTAATTCCGATAACTCTTCATCATTTCTGATTATTCCTGATCACTTTTAAACATTTCCAACGAGAGGAAGTAAATCAATATCTTAGATTTTAGGTATGATCATTCAACAACATAAAACATATATGTGTGACAATACAACAAATTTAATGAATGAACAACTTAACATGAAGAACGGTAAAGTAAAGTCTAAATATTTCTTTTATTTTTTTATCCACTCAATTATTGATGAAATAAATGATAGTGCAAAGTATAATGTAATTTTTTGCTTTACATACGTAGGATCTGATTGTATGTATCAAGTTTTTCCTCCGGATTCCTCTTCTAAAATATTTTGGAATTCCACTCATCTTTTTCTCAAGAATAGCAATGGTAATTTAGTATATACTCCTTTTATATCTTGAGTAGAGTAATGAAAGTTAGACTTTTTATACTACACCAACATTTTAATGTAAGTTCTTGCACCAGATGATGTGACCAATACTGAAAAGCAACCACTTCGCCTCCACGCGACGTTTTTATTAAATTTAATGATTTAATTTCATTTCATTTATTACGTATGTCGAAGTAAACTTTATTCGAGGCGCCTTTAAGACAGTTTCTAGAAACTGTTGTGAAATTTTATAGAATAGGGCTATCTGGAGAATGGACGGTATTGTCCGCATTAATTTGGGCATGAAAAATCGAAAGGGGTTAATGTTTACATTCTTCAATATTTCAAATGATATGTATATGTTAAGGTGATCCAGCCATTTTGATAAAAAAAGAAGGAGATTTAAGTTCATCAAATGAAGACATTAGACGTGTTACTATATGTAAGTACAAATATAGTTTTGTATGAAACTGTTGTCTATAATGAGGGGGGTGGTGGGCGGTTGGTACATTTTCAATTTGAATGACCTACGCGTTCGTCTATTTACGCAACATTTTTTTCAGTTGAACGCCCCATTCCAGTTAATTAAGCGTATGCATCTCTCTTTTTTTAGCAAACAATGGTGATTACTTGGTGTTATATGAAGATAATGTTACATACTACGGACGATATGGAGTTACCATTATGACAAATGTATTGTTGAATTATAAAAGACAAACTTTTTCTTCATTTTTATTAATAAGTTTTGATGCGTCCATCACACATTCCTCACAGAACTTTCAAATGCTTTTTGATTTTTTTCACGATTTTAGTTGAATTCCAATTTTCCGCAACACTCACAAATGGAGTTCGTATTTGATGTTATTGGTAGTGCTTATGTTGTTTTCCGAAACTCGAGGTATTGGTCTCTAACTTACGCGTGTTACTACAACATGAAGTGGTCATTTTGAAATTTAGGGATTTTTAGTATGAATATCCGCCATTTTGACGGCTGTTATGGAAACTTTCTTACATCGTACACCTTATGCTAGCTATGAAAATTAGGAACTCCTTCCTTGTTTTTACTCTTTTATTACAGTGGGAAGGCCATTTCCATCACCAACTATCCTTTGGATAATAAAGTGTTCAACTCTCTTTATCCTAATGTTAATTGCTCTGTAAGTCACGTGATTTTTCTATCATCGCTAAAATTTATTCTATTTCACAGTTAATTTGTTTAAAAAAAATTGATCTTTTAATTTGATAAATTGAGGTTTTGTTTTTGTTCTTCATAGTTCATTGAGTTTTCTTTTGGTAATTTATCTTCCAGTAATGTAATGGATAAATGGGGAGAATTTAAGGTATTTTACAGGAGCTATTTTGTAATTCAGTCTTTCAGTCTAACCCCAGTTTTTTTTTTAGTTGGGTTTTTTTCTTCATCACCGAGTATTTTTTTATTTCATTGCTCTAGATTTATGGCTACTTAGTGTTCAAGCGAAGTTTTTTAAACGGCATTCGGGTAAAATATATTTTCAACCTGTTCATTTTTATATACTCCAGTCTAGTCTTGAGTTCTTACAAACTCCAGTCTAGTGTTTTTATAAGGAGTGATATGATGTTGAATTTTAAATAATTCCATTGTAATTGTGACAATTTTTATTTTCATTGTAATGTACGTAGCTTGTGTGGAATCCAAGTGATGATTTGTTGTTGACCATAACAGAGCAAAGAGAATATCACCAAGACCTTATCATCCTTTATAAGGTCAGATATGTTGTTTTTAATAGTGATTTTTTATCTTACATTCTTTTTAGCATGTAAAATCGTACCCAAAAAACATCTTGCTAACGTCTAACATTATACCCATAAAGCTTCTTGGTAACGTCTAACATTATACAATTAAAGAATCTTGGTAACGTCTAACATTATACAATTAAAGCATCTTGGTAACGTCTAACATTATACCCTTAAAGAATCTTGTTAACGTCTAACATTATACCATTAAAGCATCTTGGTAACGTCTAACATTATACCATTAAAGCATCTTGGTAACGTCTAACATTATACCCTTAAAGAATCTTGTTAACGTCTAACATTATACAATTAAAGCATCTTGGTAACGTCCAACATTATACCCTTAAAGCATCTTGTTAACGTCTAACATTATACCCATAAAGCTTCTTGGTAACGTCTAACATTATACCCATAAAGAATCTTGTTAACGTCCAACATTATACCCTTAAAGCTTCTTGGTAACGTCTAACATTATACCCATAAAGCATCTTGGTAACGTCTAACATTATACCATTAAAGAATCTTGTTAACGTCCAACATTATACCCTTAAAGCATCTTGGTAACGTCTAACATTATACCCTTAAAGCATCTTGGTAACGTCCAACATTATACCATTAAAGTATTTTGGTAACGTCTAACATTATACCCTTAAAGCATCTTGGCAGCGTCTAACATTATACCCTTAAAGCATTTTGGTAATTGTGCTCAGCAAACTTTAATACAAAAATAATTTTACATCCATTTTGACACAGACTTATACTTTCAAAGAAAAATGGACGAATAATGACACATTATCTTTATCAAGGTGTGTTTTTGGTTTTCGAGGATCATTGTTGTGAAATAAGCTATTTACGGCTGTTATGTAAAGCTCAACAAAAGTCTACCGACAAACATTTTTTATGAATCTTTAAATTAACATATTTTGAGCTTGTTGATCATCTTTTTGGAAGAAATCGAAGAGTTTTGTCGTTGTATTGTCGAATACATTTTAATTTCTCAAGTTTTTGCTCTGTCATATTTATTAATAAATAAATTAGAAGTTGTTTTTTGGAGTTGTGTATCGATTGAACCAGAGACATTTTTAGCTGTTATTTTTTAGCTATTCTGTGACCTTATTGCCCAAGCTAAAAAGCGTGATCTGCAAACGTCCTTTTTACAAAGTACGTATGTTAATGATTATTGATGGTGAAGTGGGAATATTTATGGTGAAGTGGGAATATTGATGATGAAGTGGGAATATTTATGGTGAAGTGGGAATATTGATGGTGATGTGGGAATATTGATGGTGGAGTGGGAATATTTATGGTGGAGTTGGAATATTTATGGTGAAGTGGGAATATTTATGGTGAAGTGGGAATATTTATGGTGAAGTGGGAATATTGATGTTGGAGTGGGAATATTGACAGTGGAGTGGAGATATTGATGGTGGAGTTGGAATATTGATGGTGGAGTTGGAATATTGATGGTGGAGTTGGAATATTGATGGTGGAGTTGGAATATTGATGGTGGAGTTGGAATATTGATGGTGGAGTTGGAATATTGATGGTGGAGTTGGAATATTGATGGTGGAGTTGGAATATTGATGGTGGAGTTGGAATATTGATGGTGGAGTTGGAATATTGATGGTGAAGTGGGAATATTTATGGTGAAGTGGGAATATTGATGGTGGAGTTGGAATATTAATGGTGAAGTGGGAATATTGATGGTGGAGTGGAGATATTGATGATAAACTGGTGAAATAGGGATATTGATGATGAAGCGGAGAAGAGGCTTAAACAATGATGTCAAAATATGACATATTTTCGCCTTTTAAGCACGATGATCTTGCAATGATTTTTATGAATTTTTTCACCAAGGTGTTTCGTTTTCAAATTGGTTGTCCACCGAGAAGACGGGCTTTTATTAGAGATACTAAACATCACTCTAGCAGTGCGCAAGTTTTCGAAGTTAGTTTCAAAAGCCAAAGCTTAAATTTATTTCAGTGGAATGAAAAATTGACGAGTTTTTGCTGTTTGTACCGTCTAAATATCATTTATATTTCTTGTGTGACGCAGGAAGAAGATGAATTTTCTTTAAACTTATCGTGGGGAGAAACATTTCAACCAGTCTTATTGACGTAAGTTTGTACGTTTTAATCCTGTCATGTATATGTAAGTTGCTATATTGAATGTTACATCATTTTAATATACCCATAGTTACGATGATAAAGTGCTCATTGGAAGGTATTACAAACACTTTAATATCAAGGAAGTTAATGAAAGATCTGATTTTTTCGTACAAATCATTGACAAGGTAGAGACTTATGCTGAACTCTAAAAACATTTATTACTGGATTAATTTTACCAATAGAGAGAACTTGAAGGGCATTTCACATTTCACTTCTGTTTTCAAATTAGTCACGCTGTTTTAGTGCCAATTCAAAATCGGGTATTGTTAATAAAAACATGGGCTTCTGCAATGGTATTGTTAATAAAAACATGGCCTTCTGCAATGGTATTGTTAATAAAACATGGGCTTCTGCAATGGTATTGTTAATAAAAACATGGCCTTCTGCAATGGTATTGTTAATAAAAACATGGGCTTCTGCAATGGTATTGTTAATAAAAACATGGCCTTCTGCAATGGTATTGTTAATAAAAACATGGCCTTCTGCAATGGTATTGTTAATAAAAAAATGGGCTTCTGCAATGGTATTGTTAATAAAAACATGGACTTATGCAATGGTATTGTTATTAAAAACATGGCTTCTGCAATGGTATTGTTAATAAAAACATGGGCTAGCTGACGAATCAATAGTCCTCTATTTTAGTCTCTATATTTATTTCAAATTAAATAACTTGCCTTGGTATATGCTTGTATATGTTGAGTACATCTAGTACAAATATCGCGTTTTGTTCATTGTCTATATGTTCTCTATCTCGTTCATTTTAGCTTGGTAATCGGAGTACGACTGTGTTTTCATTTCATGGTAGTGGTTTGTTCAGATTTTCTATAAAATTTGAAGATAAAAACGTGAGGTTTGTTTACATTTATCTACTTTTTCTGCACCCTTAAATCATTTGCTTAAGACTGACTTCTTTTTTCTTGTCCGTCAAAGTCTCGTGTTGCTAAATATTTATTTTTTGATTTTCATATATTTTCTTTCTTTATACAGTTTCTGTTCTACCATGTTACAGTTCAATGTTCACGTGACAAAGCAACAGAAAACAAACTACTTTCTCGTGGTGTTAACGTGTGTTATACTCATCACAACTCTGCTTATTACCTACCTTGTCTTTAATTATATCTTGTATCGAAATGATTTTCTTCGTCGACATGAAGAAGACAATGAAACAAAAAAACGCCTTCAAGAGTTACGGTAAATTGTGTTAGTCCAATAATTGAGATCAATAGAGAAACAAAACCTTTCATAGTTAATCCAGTTTGCAAAATAGACCATGCGTGTTGTATTGAGATTATAGGATTAGCAAACTATTTCGTTCTATATTTCTAGGTTTCTGGCTACGCTACAATATTTTAATTCAAATTCTATTGTACAAAAAGCATCAAAATCGACAGACGATTACAGCACACGGAACTCTGTCTTGATCCTGGGTAAGACCGAACACAAGAATAACTGACAATTTTCGTCGTCTGAGACGACAGGTGATTACGAAGTATTTCGGACATCGAAAAACATTTTAGAATACTTGCCTAAAATTAATGATAAAATCATTTTGCGAAACTTTTTTTATAAGTTTGTGTGGCTAGATTTTGTTGTTGTTGTTCACACATCCAGTATAATAACAGGTGTTTCATTACATAAAAATTTTGTATTTAAAAGTTAACGATAATTTATTGAATGACATGATTGGAGGTACTGATGCAAATTACACAACTCCATTTCAGTGTTGTAAAAAAGCTGATAGACACTTTTTATCAATTAAATGGCTCATTATATTTATATACCATGCATTATTAAGTAGAAGAGCTCTTAAATTCAAGACAATATGAGATGCTATTTTATACTACAAGTTACTTGTATAATGGTGAATGCCAGTGAATTATCAGGTACATTTTGAAAAATCTTTTTTATATTAAATTTTTTCTCCTTACAATTCATTAATGTGTTGGATTTTAGTTCTTAAGCAACCGGATAGCATTTCGCCTGCATCCCTTCATGAACGTGTTGATGAAATGGTTTGGCCACGCCTCTTGTGAGTTTCCATGACAATATAGTTTTAATGACTTCACTAGGGAAATGCTTTCTACTTTCATTCTATTACAGATCGTTGAAAATGTCCATTCACAGTAGTTTAAAGCGAAGTGATTCATACAGAATAGAAATTCCTCATATTTTGGACAAGTGTAAGTTTGACTTCACAAGTGAGGTAACATCTGACTACAAATGTCCTTTATGTCATGGTTTGCTTCGTGATCCAATACAACTTATACCATGTGGTCATCGATTTTGTAACAAATGCTTCCTGAATAATATTGGGTGGTTTTGTTTTTGTGCTTGCTTCAATGTTTTATGCTATGTTTTTCCCTTTCTTTTATGGCCTATTTATGAGTAGATGTCGACAAACCTGCAAAAAACAATGTCAGGTCCTATAGTTAACGATGAGGGTTTTTGTTAGTACTGCAACGGAGACTCGTGTGCTTATTTGTCGATTTCTTTCTGAACTTTATATTATGTTTGTTTTCATTTATGCATTACTTTTCCTGTGAATTTTTATTTGTTAAAAAGTTTTTGATTATATGAGTTCTCAGCACAGAATTTATGTGTTTAATCATTTTCAAAAAATTCGTTTAAGAAACGATCGTCTGTTAAGTCGGAATAGTTAGTCAATTGTGTGAGGCTGCATTGCGAATTCCAAACGCTGCTTCAATTCAGAACTTTTTGAATGTTAATCACGTTTATGAATTAAAGTCCTAAATGCAGTCATAGTATGTTGCCCAATTTTCAAGCTGTTTGAGCTGTTGTTATTGTTAAGACGACCGTTACACTCTTATATTTTCACAACTCTTTGAATGCAAAGTAATGTTTCAAATAACGACAGTAATATATTTTAATTTGACATTCAAGTCTTTAACTATAACACCCACCCACCCTGTTAAAGCTCATTCCTTATATCATTCAGATTTTGAGCTCAACGTTTCTGCTTGAACTTTATAATTAATTTAGAAATGCTTTTTCCAAAAATCTAGTTTTCTGATAAGTATGTTTCCTTGACAATGTCGTACATATTTGCTTACATAGAAATGGCCATGGCAATCATTGTCCTATAGACAGAAAAGAATTTCGAGAGAACGAGGTGAGCACTATATATGATCATATATATTACATGCTTATTTCAGTTAAGGGTTTTAAGTATAATCTTTTAATAATTTAGTGACGACTTATATATTAATATCCTAATCTACTACCCTTATTAATACATTCTTCTTTAGAAGGGAGATTATATTGAAAAAAAGTTCAAAACATCTTCTGTTTGACCAAATAATCTTTTAATTATTTTGCGTGGCGTTCAAATTGGTGTACGTCATTGACGATTTAATTTTTATAATAAATCAAGTTGAAACATGTTCCAAGAATACGAAACATACACACTGTTGAATATCTTTTATAAAGACATGGTTTTTGTTGAAAAGTACCTATCACAGTCATTTATTGATATTTTCTCAATCAACTGCCTCAGAGATATCGAAAATGGAAGGCTACGTCATAAGAAAAAAGTTCGTGATACAGGTCGACAAGATTTTGATCTCATGATTTGCGTTCAATTTTGAAAACAAAAACATTAGTGTTGGGCGTTACTGTGCAATAGTTTACCTTTCTTATAGTTTGGGATATAATATTAATCTTTTTATTAAGCAAGTTTGAGTAAAAAATACACACAACTGTCAAGAAATCAACTACATTGAAAGTCAATTTGGGAAGGGAGATTATGTTGAGAAAACGACTGATAATGAAATATGATAAATGATAGGGCAATTAATTTTTTTGTTGACTGTTCTTAATTAAAGTCTGTATCGTGTCAGTTTATGCACATACTGCATCGTCAACTATGAATTTCTTTGAATGCTTGCGTGTTTAGTATATGTTTGTTTTATCTTTAAAAAAATAAAATATCGGAATAGCTGCATTGAAAACAGGTAAACTCGTTAACATTGCATACCCCCTGCCAATTTTGTACTTGTCCTTTTAAGCCCAAAAAAATCGTGGAAATGATTTTCTGTGTGGACCTCTAATGGTTCATTCATTAAAGGTATGCATACATACGATTTTTGTGGATTAAAGGTGTTTGAAGATCGTGCTTGGCGCAACACCATCATGTCATTACGTGTAAAATGCAAGTTCAAAGGTTGTTCATGGAATGGAACACTAAATGCTCTTCTCCAGGTGAAGAAATATTTCCAAAAATCAATGCATAGAGGTTAAAATTAGGTGATAAAAATTTAATTCCTCACGAATTTCTTCAAAACATCATTCTTCTCTCTTCCCCCGTCTCTCTCCAGTTCATTTTAACTTGGCATCTGTAAGCGTTTTTTTCACGGAAACCTCTCATAATGTCTTCCCTTTAAAAGGATCATTTGGGTGAATGCAAATTTGAAAAAGTGAAATGTCCAGATCCTAACTGTCGTATGGTGATGAAACGTGGTGAACTGGAGAACCATCAAGAAAACAAATGTCAATGGCGAGTGATAATTTGTGATTATTGTGGAGATAAATATGCTGTTTGTAAAGAAGAGGTGCGACTTATGATTTTAGTTTCGACTTTTCACCTGTCTTGTATTGACTTTGTTTTGTGTTGGTGTTTTTGTGTTGAATTATTCAGGTACATAAAGCAACATGTCGTGGTCTTCCTCAAAAATGCCCAAATGGCTGCTCGTCCACAAACATTTCACGAGGAGAGGTTTGTATTTTAAAATGTTTATTCGTGTCTGTAAGGAAATATCTACGAATGTAAAATTTTCAATGGAAATTGTATTTCTTCAAATTATTATTTATAGAATATTTCTAGAATCACAAATATTGTAATTTAATTGGCTAATCCACGATTTATAGCAAGTTGCATGATTGTTTCTGACACATTTCGTTTCAAAAAATCATTTCCACTTTTAATGCACGTTCACAGCCCATCGATGGGTAAGATTTTATTCTTTAAGAATTCTTAACCAATGGCATTATTATAAAGGTATTTTGAATGTGAAATTAGCAGCTATGATTGGGCAAACTTTGAACACGTGACAGTTATATTTGTGTGGGAATTTATAGATAAAGAAACATGTCGAGAATGATTGTCCTCTGACCATAATTCCTTGTCAGTATCAGCATATCGGTTGTAACGATAAGGTATTTTAAAAATTGCCAGAATTCACCAATTATTAATTCTTCATTCCCATTCAGTCATCCATACATTTCACTGTGGTATTGTGTTTTTTGTTCAAGTCATATAGCACATCTTTGATTCATTGTGCTGTATTTTAAGATTCGTCGTCACGAAATGGAGAAACACATTAAAGATAATCTTCAAAATCATTTAAACAAGGCATGTAGTAAAATACACGAAATAACTTTAGATTTACGTGAAAAGACCGTTCGACTAAATCTGTATGAAGAAAAACTTGCAAGTTTGGTCTCCGAACAGGTTTGAACTTTTTACGATTTCGTTCCCAACCATTCACATGAACACTTTGCAAAATGGAAAAATTCTTATTTATGGGTAGTATGGGAAATCTCAGTGGATCGGGGCATATTGTTTTTCTCCTCCCCTTAATGTTGTCATGCTTAGTTTTGGTACATCCCATACCAATACACCATTTTTACATATAGTAAAATTTTGATCACTCTGTGAACTTGTTTTAAAGACTCGTAATGTCACGGGCAATGGAACAATTGTGTGGGCTATTGACAATTTTGAGATTCGCTATCGTCAAGCTGTAAATGGAATTGAACCTATTCTACAAAGTGAGCCCGCACTCACTGGACCTTTTGGTTATAAGTTTCGTTCACTTGTCTATCTCAACGGTGACGCAAGGGCAAAAGGTGGAGTAATCAATGATTTATCGTTGGCTTTGATGAAAAACTGTTAATATATTTTTGCCATATAGTGACACTTGTCATGAGTGTAATCATTGTAGTAATGTTCCATCATTGTTCTGTAGGATCGTACATGTCAGTTTATATTCAGTTATTGAAAGGAAAATATGATTCTTTGCTTTGCTGGCCATTTCAACAGGAGGTCAGATTTACTCTTCTTGATCAACACAGCGATTTGAATGAACGTCAAAACATTGTAAAGATTCTTACAACGGCCTCAAATAATGAAAGTGTTGTCAATTTTCAGCGACCAATGAAGACTTGCAATACCGGTCGTGGTTTTGCAAAGTTTGTTCAACATGACGTATTGCGCACGCGTCGTTATATTTTTGATGACGTTATGTTTATGAAAATAGAAGTAGAAGCAACGGCAATGGTGTAAAATATGTTTTATTTTGATACGTGTCGTTGGAATGCTTGTTAAATGTCGAACTGAGTCAGATTATACATTTTGAAAATTACATTGATTGTATCTACTTACTATGAATATTTTTTATATTATACAATGTATGTTTGCTGACATTTTCAACTTGAACAAAGATCGTAAACAAAGTTTACTGATTTGTGAACTTTTTGTGAACTTTTCAAAATTTTAGGAATTTTTTTATTTTCATCATATTCATAAATAAACTTTACATAAATCATAGTTCAATGGAAGGGCAATCTTCATAGCTTGACAATTCTTTCAAAACAATGACGATTTTCAAGATAATCTGATATTTTCCGGTCATTAGCGAGTAATTCCGAGAGTTTTCGACAATTTCCTGAAATTTGTGCTTGTATATACGCTTGGCAAATTTTCAATCATATATTTTTGGCACATACTTTGTCTTCTTAAGCGTGTTTTGACAAATGCATACCAAACTCATCAACACTTTGCTACGCCACTCGTAATATTCGTGACAATGTTAGAGATATACGCAATGCATGCACAGATGATTTCTCTATTAAATTGTTGCCCCTCGTGCTATTTACTTAAAAATTGGTGTTAGTAGATGTAGTTGGTCGTTGCCATGACCATGAACTATGGCAGCTGGTCAAGTCGACTGCGCATGTCAAGGAGACTACGCATGCGCAGATGATTTAACTGAAAATTTATGACAGAGCGAGCTAATTACTCCATAATCGGTGCAAGTACATACAGTTGGTCGTTGCCATCACCATGAACATGAAAAGTTGTTGCAGTAGACTACGCATGCTAAGATTAATTCTCGATTAATTTGTGAGGAGCGAGCTCTGAAATTGGTTCTTAAAAATGCGCTTAGTAAATTTTCAATCATATATTTTTGACACGCTGTTTGTTTTCTTAAGCTTGTTTCGACAAATGTATATCAAACTCATAAACACTTTGTTACGTCACTTCTAATATCTGTGACAATATTAGAGATGTTTTTCTTTTTCTTCATAACTTTGTATCTGCATATTTTGTGCATAAACAGTCCTCTAATATTTATGACAGATATTATAATTCGTGGCTGGCTGACAATTTTCCTCCCGCAAAATGTTAAACAAATGTTCAATTTGCCAGTCCCTCATCAAAAAACTGGGTGGCCATGTCAGGGACTTTCAGTTTAGTGTGGATTGTATGGTTCTTGAGTCAGGTTCTCGTCCACTCAAAGAGATAGTAGTGGCCTTGAAATTTAGCTGGAAATGTTACATGACGTTTGTGGAACGTTAGCTAATGGAAGAACTGTTCATGTGATTTCTTTTTATTTAAGAGGATAAGTTATCCACCATTTGACACGATATTTAACGTCATGTTTACATCTGCTTTCACAGAAAATTATTCATGGTGACGTGTAACCAATGAAAATAGATGTTTGTAACTTTGTAATCCTCATGGGAACACTTCATTTCAATCCAAATTCAGAACGAAGCAACTTTTACATTACTCAGTGAAAAAATTATGACGACAAATAAGATTTAGCCTGTTTATTTTGAATTAATTCGTATCCGGTTCTAATCATTTATATGTTAATTTTGTAGGTTAAACGTTTCCAAGCACTTAGACAACGGACACAGTATTATTTGCTCTAAGATCTTATAGTAATTTGGATACTTCCTGTCTAACAATGACACTGACAATACCATTAATTTGAATAGTTAAATGTCCTTTGGGTACATGCAACTGGTTGAATCAATCTAAAATATTCTTCTTCTGTTGTCTTATGAATGGGCACAAATGTTTCTCTTCATACTTTCTTTTATGGGGTACGTTAATGACAAAGACGTGAATACTAAACATGAAACTATAAAATCTTCAGTTAATTTCATTCTGCTCCATACAATCATATTAAAAGCATTTCAACTTAGAGGAAAGAAATTGAACAGACAAAGTTGAACGTTAACCGACGAATCAAAATTTTATGTATATAGTTATATGTTGGTGAGAATGACACAAGTTTTACCACAGAATAACAAAGATATGGTATCAACAGCAGAGGTGGAGAACGTTAGAGCTCCTCGTTGTGCACGATGTCGAAATCATGGCGTTATATCCTATCTCAAAGGGCACAAACGCTATTGTCGATGGAAGGATTGTCAGTGCCCGAAATGTAGTTTAATAACCGAAAGGCAACGCTTAATGGCAGCACAAATTGCTTTAAAACGAGATACAGAAGAAGAACCGACAAATAGTATGCTAACTATGCCATCCCGTTGCCTCCCTATTTTCTCATCGTCTTCTGACAACTCGAGCTTGCCTGCTTGCGAAGAAGAGAGTCCTAAGAACTTTAATCTTGGTAAGCGACCTTTCTTACTTCACAATACCGATTTAACGCACTACCATTCAAAAGTTTGCAATCTTGGCAATAATTTTTTCTATGTTATATTTGGTAGGACGTGTCACACATAATGTAGTTATTTGCAAAGCATTATATTTAAATTTTCTCGCTTTTTCAGCACCGTTTATAATGTGGATACAAACGGCAAATCCCTCGTGCCTAT
Source organism: Xenia sp. Carnegie-2017 (assembly GCF_021976095.1). Classification (NCBI taxonomy): domain Eukaryota; kingdom Metazoa; phylum Cnidaria; class Anthozoa; order Malacalcyonacea; family Xeniidae; genus Xenia; species Xenia sp. Carnegie-2017. The sequence goes on along the minus strand of NW_025813483.1, from coordinate 16,441,724 downwards.
TTTAAAAAAGTTTCCGTTAGGCCATTTACAAACGCAATTTTGATTTTCCATACAATCGTAGTTTATTAAATTATGTTTGTTGCAACTTATTGAAGTAAAATTTTGATTTCGTTGTTGTGGAACAGCATTTTACAGAAACAGTGCTCTGTCGTAAATAGGTTGTATTTATTTTCAATAATGTATTGAAGGCTTTGTAATGTACCAAGACAATATACACTTTTAATTTTTAAAGTGAAATCAGGGATCTAGAGTTAAATGTTTTTATCTATTTTATATTGTTAATGCACACTTTATTACTGTTATTTTCAATTTTGCTTTATGTAAACTATAATTGGTGTATTAAAAACAAATCACATTCACCTAATAGTTTGCAAAATTGTCAATATTCTGGTGCTGAAATGAAGCAGAAAATTGTTCACTTGTTTTAAGCTTAGCTGAATAATTGTCATTAAGAAGAATGTGCCGTTTATTTAAACGCCTCTGAAATTTTGACATGGAAAACAAGCTATGTTTCTTGCTTGTATGATAGCTACGACTAAATCATTTAATCTCTCAAAATCCTTATGTTTATCAAGCCATCCTTACACTTAATCTTGGCCTTGAATACATCAAGCGTCATTTTCAAGTACGTTTACTTAGCCATTGGCAATATAGTCAACCTCTATCGAAATTTGGCGTTACAATCTGTGCATTACACACACTTTTCCCGTTCATAATTTAAATCAATAAAACGAAAATTGTAATTAGAACAACATACAGGCACTAATAATCTTTTGCGAAGTCTATTGTGTGCATTTACAACTTTGAGCCAGCTTAGGTAAATCATTTTATTCGTCACAGCCTCACAGGAAACTAAGATCTGCAATTTTTCTGGTTTTGTTGCCTTAGAGAACGCCGTCGTGAACCGAACCTTAAAACGAGAGGCAAATGAAGACCTACAAGAATCAAAGACTTCATCAAAAAGGCGGCATACTATCTCACTAGATGAAAACCAGACAACAAACAATCAGGGAGGTATGAGCGAACACACCATGAAAGACTGCGAAGAAGTGGCTGTTTTTACGTCACCAGTTCGAGGGGATGATGAAGTCACAACAAAAACAAAATCTCCTCCAGTTGAGCTACTTTGTCGACTCTTCCCAACTCAGAAGCCAAGTGTACTGAAACTAATTTATCAAGGTTGCAATCAGGATTTAATCAAAACCATTGAATGTGTTTTGCCAAGTCACGAAAAGTCTATGGCCGGCATCAGATATCATTCAATGACAACAAACGTTCCTGTTAGTTCACAGTTTATCCCACATACCTTTCCACCATTTTTTTCTTACCCAATGAAGCAGCAACATCGTCTATGTATTCCTCCAGTCTCTATGGCAGAATCATTACCGCTGTGTAGCATACACGAAGGTTCGACATTTATGCGTGGTTACTTTGGCAACCGTAGTTTCCATAGCGAGGCAAAATGTCAGGAATTCAATGAAGAGATGGTATTAGTCTCACAGCGCGTGTGTCCAGGTTGTCGCAAAAACATATCTTTAGCATTACGAGTTTGCAATTTTTGCGGACATAATGTGGATTTGTCTTCCCCTCATAGAGAATGAATATTTCTATATGACGAGTGAGGGGTGTAGCGTGATTTTGAAATATTGTCTGTTTGAGTGATTTACTATCGAGTGAAATTGTTTGAAAAAACCTTAAACCAAAAGTCAAAACAATGGAATAAGAAATTGAGTATATGAAAGAAAAATAATTTCATCAAAGTTCCCGATATTTTATTCAATTGCATATCCAACTATTTAAACACGGTTTAGACATTTTATCCATTAGCATTACTACAGTATTATTTGAAAAAAATACACTATTTTCTATGTAAATATAAAAGATTGACAAAAGGTCAATATATATTCGTAACATTCTTTACAATCTGTCATTATCATAATTGTCAGTAATGACTGTGATAACGGCTCAACTTCATAAACGTATCTAAACGCTGTCTATGACCATTTTTTTACTCTTTTTTATTAAATTTTTTCTAGTCGTTGTCCTCTTATACTTCTGGTATATTTGAAATACTAATTTTGAGGTTTTTTTCTCGCTCTCGTGTTATTATCTTGCTGGTGACCAACAGGTTATTATGTTGTAATTTTAATTTACATAAAAACATTATACGCAATTATTTCATTGTAATTAGTAGAAATTTTTATTCGGAAATTCTGATGAACTGTTGAATATTTCTGCTAATTACAATCACGTATGTTTAAATGCGCTTAACAACATTTTGAAAAACAGGCAACATGAAAATAAGACTTGTTGGTTGTAATATCTCTAGCTACACTGCAGCATAATTACGAATGGCGAATGAAAATTCACTCGTTTTACTTACCTTTCTCTTGATGATTGTTATTGTTGGCTTGCTCATTCGACAAAATGTTTATAAAGTCGAGAAAAAGACCGATTCTGTTAATAAAATCTTGTCAAACGACAAAAGAAGTATTAAATATCGCCGACAAAGTAAGTTTATTGGGTGTGTTGTTTGCTTGACTATATTACTGATGTTTTTGCTTAAAATAATATTAACTACTGCAAAATGTTATCCCCTTTTAATAAAACTTTGTATTCGGTATTTTTTTATTTTTAGACAAGCAGGATCTGATCTCATCCAAGATATCTTTAAAACGGCACAAAAGAGGCTTTCGTGCATACTTTTACAACTATTTGGACGAACTTGCCATGGCTATTTGTGCTTCTATCCCTGCAGAAGGACCAGGTCTCAACTATGCAGTTCGACGAACTTGTGGGGAAGATGAACTTCGTACATGCAAAGATATATGTACTGACCCTAAACTCATACAACAGTCGCCAAAGGAGGTTCAGCAACTTACGTGGAAGTGTGCAGAATCATTGCATGTTTATAAACGGCAGCCAGCACTGTTAGATAATTACGAGGAGTATACAGACTCTGACAAACTTGGATTAGCTGTATACAGGCACAATTCGTGTACTGTGGGGAAGTGTGGGCCAAACTATTGTTGTTGTAGAGCATTTGCAACCGCCAAGTAGAGCATTTCATCATTTATAGTTTCTTTTGTCGAGTTCAAACACGTATGTAATAAATATAATGCTTGCAAATGAATGAATGATGATATTAGTATAAAATTATCATTGGAAATACTTAAGTATGAGGTGTGTATATTATTTTTATATTTCAACAATGTCATCTTTCTCCCAATTGGAAAAGTTTCAGACTTTACTTCAAGTCGCGATTGTCAGCTTGGTTCGTTATTTCCTGTATTTATCTGAAAACAAAAACACGTTATCGTTCCACAGTGCCGATGAGAAACATAAATATTTCAAAAGCAAGTAAATACTCACTGGAATGACCAACCAGAGCACAGCCCCATAAGATACTCCAAAACCAACCAATCAAGAAGAAGATGATGGTAATGAACTGGCATAGGCCAATGACAAAATTGGATAGAAAGGCGTGGAAGATTTCTAAATGACTATCGTCCTTACGGTGGAAAAAGACGATTGAAAACGCTGAAGCAATAGTACCTGCATGAAAAAATTTGGACTTGACCACTGATCCATTTATACAAAACTTCATTATTAATGGTTTACTCTTTTACTTTACATGCCATGATAATGTGTGTCATATTCCTTATTAAGACATCAAGACCACCTGCTGCAAAACGAAATAAGAAATGTGGTTGAAGCCGTCAAACAGGTGAATTGAATCTTCATTTTAAGAAAACAAACACAGCAAGGTAGCAGCCTCTTCAACAGCCTGTTTACATGAAGGTAGAGTAACCCTAGAAGAAGGGTTACTTTAGCAAGCGAGTTACACTACGTCAATATGTTCTATAAGGCGTTGACATGTGCGTTAGGGTAACCCTGCATGGGGTAGGGGTTCCTATCACATATTTTGAGCAATATATATCGGGGAAATTCAATCCCTTGCAGAGCAGTTATACACAAGATGAACTAAGTGACTCTTCAGAGTCAAACAATGAAACTAGAGCCGAAAGCGCACCGTCTAAAAGAATGTTTTCGAGATGGCAATCACTTTGATTCTTTGAATGCTAATGTTTCAACAAAAAAACGCTCGATGTGAATACAATTGAACTAAATACGAAACAATTTTCATGGACCGTATGTACCGAATTATTGATCTATATAAATATGCCTCATAAAAATCAAAATGTTTCATCACAGTCTGATAACACGTACAGAGCTGTCTACTTCACAGCACGCCATGTAAATAGGCCCTAAATAATTGTGCATAAAATATATGTCCTTCCATAAAATATACAAGACGAGTTCATTATGTTTCTAACTGACTAATATTCTACAGGTAATTTAACTTTTATTGTTTCTTACTGGGTTATGAGATCTCGTTTATAAAAATAATAATAGCGGTGGGATGTTTGTTCATGTTTTTTCGTGAACTTTTACAGAGCGTTGGTCTTATTCCATGCATGAGATGTCACTTTCAAAATTTTTGAGTTTTTTTTAACAAAACAATAAATATTCTGCAACTGATTAGTGGATCCATCATTTACATTACCTGTTCCCGGAAGGACGATATTAGCAACAAGGCAAAATATTGCAAATGGTCTGGGCAGTATAGGAATCGCCACTATACTTCGACGCTGCTTGGCTGCTGTAGTTTCATCAACTTCGCTATTCGTCATATGGCTTTCGTGTTCACCATGTTCTTGTGAATCTTGTCCACGAGCCATTCGTGTCATAAATCGTTCCTCATAACATCCGTCATCAAATTTAGGAAGCCCTGTTCACTCGACTCTTTATTGTTCTTAGAGACTAGCGTTGGAGTTCATTGATCTTTCATATTTTATTAAATATGAATACTCTCTTAATTTAATAATGTTTTTGTATAATTCATGAAGTACAAATAATTCAAAACTCAATGTTTTTACTTTAAACGAGAGATTCTTCGTAAACCATAAATGAGATACTTCATACTGAGTCTTCAAACATTTATCAAACATATTTTAAAACATTTTTTTGCTCATCGAATTAAAAGAAGTGCAAGTCTGTTGCTCTTTTAACTTTTAGAAAATTTCATTGACATTACGTGCGCTGCATAACGTGTCAAAATTGGACAAGTATTATATTGTGAGCAAGTTTCGGTGAGTCATTCTAACAATTACTCATCATACTTGTAATCATTCTTGAATAAGAAATGTAGAATGGGGTGAAAGAAATTAATAAATTTTCTAATCTTTAGACGTGATGCATTTTTGAGCAAATTTGAGAAATAGATATCTTTCTGGAAATTTTTTAAATTTTCTAGTTTTTTTCTCATACATCCTGTAGCGTTACAACTACTACTCAGTGTGTTCATGATCAAAGATCAGCGAGGATTTCTTTGGATCTGAACTTTGAACCGGATTGATGTACTCTTTGTCAGCTGATCTCTAAATAAACTGAGTGCTGCCCCAGTTTTTAAAACAGCGCGAAATCAAATCGGCAACATTGCTGTTTTCTTTTCTGTATCAGTAACTTCCTGTTGCATTTTCACCTTTAGATGAATGAAATTTGACGTGCTACTGGAGAAAAATATAATATGGAGGCGTTGAATGGACATGTTTGTCAGCATAACGTCAACGATAAATTGGGAAAAGTTACTGTGGTTCTTGGTACTCAATGGGGAGACGAAGGCAAAGGAAAAGTTGTTGATTTACTGTCATCTAATGCCGACGTAGTTTGTCGTTATCAAGTAAGTAGAAAAGTGTTATTTTATGTTTAACCGTATGAACTTTAAACACGATCATGAACTATTCTATCATTTGCATTTCAACTGCAACTTTTGAAAGTATTCTAATTTATTGGTAATCGTTATTGTTATTTTTCCCATCTTGCAATTTGAAATGTAAATAAAACCAAATAAATGTTGTTGCTAAGGTATTTTGTGTCAACATAGATAGTGTTGATGAATAAAATCCATTATTGTTAATATCTTTCTTAGGGTGGAAATAATGCTGGACATACTGTATGCGATGGTTTAACTACATTTTATTTCCATCTTACTCCAAGGTATGTAAGTAATTTACTGAAATATTTCCACATATTTGCAACATTGAAACATAGCAACTGCAATACCTAACTAGTTTTTCCAAATTTAAAAATGCTAGATATTCTCCAGATTGACATATATGCTGCCTAATTTACAAAATGAAAATATTTGTTTTAGTGGAATTATTCACAAGAATTGTAAAAGTATTCTTGGTATGATAAAACTCTAAGTTGTTCTTCCTGTATTATTCACTTGTCAACTAAGAAGATGTTTGCATTCTTTGACATAGGTAATGGAGTTGTTATTCATATACAACAGTTGTTCAATGAAATTGAAGAGAATGTGAAAAAAGGTAGATTGTGAATCAGTATCATACATATAGTTTTTTAGCATGTTTCATTTTGCTGATTAAATATTTCAGAGTTCAATAAATATGACAAAACTTGCTGACTCACTGTGTCCTAGTCAGTGGCGTGCTGCCAGGGAGGCATGCTCAGAAATGAATATATGTCTGGTCATGATACCATACAATCATTTAATGTTAATGTATTTAAATTATGTTCTAAAATGTTTTAGGTCTCACAGGATGGGAAAATCGTTTGTTAATATCAGATAGAGCTCACATAGGTATAGTTAGAAATAAATACAATAAGAAAATGAAAAGAATGTTGACAGTTTTTAGAAATGTAGGATGCAGTTTTCATAGATGAGTCTTATATTTTGTTTTAGTATTTGACTTTCATCAGCAAGTTGATGGTATTCAAGAAGATTATCATCGTAAAACCAGGTACCAATATAGACAGAATGTTAATTTTTGTAAAATATTTTTATAGCGTGGAAAACTTTGTTGTGCCACAATTATATATTCATAATATTTTTTCCCTTCTTATTGTTTAGCCTTGGGACAACAAAGAAAGGCATTGGACCAACATACGCTGCAAAGGTATTAAAGCTTTGGAAAAAACTCAAAAGTTGAAGCTAAACTTGATCATTTTATACTATTAATTTTATTTATAACAATAATGCAGGTATTTCACTCTTCAGCCTTAAAATAATTTTCCTATAGTGTTGCTTATTTTGTTTATTGTAACTTACATGCATATGTATATTCAGGCATCACGATCAGGAATTAGAATATGTGATTTGACCAGTGACTTTGAGTACTTCAAAGAAAGGTAATCCATTTTGAAATTTTCCAAGACTTGGTTGATGGCACAAATCTTATAATTTTAACTTAATATATGAATAAATTGGTTTAGATTCCAGTCTTTGGTAATGCAGTACAAAAGAGCGTATGTGTAATGTATTTATGAATATTTGATTTTTGAACATTAATTGTGAGAGAAGAGTTTTCATATAGGTACCCAAGTTTGGAAGTTAACATTGAAGAAGAAGTGAAAAAATATAAGGTGTTTTGGACTTAGAACTTGTGAAAATTTCTTTTTTTGGAAAGTTGTTTTAGTGCTACAACATGATTGCTGTAGTTTCTTAATTTTTGCCTTTTAAATGAATGTGTACTGTCCAACTAGCACCAACCTGTGGAAAACAACGTTCTCACCTGACTGGGAATTTAAGATAGTTAAGACTAGGGAAGGCCAATGCAAACATTTAGTAAAAAAAATGGTGAAAGCAAAGATTTTGTGTTTGGTTTAGACAGGAACCATTTGCTTTTGAGGGGTTCTACAAACTACAACTATTTCAATATTTACTCTATTAATAAAATGCCTAATTCATTTTTTTTGTTAGATGAACTAATCTACAGATTTTTTCAGAAATTTGCGGACAAAATTCGACCATATGTTTGTGATACGGTCAGTTTTATGCACAAAGCTTTGGAGGAAAACAAGCAAATCTTGATCGAAGGTGCTAACGCCACAATGTTAGACTTAGACTTTGGTGAGTATGTACTTAAGCGGGTGATGCAGTTACAAAGGTTTAAATGGAAGCTTGCATGAGTGATGTTTGAATGACCATGTAGGAACCTATCCCTTTGTCACATCCAGTAGTTGTTCTTCTGGTGGTGTGTGCATCGGTCTTGGTATTTCCCCGCGATCTATTGGCCATGTGATTGGTGTCGTCAAAGCTTACACAACCAGAGTTGGTGTCGGAGTTCTTCCAACTGAACAAATAAATGTAATGCGTATAAACATTTCTACTTATAAATTGATTTTCTATGTCGTATCTTCAACACTTTAAATAAGACTTGGGGATGTTAAAGTACTTTAATGTGCATTATAAAATAATGAATAACGATTTATTGTTCACTTCCACATTTGATGGATGTATTACAAAATTTCTTTTTAGGAGATTGGTGAAACTTTACAAAGTGTTGGCCGGGAGTTTGGTGTGACCACCGGACGCAAAAGAAGATGTGGATGGTTGGATCTTGTCGTTGTCAGATATTCAAATATGATAAATGGTTATTCGAGGTCAGTAACTGTCGTTAACCGTTAATCGTTAACTGTCGTTAACATCTTCATTAAAATCTTAACGTAAGTCTTGAACACTTAAATAAGTTGAAAGTTTATCAACATGAAAATAATTACACTACGGAGCCTCTTATGAAAGTTGAAACACCTCACATATAGAGGTCTCTCTTATTTATAGTTTAGCTGTGACGAAGCTAGATGTTCTTACGAATCTTGGCGATCTTAAAATTGCCATAAACTACAAGCACAATGGAAAAATCTGTTCTGCATTTCCTGGTATCAACATTGATTGGACGCTTATGTTTTGTATTGAAATGAATTTTCTAACGTATGCCTCTATATTTTAGCTTCTTTAAAAGTACAAAATGAGATGGAGGTTGAATATATAACATTGCCAGGATGGACGGAGGACATCGGAAAAGTTCGTAAGTACGATGATCTTCCCGAAGCTGCTCGGAATTACATCAGGATGATTGAAAAACACACTGGTTTACCTGGTAAGTAACGTATATATCAAAACTTTAAAGAAACATGAAAAAAGTAGATGAGAAAAGATAAACTGAAGGAAATAACAGACTTGAAACTGTAGTAGAATGTACAAGAAAGACTCGTATACAGGCTGAAATATAGAAAATGAAATTAGAAATGCATTTAAGAAAATAATGTTTGCATTGACTGCAGTTTAATGGATGATTTCATAATAAGACGTAATTATGATTTTAAGCTTTGTTCAACTCTAGAACATTATAGCTTCTAGATATTGCTTGGGAATAGAACATTTCCGGAAATGGAGCAAACAAGAAAACTTTCTAGTAACATAGCATGTGTATAGAGAACAGTACATATATCATGTTTTACGTCATGTTTTATGGTAGAGTAGATCATATGAAATTGTGTGTCGATAAACCAACACGTAGAAGGTTATTTTAAGAAAAATTAATATCGAAATAACTTCAAAATATGCTGAACTGAACACCAAAACAATTTTTTTCTCCCCTAAATACTAGATTTTATTTACCTTGGTTTTAGCGATAGTGGCACGGAGGATTAAAAACAAGATCGATAGAACAGGAAATAAAATAAATACTTTATGTATGAATACACAAACTAAGAATACAATTTATGTTTTTCATAGTTGAATACGTTGGTGTTGGACCTACAAGAGACGCCATGATTAAACTTTTTTAGATCGACGGAGATAGTCATTTCGAAGAATTTTCATTTTTTTATTTGTAAATTCCTCTTAAAATAAGCACACCCTGTTTTCTATAAGTCTGCAAGAAAGTCATTGACTTTATCTTTTACTACATCTAGCTATAGCCAAATATTTTGGTTTTTGCAATCAAACTTTACTTGAGTAACTCGTCCTACTTTTCCAAGATATTTTTTATGTACTTTATATAATTTAGATAATCTTTTCTTATTTAGGAGTATACTTTTCGTCATTTTAACCAGGCGAAGTACGCTTTATTAAAATATTTATAGCCTGACAACTTATATCTCTGATCTTCACCACTTCAAAATGTAAAATCTCAAATTTATTTATGAGTTGATGATTAATGACACATTGCAGTGTGTAGGTTATTGAAAAAAATTGTTTGTGATATTTTATCAACAAGATCAAAATGCCTGCATTTACGCTTGTTCTCTTCACAATTTTATCTTAACCTTCAAATTATTACCTTACATGGTTTAATTACTGGAACGTTGTTTCTCTTGCTTTGTATTATTTTGAATTAAGGATATTTTTTAAACTTTGACAATTTAGGTTATTTTGGCCAGCGTTGTTGCCAAATACCGACATAAAAGAGAACTAAGCTTAAAGTGATACTTTAACGTAGAACATTCACGTTTTCCCTTATAAGTAAATTAAGTATAAGAAAATTTAAATTTGTATTTGCTGTTACATGAATCATTGACTTGCATATAATACTTAGACAGTTAACCAGAAAAATTTTTTCAACTAGTTTCTTCTACATACTGGCGAACTTTCCGTGCTTAGGCAAGCGGCTCACGCGCTTTTGTCATGCGCAGTATATTAAGTCCACGTAAAGTAATATTGCAAACTTAAATATTAGAGAAAAAATTCATCGAAATATGACAAACGTGTTGAAATTCATATTGAAACTGAAATGTCGATAATTTCTAAAAAAATTATGTAGAAATTGTTAAGTAAGTATGCCGTTTGATGAGCAATAATCTTTTTGTAATTTCTAGCATTTGCTTTCAACTTTTTTGTCATGTTGTCATACGTGTTAGGAATACTGAATCATATTTATTTTTGCGAAGGCCTGTCATTTTTATTTTATGAACCAGTTTGATTATAAAAGCTTTACATTTTAACTGCAATCTTCTTTGGTAGTCTGTGGTAAGATATCTTTTTGCAAAAGTTATTTTAGTTCAATTAATGGTTTGTTTAATCACTCTTTTTTAAGTACAACAACATTTTGATGTCTTGGTTAGCTGACCTAGCTGGAAAGGCAGAATCTCTGCTTGAGAAGGTTGATCAAACAGCTGCAAATGCACTTCACGCTGATAAGGGTGCCGGTAGCAATTCTGGGCCTTCAAAATTTCCTACTTCATCATTTCATTCGGAGACCTCTACTCTTGAAAGGGTTTCAAAAACTCATCTAAATCATGGAAAGAATGTGTCAAGCAGTAGTAAGTATTAAATGTTCAATTTTAAATATATTTGTTTGCAATTGATGCCTGTTTGGAAAAGATTGTGTGCTTAATGAATATCAACTAGACAGGAAATTTTGTCATGTGTAAGTTCATAAGTATATCCACTGTACCTATGTTCTGAAATTGTAACATGTCCAGTTGTGCAGATTTTGAAATTTTTTTACATGCAAATTAGAACATTGGCTTTACAAAATTTCAGAAAATTCCTTCCGTCATCAGCAGTTTGCAAACTTATTTGTCTGTCTTATAGAAATAGTCCCACTGCATTAATTTCTGTAAAAGTATGGAGGCTAAAGAGATGATGATGTTGATGCTTGCATTTAGAAAGACATTGTTAGGAAGAATCAGAATAAGTATATTTTAGAGACAAACTTAGGTCAGGGTAAAATGTTTTAAACATGTACACTGAGGAGATTATGTTCATTAATATCAGCTGAAAGATGCTGAATTTAAAACTATATCATGGATGTACAAATGAGGGAATTACAGTTAAGTAGAAAAAAGAGGACACAGTGACAAAGAAATGGAGGCAATACTAAGATAAAAAAAAACCTGAAAAAAGAGAGGGAAAGTCTAGTACCTAAACTTAATTTGATTTTTTTCATTACTTGGATTCACTAATTTCAATAGTACAGTGTTTAGTATTGTATACTACACAAAGACATCAAAGTAATTGGAAAAAATTCTCTCTCTAAATTTTTAGCTGCTAGTTTGTATTTCTCACTGAAGCACTTAGTTATTAATCATTATATAGGTCGACCTCCATCACCAAACCCAAAGACTAGTTCCCAACCTTCTCGGGTGTCTTCGCAATCAGACATAAGTCGTCATACAAGTGACGACCAACTTTTTGAGTTTCTCAACAGTGGAAAGGACAAAAAGTTAGCTTCAAACAGACTTCATCCAACTCCACCTCTTGAAACATCTTCTCCTAAGTTACCAAAGCTTAATAATTTGGTCTTTGAACATAAGAAACAAACAAATTTGACGTCATCAGGTAATATGCGTGGAATATGTAATTGCAGTTATAAAAGTTAACATAACGATGTCTCTTGAATTGTTGAACCATCCCTGTATTGTAGAATCCCTCCTGTATTGTAGAATCCCTCCTGTATTGTAGAACCCTCCTGTATTGTAGAATCCCTCCTGTATTGTAGAACCCCTCCTGTATTGTAGAATCCCTCCTGTATTGTAGAACCCCTACTGTATTGTAGAATCCCTCCTGAATTGTAGAACCACCCTGTATTGTAGAATCCCTCCTGTATTGTAGAATCCCTCCTGTATTGTAGAATCCCTCCTGAATTGTAGAATCCCTCCTGTATTGTAGAACCACCCTTGTATTGTAGAACCCTCCTGTATTGTAGAATCCCTCCTGTATTGTAGAATCCCTCCTGTATTGTAGAACCCCCCTGTATTGTAGAACCACCCCTGTATTGTAGAATCCCTCCTGTATTGTAGAATCCCTCCTGAATTGTAGAACCACCCTGTATTGTAGAACCACCCTGTATTGTAGAACCCTCCTGTATTGTAGAATCCCTCCTGTATTGTAGAACCCCTCCTGTATTGTAGAATCCCTCCTGTATTGTAGAACCCTCCTGTATTGTAGAATCCCTCCTGTATTGTAGAATCCCTCCTGTATTGTAGAACCCTCCTGTATAGAATCCCTCCTGAATAGTAGAACCACCCTGTATTGTAGAATCCCTCCTGTATTGTAGAACCACCCTGTATTGTAGAATCCCTCCTGTATTGTAGAACCACCCCTGTATTGTAGAATCCCTCCTGTATAGTAGAACCCCTCCTGTATTGTAGAACCACCCTGTATTGTAGAACCACCCCTGTATTGTAGAACCCCTCCTGTAATGTAGAACCCTCCTGTATTGTAGAACCCCCCTGCATTGTAGAACCACCTGTATTGTAGAATCCTCCTGTATTGTAGAACCACCCCTGTATTGTAGAATCCTGTATTGTAGAACCACCCTGTATTGTAGAACCCTCCTGCATTGTAGAACCACCCTGTATTGTAGAATCCCTCCTGTATTGTAGAACCCTCCTGTATTGTAGAACCACCCTGTAGAACCACCCTGTATTGTAGAACCCTCCTGTAATGTAGAACCCTCCTGTATTGTAGAACCACCCCTTGTAGAACCCCCCTGCATTGTAGAATCCCTCCTGTATTGTAGAACCCCTCCTGTATTGTAGAACCCTCCTGAATTGTAGAACCACCCTGTATTGTAGAACCACCCCTGTATTGTAGAACCCTCCTGAATTGTAGAACCACCCCTGTATTGTAGAACCACCCTGTATTGTAGAACCCTCCTGAATTGTAGAACCACCCCTGTATTGTAGAACCACCCTGTATTGTAGAACCCTCCTGAATTGTAGAACCACCCCTGTATTGTAGAACCCCTCCTGTATGGTAGAACCCCTCCTGTATTGTAGAACCCCTCCTGTATTGGTTAATCTACCCTTTATTGTTGAACCTCCCCTGTGTAAATGAGAACACCAGCCAATCGGTTGCTGTTTTATGATAAATAAATTACTGACTAGAAAGTGAAAGTGACGAATCGTCGGTTGATGTTATTGAATCAAGTCAACAAGAAAGTAATGACAAAATTGTTGCATCTAAATCATCCAATTTGGAGACCATATCCAGTACAGAAACAAAGGCTAGCAATGAGAGGACGGCAGAGCGTCCAGTTAGCGTGTCGAACTTGGAACTAGAAAATCAGCTTTTGCGCAAAGAAGTAGAATCATTAAACGAGGAATTATTATCGCTTGCGAAACGTTGTAAGGATGCACAAGAAAGTAAGACATTATATGTTGGAAAGTGATGAGTCCTTTTGAAGGATGTTGTTTGCTTCAATTTGGTTCTTGAAGCATGCAGCATTTTCAAACATAAACTCTTCTTCCCATAAAAACAGGATTAGAGAATGCCAAGAAAGATAGTGGGAGAATAAATGAACAATTGAAGAAAGAAGAGACATTATTGCGAGAATATCAGTCACGAGAAGATGATTTGAGAGAGGTGCTAACGGCGAAGGATTCTCAATTGGCAGTGTTAAGAATTCGAATTCAGGAGAGCGATCAAGAGTTGCAAGAAACTAAAGCAAAATTAACGAAATTTCAAAACGAGAATGAAAGGTAAATTATGCCACTACATAACATTAATTGATTTCATTAACAGCTAGAAGGCAACATTTCCATAAAGGTAGTTATGTTGACAAAAATCAAGTATCAAAGTATTCGTCAATGAAATCATAGCATATGCAAATTGCAATATACGCATTTTAACTAACACCGTTACAAGCGAATCACATGTTAAATTGTCAAGCAATGTCGATATTTATGAAGATCACACTGCTCAAGTAACACTTCCTTTCTTAAACAGAATTCTCCGAGATCACAACGACTCCAGTGGTGTTCAAAACCAAGTTCTTGAAGATTTAAAAACACAACTACAGGATGCTAAGCTTGCATTGAAACATGAACAAGAAATTCATCAACAGTCAATGGTATTTTCAAATTTATATCATTACATTGCATGCATCGTGTTTTTGACCAGGATTAACGATGGTATCAACACTGGCAGAGAGTGTGAACAGGGGATGATTCTGACGACGGCACTGCCCTGCAACTTTGGTTTGCTTTGCCTGTGTTTGGTTTTAGACTTTTTTTTATTTTCAGACTGAAAGTTTGGAGCGTCAAGCTAAACTCGAGGATGAGCAGAGATCTTTGGCGGAAACATTGAAATCATTACAAAAAAATGTTGTCGATGAAAACGTATCCTTTGCTAACCTATATGATCACTTAGTGTCTTCGTAAGAAAAAAATTGTCATATAATATTAAAGCAAATTTCCTTTACTCTTATTTCCACTACGCAGGAAATGCAAATGACTACATGAACAAACTAGGGATCTGCGAAAACAAGCTGTCGAGCGCCAACCATGAATTTCGTGATTACAAGGAAAAGGCTGGAAGGATTCTTCAAGCCAAGGAGAAGGTTATTGCAAGCTTGAAGGAAGGAAAAAGTTTGCTTGGGGTTAGTTCTGGGATTACAAATGCTGAATTTGAAGCAGTGTGTCAAGAAAGAGACGTTTTACGCGATGAGTTACATCAAGTAAAGTATAATATGGAACAGATGAAAGTTGACATTCAGGTAAATAAAATATGAAAACTTGTTCATTCAACCTTCATAATAGTTTCTGCTTTGTCTTTTGTGATGATCCAGGGAACAAATTAAATTGATAGAAATGGGTTCACCGTCGTTAACACCAGCCTTTCCGTTTTGTATACCTGATTGTTTGTTGAATGACTTTACTGTAACATTTCGTTACATATCACGAATGTAAATCATGATGATTTAGGAAATGGAGCAGCAACTACAGACTGACAGTGAAACTGCTCAAGAACAATTAAATCATTTACAGTCTTTGTTGGATGATGAGAAGCGTTTCAAAGAAGACGCAAACCATGACGTTTTAAGAATAAGGGGGGTAAGTGATCTATCTCTTTGTCCCAAGCGGTAAAGTCCTCTATGTCTTTGTGCCATCTATGCCTTTTGCTGGGAGGGCAAAGTCATCTATAAGTCTATGCCTTTTGCCGTAAAGCATCTATGTCTTTGTCCCAGGTTAAGTCATCTATGTCTTTGTGCTATACCAACCCTTTTTATGAAGCCACTAAAGTTAACAAACACGCCATAATTATTTTTACATCACAAAAATGTTGTGAAATTAGCATTGCTGTTATCATTTACGGTAAATACAAATGTTGGAAATAATTGAAAAAATGAAACTTGTTTCTCTTTCTTTATTGTTAGGAACTACAAGCTGTAAGTGACGATCATTACAGACAGAAAACAGCGTTGATAACACAAATTAAAGTAAGTTTATGTTGTTTTTTTCAAATAAAAATTTATACTGCAGCTTATGATAGGTTTTATTAAAAAATTTTTATTTGCCATAAAGTCAATGATGAAGTCGCTTAGTGACACATAAATCAAAATTAAATGGGAAATAATGGAGAAAAGAAATGAATAGATAAAACATTTTATGGTTGATTCAAATTATGAATCAAAAGGCAGTTTTTTATATTTGCTTAACCCTTGGATCTCTACTTGTGGTGGAAATGTGTTTAAATACTTCTATCCATCTCTTTAAGGGAAAAGAAAGTGAAATCGAGAAGCTCAAAAATCAAGTATGTTTAGTTCGGTTCTCTTGTTTTCGTCAGGAGTGATCTGATGCTGTATCTTGGGTTTTTATATACTCCAGTCTAGTTTCTTCATCAGGAGTGATCTGATGTTGAATCTTGAGATCTTATATACTCCAGTCTAGTGTCTTCATCAGTAGTGATCTAATGTTGAATCTTGAGTTCTTATATACTCCAGTCTAGTTTCTTCATCAATAATGATCTAATGTTGAATCTTTAGTTCTTATAAACTCCAGTGTAGTGTCTTCATCAGGAGTGATCTGATGTTGAATCTCTAGTTCTTATAAACTCCAGTGTAGTGTCTTTAATGTGTTTGTAAATAGTTTTAATATTTTTACTTTATTAAAATTTTAGTAAGCTGATGTTGAATCTCGAATCTTTATGCACTATGTGTAGTTTAATGAATTCATTTATACGGTCTGGTTTTGTCGTTATCTTGATGCGAAATTTCTCGTCTCGTATACTATCTACTTTTCTAGTTGCATGTCTGCACGTTTTTTTTCATGTTATATGGTAATTTGTTGTAATCTTTGTAGCTACTAGCTAAATCCTACGCGACTACGACAGAAGAAGAATTGGAGAAGCGTGTTCGAGCTCTTACTGAGAATCTTATTGAAAAACAAACTGTCATCGAGGCGTTGAGTACAGAAAAAAGTTCTCTTGTGCTACAACTGGAACGACTAGAGGTATGCTAGAATGGGATGGGCTACATTGGGATATTAAATACACTGTATAAGAATACATGAAAATGTTGTGTTATTTGGCTATAGAGCTTCTCCCATTCCTTGTTATTATCTCTTATATAAAGTATGTGTAAAGTTCATTATATTATAAAAATGTTTTAGATAAAGTATAATGATATACAACGTACGAGCAGCTCCAAAATCAACGTGATGACGACACTTGAAGAGAATGATGGTATTGTTTGATATTTGCAGTGAAATATAAACTTGTTATTTCATGTAGTGTGACCAAGCATTATTTCAACTTCCAGGCCTGTGAACTTTTACTTAGGCATTTGAGTATTCCAATATGGTGTTTTCGATCAACCTTTTATCGACAGCCTTAGGAACTGCTTTTTTACGCTCTACTTTTTTTATTGAACGTTTTTTTTAGTGAACAGCTAGCTGTCGTAATTACAACTCCTATATTCACGCTCTGTGTCGTTGTGATCTACACTTCTGTCTACTGACTTAGTGCTGTATATCCCTGTATCCTCCTTTATCCCTCTGTCACATAGTGTCATACTGCTATCTAACCCTCTGTCACATAGTCATACTGCTATCTATCCCTCTGTCACATAGTCATACTGCTATTTATCCTTCTGTCACATAGTCATACTGCTATCTATCCTTCTGTCACATAGTCATACTGCTATCTATCCCTCTGTCACATAGTCATACTGCTATTTATCCCTCTGTCACATAGTCATACTGCTATTTATCCTTCTGTCACATAGTCATACTGCTATTTATCCCTCTGTCACATAGTCATACTGCTATCTATCCTTCTGTCACATAGTCATACTGCTATCTATCCCTCTGTCACATAGTCATACTGCTATCTATCCCTCTGTCACATAGTCATACTGCTATCTATCCCTCTGTCACATAGTCATACTGCTATCTATCCCTATGTTTATTATAACTATACTTTATTCACAAAATGTTGATCATTTTTTCCAGGTGGACGTGTACGTCCAATTACGTCTTTAATGCCTTCACGAATTAGCGAATCGGAGAACGTAAACAAAGCTGTGAATGAAATAGATAAATTTAGGTATGACAGAATTCTAAAGACAATTAGTAAAAATATATATCAAAGTTTTAACATTGTTCTTTTTGTTTTCATCAATGTTGACATTTGAGATAAAGAAATGCTGTTTATGGACGACAGTAATGTTCCAACTAAATGTCGAACTCTTTCGAAAACATTATTTTAATAATGTAAGATTAATTTCTTTTACAGTATACGACTTGGTGTTTTCGTACGTCGCTATCCTGTTGCAAGACTAATGTTGATTGTATATATGGTTAGTATTGATTGCTAGTGTTAGCGGTCTGCAGCTGTAAACTCCAGGCTAGTGTCTTCATAAGGAGTGATCTAATGTTTAAACTTGAGTTCCTATAAACTTGAGTTCTTATAAACTCCAATCTTGTGTCTTCATAAGGAGTGATCTGATGTTGAATCTTCACTCCTTATATTCAGTCTTGTGTCTTTAATGTATTTTTGCATAATTTTAATTTTTTTACTTAATTAAAATTTTATGTCATCATTTTAGATACTTTTGCATATATGGGTGTTCATTGTTTTATTGACATACCAACCAGAGATTCATCCAGTAAAGAATATCGAACAGATTCATCCTCACGCGCCCCAAGGATGATATTTAATTGTATCCTTTTCTTTACTTAAAATGGACGGTTAGCGGGCGAATTTTAGTTAAAAGCCAAATGATAAAATAATGATATATTTATATATATAAAGGCACAGGCATGCATTTGGTTTTTTCCTTTTCAAGTCGTTTGTAATGTTATAGAAATTCTGAATAATACACATTATAGACAAACGAATGCGAAAGAAAAATGTGACTTGTTCATATCAATTTATGCTTATTTTTCAGAATGACTTGCATGACTTTATGTTTTTCTTTCTTCTGTTGATAAATTCGGTCAGCTGACGTAATTTTAGCATGTTCACCTGTTTCATGAGTTATGTTTAATAAATTAAGACAAATAGGATTTTCGTCGTCCAAACTACAGATCTTCACATGTGTTATTCCATGCGAAGTTTTCTTTTCCTTAAGTTTTTTTTCAAGGTAAATCATATCTTGAAGTTTTTTTTAGATAATTAGGAGCAAAATCACAAAATAAATACAAAAAGTTACGTACAATTTTACGATTTATCAGATTATGCATGTGTAATATTTCATATCGCTCGTCATAGCCAGTCTCTGTTGCGTCGAGTGCCCTTAAATTTCACAATTTTAAAGTCACGTAAGGCCATTCAATTTATTATTACGTCAGAGGTATGAATTAGTAGATAGCAGTACATTATCTGGTATTTTTTTTATCCTATAGTAATGGTCTTTAGTTATTGTTTCTGATGTCTGATGCGCTTTGTGTACCGTCTGTTAAGGGATTTTATCTTTGCTAGAATTATGACGTTTTGATGGACAGATGTCTGCTACGCTTTGCTAAAAACATCCTGTTTTTACATCTGCCCTTTGGATTTATATATTTATTCATTTTTACTTCTTTGTGACAGTGCAATGCAAATTGACGTGAGAAAAAATATTTGAAATTTATCTGTACTCTTAGCTTTTCTTTTGCTAGTGGACAGAAACTGTGTTGCTTATACGAAGCTTAACCTTTGCATTCGTTTTTTGGCAAATCCTAGTGCTTAGTCTCCACCCACTTAAGAGTAATTAATAAAGCAATCATTACTTATGTAAAATTGCTTGCACCCCAGGGTAAACTAGAACTTTCCATAAACATTTCAAAGTGCTTTAACTAACCACAAGCAGTTCTGACAACTTAAATGCGTACAATTACCTATCATTTAACCTGATTCATGTCAATATGTTGTGCGTAATTTTATATATAGTCGTGACATTGACTTCGCTCGTTTAAGGTATTAAAGGATAGAACGTGTTATATTTTGATAGCTTGTTTTAAACAAGAGGTTTGGGGTCGAATTGTCCGACTATCCAACAGTGAAAATGAAAGGTTATGGAAGTGAATTTTGCGCATGATTATTATAAAATACTTGGGTTTTTTTTCAGTTCCGTATTTATTAGAAGTTTATTTAACCGTGTCTACTCCATCATGTTATGCATGCTTAAAGTTTCGTGAGTCTTATTTCTTGTATTTCTGAAATGGATAATGAATCTTCCAATTGTAGAGTTTGTCACCTGTCGTCAGCGTACGCATGCGCAGTAATGTGGCGTCGTGCCGCATAAATGATTGTGGTTGTTCTTCTGTTTACATTATTCGTCGAGGTTGCCTGTGATGTTTGGCGCACCGAAATACTAGCAGCTGCTACGGGCTGAAGTGCCGACAAACGATTTATGGATTGGTTCGTGAATTTGGTGTAAAAACGATTTGCCATACACAGTTTTGCTTCGTCGATTTTAGTGAACAGACGAGCATAAATTACTGCTGTTTAAACTGTCAGAACTTTACGACGTGCTGCGCCAATTACGTTGTCGTGTACATCGTCTATATATTGTAGAATTCGCACAGCTGTCGTGAATAATACTGCAACAACTCCCAAGTCCGTTGGCTCGACAACTTGACTGTAATGGGATATTTTAGATAGCATTTGGGGTGTTTATCGTAAAAAGTTGTACGCTAGCTACAAACCTAAGGTATTTTGTTCTTTCATAGATAATGGAAAAGCGGACGTCGCCGCATGTAATATTTTCTGCATTGATTCTTCTTGCGCTTTGCGGACATCTACAGGCGAAAAATAATTCAGTTAAACAATGTAGGCTAAATACAAAATGTTATCCGGGCATAGTTTTGCCAACTTGGGGAGATCCAAACATTGCTGTATCCACTGGGATACGTGTAGCTAGAGCGTCAGTTTATTGTATTGTGTTGATGTATTTCTTCCTTGGTGTCTCAATCATCGCAGATCGCTTTATGGCTGCCATTGAAATAATTACCTCGCAAGAAAAGGATATTAAGATAACAGACAAAAAAACTGGAAATTTACGTGTTGTCACTGTGAAAATATGGAACGAGACTGTATCGAATTTGAGTTTGATGGCATTAGGCTCGTCTGCACCCGAGATCTTACTCACAGTCATTGAAGTTTGTGGCAAGAATTTTGAAGCAGGGGAACTAGGTCCGTCGACCATTGTTGGTTCTGCAGCATTCAATCTTTTTGTCATCATTGCGATCTGCGTATACGCAATACCGTCTGATGACCATCGACAAATTAAACATTTGCAAGTGTTTGCTGTAACTGCGACCTGTTCGCTCTTTGCATATGTCTGGTTATATATTATTGTAGCCGTGAGCACACCTGACGTCGTAAATGTATGGGAGGCTTTGGTAACGTTGGCGTTTTTCCCTGCGTTGGTCATCATAGCTTGGATTGCGGACCGTCGTTTCAATTTCTACCGTTACCTTAGAAAGAAAGTACGTCGTCAGAAACGGCAAGGTGTTGTTGTAGTTCAAACGGGTGATTACGACGTTGTCGCTATAAAGACGAAAGATGTTCTCGACAGTCATACGGATCGCGATGGAAAGTCGAATGATATCGAAAATGGTGACGTAAGCACGGCATTAGATGAGCAATCTGAACTTCTGAGTCAAGATTTAAACGAAGAGAGACGCATTAAAGCAATTCAAGTTGTTCGTGAGATCAAGGTGAAAAACCCTAACGCAGACAAGGAAACAATCGATCGAATATTACAACAAGAAAATCTACGGGCACAACCAAAGAGTCGGGCGTTTTATCGTATTGAAGCTACACGTAAAATGGTGGGTAGTGGCAGCGTTTTGAAAGGAAAACACGAGAAACTGGAACAGGCTATGGCTCATTCCCTATCGGATATTGAGTTGAGTGGTTTAGAAGAGCAAGAACGACAGAGTTTGACACATGTTTTTTTCGACCCGCCACATTATACATGCATGGAAAATTGCAATAATTTGCTTCTGACAGTGATTCGCGCTGGTGGTGATATTAATAACACCGTGTATGTTGATTTTAAGACGGAGGATGGTACGGCAAAATCTGGTGATGACTACGTTCACACAGAAGGCACGCTGTGCTTTAAACCCGGTGAAATAAATAAGACAATATCCGTGGTTATTATTGATGATGATATTTTTGAAGAAGACGAACATTTTACTGTTCGTTTGAGTAACATCCGTTTGGCTGGACCTGATGGTAAGATGGATAAATATGAGGGACGGGCGGGAGTTCTTGGACCGAATTTTACAGCAGAGATAGTTATTCTCGATGATGACTACCCGGGAGTTTTCACGTTTGAGGAAGAGAGCACATCAGTTGCAGAAGCCGATAAGGTTGTGGTACTTAAAGTTGTTCGTCAACAAGGTGCGCGGGGAATTGTTAGGGTACCATACCATACAATCGAGGGGACTGCAAAAGGTGGTGGGGAGGCATTTGAAGACACTATTGGTGAACTTGAGTTCAAGAATGAAGAGTTAAGGTATGACTTTGATATGTTTTCATAAGTTTCTTATATTTCCTAAACGAATGTGGCATTATGTCATATAGCAGTGAGAATTGAGGATTGCACATGTATTGTGCTGTATGTGTGAATGCATCATATTTTTGGATTTATCGTTTTATCCATTTTAAAAGCAATTTGAACATATCGTTGTTTTTTGTTGTATATTCATTCACAATTATCTTTGAAAAAGTGCCTCGTTATCTCTTAACTGCCTTCATTTATAATATTTTGCGGGTACATCCGCTCGTTTGCTCTTCAAGTGATTTGCTATCGTTCTTTTTCTAATTTTCTCCGTGCCTTGGTATTTATACTGTCGAAAACAATAACAATAAGCTAGGAAAACAAAACATCTTTGTTTTTAGAATATTGAATCAATTTGATTCAATCTTAAAAGTAATTTATATTGGACTTTGGTGTTAGTCCGTTCTCGTGTCGTGTGAAAATTTCGGGAGGCGAGGTTTTGTCATCACATCTGCTAATTTTTTTGACTTTTCTCACATTTATATCATCTCTGCCAACCAAATAAATATACAGAATAAGTTTGCTATACATCCTCTCATATTTCTCATAAGTTTTATTGGGATGATGGACCAGTTTAATGTTTAATGTTCTAATATTTTTGATAAATTAATGTGGGAAATTGTTTTCAGTGTAATTACGTTTCCTGGGAATTGAAACAGATGTGTTGAAGAATTATACGTTTGCTTGTATATGTTGATTAACAAAGTTGACTCATTTGCGATGTTAACGAGCTTTTTTTAAAGGAAGCTGATTTTAATTATCGAAATGTCGCTGATATTGCAATATATGTGTTGTACAAGTTTTGATGAGCTAAATTTAGCTGTTTTCTGTTTTTATATCATTCTTTGCATGGATTTGAGTTGTTTATTGGTGCCGTTTTTCATTGCATGCAATGTCTAAAACATGTTTCCAATTTCTTCGTTTGAGATTTAGTACAATTTGCCCAATCGTTGAAGGAAATTTTAGCAACGTCACAGCACAGGTCAAAACGATTTTAACATTTACGGTTTATAATGAACGAAATATATTACGTTGACGATAAATTATAGATCACCTACTGAGAATAAAATTGCTTTTGAAATCTTATTTATTTAAAAGACCAGAGTTTAATAACTTTCTTGCAATAATCATTAAACTTTAAAACACGTAACCAATTGAAAATCAATAGAAGTTTCGATGTGTGTTAATCATCTTGGACTTTGGTTTAAAAGCTGTACTAGAGCTTGAAAGAAACTAATCTACTTTTATTCCTTTTATTTACCAACATGCATCTGTTCTTAATCTGTCTAAAATTGAATTCGTTTCGCAATTTTTAATGATTCTTTGGATTAAATTAATCTATGATCAACCTTTCGTTTCAATTTTGCCTGCACAGGGCCTGTCCTAATAACATATGAATTTTGATAAGTAATGAACATGCGTTTCGATTTCTTTGAACATGCATTAAACACGTTTTAAACACGCTTTTTGATTTTCTTTGGATTCTAGCAAGGAAATCCAAATTAACATCGTCGATGACGAAGAGTACGAGAAAAAGGAGACATTTCAAGTTTGTCTCAGTCAACCATATGTTGTTACGGCTGATGGCGAAGAACCTCCTCCTTCACCTGAAGGTAGTTCCGCTGAGGAAGAGAGGATCAGGGAGTTAGGAAAGCCTAAACTGGGTAAGTCGAAACTGTTTATCTAGATCAAGTTTGAAACAATACTGATTAAATACGCGTAGAGCAAAATGAGACTGGTAACTAATGACATATATATATTAATCATTTATTCAGGTGATATTAATGTCATAGAAGTCTCAATCATTGAAAGCAAAGAGTTCAAAAACACGGTTGACAGACTTTTAACAAAAGCCAATCTTGCTTTAGTCGTTGGTACATCGTCATGGCGAGAACAGTTTACAGATGCATTTCTAGTTAGTGGTGGTGACGATGACAATGAAGCAAGTGAAAATGGCGAACCATCTCCTCCAACATACGGCGATTATCTTATGCATTATCTTACTCTGTTTTGGAAGGTCCTATTTGCTACGGTACCACCCACAGATATTTGGGGTGGTTGGGCCTGTTTTGTTGTGTCAATCGTTTGGATTGGTGTTCTCACAATGTTCATTGGTGATTTAGCGTCACATTTCGGCTGTACAGTAGGTTTATCTGATAGTGTGGTCGCTATTTCATTCGTAGCCCTGGGAACTAGTGTTCCAGGTTTGTGTTCATTTTATCCTTGAGTAGAAATGGGATGAATATCTGTGGCTGAGCAAGCGTTTTCTGAAAAGAGAAACTTTTTCATTTCTTTATAAAGTTAAATTCATTGTATAAACAAAGTATTTTCATAGCAAGCATAAAAATTTGATTTGCTTTGCCTTTTATATTTACATTTTCCTTTGTTATACCGCTAATCTATAATTATTCCATTTGTATGTGTTTAGATACGTTTGCGAGCAAAGTAGCCGCTATCCAAGACGAATATGCAGACTCTTCAATTGGTAATGTAACTGGAAGTAATTCTGTCAATGTCTTCCTCGGAGTTGGACTTGCGTGGTCTATGGCAGCAATTGTACACGCAGTTCGTGGAACGGATTTTATCGTGCAAGCTGGATCACTTGGTTTCTCTGTTGTAATATTTTGTATCTTTGCTCTGAGTGCTATCTTTGTATTAATGTTACGTCGTCATCCTTCGGTCGGTGGTGTTCTTGGTGGACCAATGAAATACAAGCTACCGACGTCATTATTTCTTGTATTTCTCTGGATCTTGTATGTCATGTTATCATCTTTGGAAGCCTATTGTCATTTTGAAAGTTTTTAAAGTGTTAAAAGCAGGTTTTCTTTTGTCATGTCTGTCTGCTTATCGAATTATTGTTGGTTTTGATTTTAAAGTATGAATTTTAAAAGCTATTTGGCTTAGGTAGTGTTATAGCAGGCACGGATTTGACACTTAAATATTTTTGCACCCATTGAGAAGTTGTGCTGAAAGCTTGGGATTTGTTTGATATCTGTAGAACAGACGAAAAAGGAGTTATTGGGAAATTGATAGTGTATCTGTCAGTTTGGTTATAGAAGAGCATGGACGAAGGGAATGGTATTGTAGCTGTTTTTCTGTGTGCACCGACAACAATTTTGAGATATATAAGACATTGCGTTATGAAAAAGTGTTAAGTACTGCAGACTGGGAAAATGAGGAAGCAGTTGAGAAGACTGGGAATGAATGAAGAAACAGTTGAGAAGTCTGGGAATGAATGAAGAAGCTGTTGAGAAGACTGGGAATGAATGAAGAAACAGTTGAGAAGCTTAGAAATTTTAGGAGAAGCAGTTAAGAAGAATCGAAGGGATGAAATGGAAAAGACGAATATTAAAGAGATAAAAAGAAGAGGGTGGAAAAAAGCCATGAAATGGATGATAAAAGAACGTAAAGAATCAAAAAGAGAAAGCAAAATGTCATTGAAGATACAGGAAAAATACGAAAGAAAAATTAATGCTGGACAATTAATTTTAAAGCAAGGCAAATATTTTTGAAATATTTTAATGTAAATAAGTTCCTTGAATGATAATGAACACTTTTCCTTTAAGCTGGTTCTTAGAAATATATTGTTGCAAATTATTTACTTTAAAGTGACTAATTATTAGAGATTGATCCCCGCCAAAGCAACGATTGATGCGTAATGAAGTTGTGACGTAATGGGTGTGGTGACGTATGAGAGTGGGACGTATGAGAGTGGTGACGTTTGAGAGTGAGACGTAAGAGTGGGACGTATATGAGAGTGGTGACGTATGAGAGTGGTGACGTTTGAGAGTGGGACGTATGAGAGTGGGACGTATATGAGTGGTGACGTATGAGAGTGGGACGTATGAGTGTGGTGACGTTTGAGAGTGGTGACGTTTGAGAGTGGTGACGTTTGAGAGTGGTGACGTATGAGAGAGGGACGTATGAGAGTGGTGACGTATGAGAGTGGGACGTATGAGAGTCGTGACGTATGAGAGTGGTGAAACGTAGAGTGGGCATCAAATGATAACTTTAATATCATTGCAAATTTCTGAGTGCAAACAACATCAGTTGTCATATTTTGTCAATGATTTTGTCTCGTTATTTTTCTGAATCTGCAAATTTTTCACTTGTAGGTTTAGCACTAGCTCATGTTCTACAAATAGCCTTAGAAAATTATATAAATCAATGAAATCATTACTTATAGTAAAATCGTTTACATAAAGTAAAATAAAAATTTAATAAACCATCAATAGATGAATTCATTTTGATAAGAAAACCATGTTCAGTAATCTATAATGGCATTAACTAAAAAGAAAAATTAAATGAAATAAATGCGACAATTATTTTAATGATGAAATAAATATTAAGAAAATATAACTGTCTTCCCAAGAGACCAGAGAGTTCGTTGGAAATAGATGTCCAATTTAACGTAATTTTCCCACGTATTTTGTAGTAAAGGTCTCATACCAATACTATACAAGAACTTTGAGCAGAATATACTGCAAGAAGCAAAAAACTTTTCTTGAGAAAATAACAAAAAACTCATTCCTTGTCAAGAGTAAAAGTGCAGACGAAGACAATAGTTTTATTTAACAATAAACAGACAACATTATTGATGTTAATAATTGCCTCCTCAGTGTAATTCTGATTAATATATTTTATAAGAGAATTGTTTGTGGTTTTCCCTACAGAGGACATGTAAGGATGTACCTAAAAGTAAATGGTAAACATGATTCATAGCTTCATTGGAATTTTTTTAGTTCAATTCTGGTTCATCGCTAATTCCTTTCTTGATTTTAAGCAATATTGTCGTCAGCCATTGGTCTAATCTTGAAATACTATCGTAGTTTTTCACCTGCAATAAAACATTCAATAAAAAATCTACAAACAAGTTCAAAGCAAAATCGCTTCTTGAATTAAACATTGAGAAACATTTAAGGATGAAATTTTTAGTTTAAAAAGCAAATTATTCGGATAAATATAGAATATCAACATCTATTTATTTTGAAACAGCATATTTAAGGTGCAAAATTGACGAAATAAAAAAAGTTCATTACTCACAGCTTCTGTGAATGCTTCAACGTTTTCTTCCTCCTGTGCATCAAGTAGTGCCTGAAAACACGAACAGTCAACAATATTATATAAACATAAAGCTACCTAAAGGTTTGGAAGGATAACAACAATTCCAACCTTCAACAATTTGCATTCTCTCGTGTCTTGAAATGCAGCATACATGTCACAATATTTGTCTAGGGCGCGCTGTGCCTCCAGTACATCTACACACATGTGACACAAAGCGGCTTTGAAGAAATATTCTTTGGCACTGTACTTTAGCAACGAACTTTCAATGGCATCAGCTGCAACCTAAATAACAATTGCTATACATAACTCTATTTTATTATACAACATTGGAGAACTTTGGAGAGTTATGGTATGATTGAGATAAATGATTAAAACTGTGTAAATGTGGGTATTTCTGACATTCATTTTGGGTGTTACTGGTGTTAGGGACCAAATTTGACGTGCCAACAAGACGTCATAGATTGAACAGCGAGACAGCAACAAAGAATAAAAAAAATTACTTGTTCGTATATTTCAATGGCTTTTTGGTAGTTCTCCATCTGAGCGGAATACTGGGCTACTTTCAAAGAACATTTGTTGGCAGAACTAAAATAAATCGCCGTAAAAAAGTTACGTAAAAACCAAACAAACCAACATGTATAACATCATGTACTTATGTACTAATAAAATTCGTGTTAACGAATTTAAGAGCAAGAAATGATTGTTGATGAGGTTAGTGCAGTGTAGGCAGCGTCAACATAGAGTAGCAGGCTCACTAAGTCACATAAATTTCATCAAAGCATACACAGTTGATTCTACCCTACTGTCAGAGTTCATGGTCATGGCAACTATTAATTACGTCCGCTAGCACCGATTTTTGAGAGAATAGCTCGGTTAGCCATAAATTAGTGGAAAAATTATCTGAGAATGCACAGTTTATTCAAGCATAATTAAGCTCAAGAAAACACAAATTCTCCAACAAACAAAAAATGTCCAAAAGCCAACTTTAAAAAAGTTAATGCAGTCTGATGTATAGTTCTCAAACTAATCGATCTTCACATAAAAATGTTTCATAAAGAACAGTCTTCATAAATACCTATTTGATTCTTCTCCTCTATAGAAATCTGCAGCCTGTTCATAGTGGGTAATGGCCTGCAAGATAAAAAACTTAAATTTGTAAAGTTCATCAATTAAATGCTCCATAGTATAAATAAAGCCCAGTTTCTCTATTACTTTCTGTTTCTCTTACAATAAATGGTTTCAATTTTTAAGCACTATTGATTCAGTAACATTTTTTTGAAAGAGCAAATTCGCTCCAAAAAATTCAGCATGTACTTTTTCAATCTCCTTGATTTGAGCTGAGCAGCATGAGACATCAAAAAAATAGTGAGAGCAGAAATCAACTGAATCTTTGGAAACATCCACAAAGAAGCAACAGAGCTTATAGACTATACATGATTTTCATTAAAAAATACCTGTTCCAGATCTATAACACTGCTTTCGTAAATATCAGCAATTGCCATGTGTTGTTTTGCTGCTATTGTAAATCGACCCTAGCAAAATCATCATTTTAATAATCATGAAAGCAAAGTTAGATAAAAATTGTATAATTTGTAAAATGTACTTCTTCATGTATACTTCTTGAATTCTTAATAAACCCACCATATCAGTATAAATATCAATGGCTTGTTTCAAACAGGTGATTGCTTCTGTAAAACGAAAATTGATGAAAAAAAATGTTAAAGAAATATATTTCAAAAGCTACAACTACAATGATACAAATAAATAAATTTACCAAAAAACTGTAAACATGTTTCCTCACACAAGATTGTATGTACATAATAAAAATGATCACAGTTATGTTGTTTGGGGTGCAGCAATTGATTGAAGTTTAACAAGGATATTTAATACAACACAGTTGTGTGAGATTGTCACAACAGTCAATATTATCTAGCTAAACTTTACATGTACATTGTTTACTATACATGCTCAATATCATTACAATAATTACAATTAACCTGGGCAAACAATTAATTAACTAATGAACAGTCATCAGCACACTTCAGAGGTACTGTACCATTATTATCGGATTTCTTATAACAGTTTGCTGCATCAACATAGTGAGTTGCAGCTTCATGTTTATTCCTAAGGAAGTTGATCTGAATCTGTGCTGCCTGACAAAAAGCATTTCCCGCACCTAAAAAAGGAATTTAAGCCCCTGAATTTCCAGCATTTCTTTATGATAACAATAGCAAATAATAGCAAATTACCCCCCCAATTTTTTGCCAGTTTATAAGTATTTGCAGCTCGAACATATAAGTCCACGGCATCTTGCTTTTTAGTTTCACCTCTAAATGGTTAAACAGTAAATATAAAAAAAACCTTGACATTAGATGCTTATTGAGGCATATTAGTCTACATCAATTTTATTATTAACTATTACTTCATTATCGATTCATTAAACATTTTATTGATAGATTTTCAATAATTTCCTTATTATTCTGAATGCAAAACTAATGCTTTCATCAACAATCCAATCATGATGAGTAAGATATTCCACTAGATAGACTTGATAAAGGAAATAACTTTGTAGCCTGACTTTAAAACACCTCACGATTAGCAATTGAAATATTTAGCTCGTCACTGTGAAATTAAACACTTTTTAGGAATGAATAAAATTTCCAAACTTACACTTTATGACAAGTTCAGACTGATAGCCTGAATGTATAGAAGCAAACACTGACAAAACAATTGTTGGGTAAAAAATTATCAGTTTAATAGCTATATTAATAAGTGAATAAAAGCACAATGAACGCACCCGAATAATCCACCTAGAAAGCCTTGTGACGATTTGAATTTTTGGTCTGCCTGAGCCATAAGCTCGGCAGCTTTCCTCTCATTTGACATTTTCGTGTTATCTACTATATCAAACGGGTTTTACCAAGATAATTCTTTGTTTTGCTTTTAGTTCAAGATGTATGTCTCGTATCCATTTTATGTCATACACATTATACAACCACAAATCACTGATATATATATTACACTGGACAACGCATCTTTTCGCGAAAATTGAAGCCGGAAGTTCGATCATTTGCTACTGGCTTCATGGGGAGTATCGGTCCCACTTTACTATACTTTTGTATTACAAAATCACAGTTTTCGCGTTTTTATTCCTTTTACAAACTTCTGATTAAGGAAAAAATTTTATGAGATGTAGAGGAAAACCGATTTAGAGTTTTAACCCTGAAGCTCTGTTTTTTTGGCTTTGTAACGACTGAAAAATAAGATTAGCGATGTGAATAACAAAGTGTTGATAAAATTAAATGTAGATATTCTTGCAAAGTGTTGATAAATAAGTAAATTTGTAGCAATCTTCCATAAAAGTCATTGCAGATGAAATTTTGGCAGCAGTAGTAGGATTCTGTAATATTTCTACATTTTTTAAGAAGCAGCAGCATCATATAATCTCCAGTTTGTTTCAAAACAATGCAGGTCGACCTTTCACCATCTCCATTTTCTGCCATTATAAAGCCAAGAAGACAAACTTT
The DNA here is from genome assembly GCF_021976095.1 of Xenia sp. Carnegie-2017. Taxonomy (NCBI): domain Eukaryota; kingdom Metazoa; phylum Cnidaria; class Anthozoa; order Malacalcyonacea; family Xeniidae; genus Xenia; species Xenia sp. Carnegie-2017. The sequence continues at coordinate 16,410,544 of NW_025813483.1, read as the reverse complement.
TTAGGATTAAATATCTTTGCCGGTTGTTCTGTCCCTTTTACAAAAATTTTGCTCCAATCAAAAGTTTGTAGAACGAATAAAAACGCAAAAACTTTGATTTTGTAATACAAAAGTATAGTAAAGTGGAACTGTTACCCCCCCCGAAGGTCATAATCAGATGAGCCAACTTCCGGCTTCAATTATCTTACTGTATTTTATACATGGTGCGTTATCCAGTGTAATATACATATCAGTGCTGACAACATTTCGTGGTTAGTGACGGCCATTGTTAACAAATAAAACCAACGAAAACGAATACAACCACCATTCTGGCACCATGCGACTCAACCAAATAAACATAATGATTCTAGCCATCAAGGTGCACGAATAATAAAAAAGACCTCACTTAGCTAGACAAGTCATTTCTCCAAGACAGGCTTGTTATGACATTTGTTTTGAGTGATGGAAAATGGGCTTACAAGAAGATTATGCAACCTGTAATGGTGAGATAATTTGAGGAAGACAAGCCACTAAGCCAGTTGGCAGCTATATAAATAGAAATTTTTTAAGGATGGCCCTAAAAAGTTTTAAATTATATGCATTTTGTGAACAATATTTGTCATCCAACTATAATTTTAATTTGTAAATATACTTTCAACTATCAACCACGAATCAATAGTTTAAATCATTTCTGTATTTGGAGTAGAATTAAGAAAAATTTTGACCATAATGTTCAAATGCTTTTTACAGGTTGGTATGCATCTACTTGTTGTGAATGTGTATGTTCTTGAAGACAAGACAGCCTTGAGGATTGGAAATTCCAACTTCTTTGAAGGAGAGAGTGTTAGCCAAGAAAAACCTATGGATTGGTTTCAGCAGAAGCATATTGAAGTAAAACATTGAGATTTTATGTTTAGATACTTGAAATCTACTTATACATCATGTTTTCTTGTAATTTATGATTGTTTTGTTAGATGATAATGAAAGATCTTAAAGCAGTCATCATCAGTCGAATAACTAATTCTTTGTTATCATCAAAACATGATGGAGGAATCAGAAAATGTATGTTTACTGCATGAAAAATGAAGCCTGTCAGTGTTTATAACTATAAAATACTTGGATAAAAGTTCAATCTGGACAGATAGGTTGTTTAAATTTTTTACCTCTAATGCTTTTAATATTATTTTTTTAGTGATGGACATAGAATTTAGCTATGAATTTCATAAAAGATCCTTTATTCCTGGTCAAAGCTTTCTGCTTTCAAAATCACAAGTAATTTTAAACTGGTTAATTTTTGGTGAAAAAGTAGGGTTAAAAAGTAAACTTAGTTTCATCTTTTCATTTAGGATTATTGTTTCTGTGGAAAGAAAATTACAAAGAAAGATGGTAAAACATGAAAGATAAGATTACCATTTTAAATGACAAAAGTAATGCAATTTGATTTTTCTTGTTAGTACAGTTTAAAAGTCATTCAACTTTCCGAGAAATATTGGAAATAAGAGTAAAAAAACTTGCTGGAGATCCAAATGTACAGCATGTTGAAACCAAGCTGTGTGGAAAGGTTTGCTTTGTAAAACATCTTCATTGAATCTCCTGTTCATTCTTTGTTCTACCATCGCTGCCATATTTTTACTTTAGACAACTATTGCCAGCAGGAAAGAAGATGAAAGAAGTGATTATTTTAATGATGAAAACCATACAAGTTCATCGGTAAAACGAAAGAAAACTACCCTTCGACGAATGTAAGATAACATTTTTAGTGTATTGTTGCATTTTTATTATGCAAAGAAAATATATGAAGCCTGATTACAAATTTTATGTTTTCAACTTAAAGAAGTTTATATGCTGACGGTCTATATGATAATTTCATTTCAGTGCAAAGAAATCCAGACTAGCATTAGCTTCTTCCTATCAAACGGTGGAACAGATTGATTTGCATTTGGTTCAAAGTAAAACTGAAGAGTTTAGAAAATCAAGTCTTGCCAAGAATGGTCAGCCTGCTATAGTTCCTGAGGTTGTCAATGTCGACCAAAAACCTGATGGCTTAGAAGATGTTAGGTAAAATGTGTTCTCCTTAAATCAATGAAGTCCACCTTTCCGACGGTAGACACACGTGTCAAAAATACGAGATCAAATTACAAAATTCGGACAGTCAAATGATCGGACATAGTATTGTTCATGTAGAATAGTGGCAATAAAATGGGTAGGAGATGCTTTTGAGTTTTGGGGCATTTATGAATCTGATTCTAGTTATTCAGAACGTTTATTTTAAAGGCAGAAAGAATAACACTAAATATTAAACATTTTGGATTGGAAAAAAGCATAACGATCGAATGAAAGCTTGAATACTGACAAGTTGTCGCGCTAATGACTTTTTCGTAAGGATTGTTACAGGCCTTTACGGCGTGACTTAAGAATATCCAGGACGGATTCCAGCTGTATAAAGCGCAAAAAAGCAAGCCATACAAATTTTTGAATTGCTATTTTTATTACATGTTGCTTTCGCTGTCTTTTAATCACTAATCACTATTATTATTATTAATGGATGAAATCTCCCTAAAACTGGACGGCTGTCTCTATGCAATCAAAAGAAGTCCTTTGAATCCGAAAAGTGTACTGTTTAATTGCAAAATTACTCGAGAAGTGAAGTTACTTTCGACATTGAATCATGAAAATATTGTAAGGTAAATCCCTTTTTTCCATGAAAGTTACATTGTAAAAGGTAATAAGTAAAAAACGTATAAACATGCTTAGAGTTGGTTTAAATTATAAGTCAAAAAGGCAGAAGTTGTTTGAACCTTTGCAGTATCCTTGAATGTTCTAGTTTCTTTTATGAGAAGAATTCTTCTAACGAAAAAAGACAAATTTTGAAAACAAAAAATCCCGTTTTCGGTCATGCCTCCCGTTACCCCGAGATAGTTTAGCGTCGCATGTCAATTAAGGGAACCAGATAATCCATAAAGCCCATAGATGGTTTGCTCGTGTGCATGGGAAACAGTCAACGAGAGAGTTAAATCAGAAAGATATAAACCAATAAAAATTGAATAAAACATGTTAAATTACATTTGCGAGAAAAAGGCACAGTGTCAGAAGAAGTTATTGAAACATTGCTTGGTTTATTTTATGAACATTGGTTTATTATTTTGTAAACAAAAAGATAAAATTCGAAAAGCAAAAAACCCCGTTTTCGGTCCATGCTTCCCGATACCTTCTTAAGCGTAAGGCACTAGAACGCCGCATGTTAACGTTTCGGTAGGAGATTTCGGCCCCTCCACGCTATCCTACTTGGGAGATGCAATAGCAAGCTTCCGCCCATCAGACCCCGAGATCACCTGCGATAGGCTTTGCTCGGGGTACGCAGGGAGAGTGCGGTCGCGACCCGAAACGTCTGGGCCCCTAAGCCACTGCATACATATCGCACCCGGCTTCCACTGCTAGTTGACATCTACTATCCATATATTTAGCTTTATATTTATATACATAAATTCAAAGGCCTTACGAAGGTTGTGGTATTATTAAAGTCACTACTGCGCATGCTCAGATGATTTCTTTGATAATTTGCTACTAAGCGAGCTAATTGCCACAAATGTAGTGCAAGTACATATAGTTAGTCGTTGCCATGACCATGAACAATTAGTCGAGTGGACTACGCATGCTCGAGCGCATGCGCAGATGATTTCTCTGGTAAATTGTTACTAAGTATGCTATTTACTTCAAAATCGGTGCTAGTAGATGCAGTTGGTCTTTGCCATAACCATGAACTTAGGCAGCTAGTCAAGTTGACTGCGCATGCTCAAACAGACTGCGCATGCGCAGATGATTTGTCTGAAAATTTGTGACTGAGCAAGCTAATTACTCCATAATTGGAACTAGTACATCCAGTTGGTTGTTGTCATGACCATGAACTTTGAGAGTTGGCGGAGTTGGCTAAGCATGCTCAGATTAATTCTCAATTTATGACAGAGCGACCTCTGAAATTGGTACTGAGCAAGTTTTCAATCATATATTTTTGGCATGTTCTTTGTCTTCTTAAGTTGTTTTGCAAATGCATATCAAACACATCAACATTTTGTTACACCACTCGTAATATTCGCGACAATGCTAGAGATGTTTTATTTTTCTCTACAACTTTGTGTATGTATGTATGTATATTGCATTTCATATCCAAGCTTTACTTTTATTTCACGAAAATGGTTTTTATTCACTCTTACACCTTCTGCCTTTATAATTAGTCGTTCTGGATTTCTAAAATAAGATTTACAAATGCCCCTAGAGCATCTTCTTTCTATTTTAATGCAACTATTCTACAAATACAATACTATGTCCGACAGTTTGGCCGTCCGAATTTTGTAAGTCATTATTTTCTGTTTTTTTATATTAGAAAATAAGATGCGTGTTGTTCGTTGTAAATTTAATACAATAAAAACATCGTTATCAATGTAGCTCACAAAAAATATTCTACATTTCCTGTACGCTATTACGATTGTAATGGTAATTCTGTTCCTTTTCTACTTCAGGAAGGTTGAAGATTTGAATAATAATCATTTAAGATTTTTAATTCGCCAGATGGAAACATATTTACGAACCATATTTCGTGGCGAGGTTTGTGAAAATAAAGACATACAGCGATCATCTTGGTGAATTGATGACTTCAGACAGTTCGGTGACTTTCTAGTTTCTGTTTTCCAGGTGTATTGTCGACGTCATGAAGATTATAAAAAAGGTGGAAAGCTTAGAGGTAAAAATGATCAGATATTGGGTTAATTGTATAAATACTCAAGAAAATACTGCTCTTGAAAAAGAGAGAGGAACAACCAAAATTTGATCGAGAATCAGAATAAATTTATGTGACAGAAAATAAGTAGAAATATCTTTTTAAAATTATGATTACTATTCGTAGACGATTTAAACTTCCAAGTTGGAATGGCACACTTTAATGAAGAGCAACATGAATGTATCATGAATGCTTTGATTTCCATGTTCTGTTACAAAGGACCAAAGGTATTCATAAATAGATACCAATATAATATTTTTGTTTATGTCTCATCAAATAAGCTACATCGTATTACATATGTAGTATCTTAACTATGTGACGAAAGTTATGCTGCCTGAAGCTCTTATTAAGCTGTATGAAGATATTCACAAAACAAGTCATGATCAGGCAAGTTCGTTGTCTAAATAACTTCTGTAACGTTGTTAACCCAACACCATAATCATCCCTACACCATAATCATCTCAACACCATAGTCATCACAACACTATAGTCATCTCAACACCATAGTCATCACAACACCATAGTCATCACAACACCATAGTCATCACAACACCATAGTCATCACAACACCATAGTCATCACAACACCATAGTCATCCCAACACCATAGTCATCACAACACCATAGTCATCTCAACACTATAGTCATCTCAACACCATAGTCATCCCAACACCATAGTCATCACAACACCATAGTCATCTCAACACCATAGTCATCACAACACCATAGTCATCCCAACACCATAGTCATCACAACACCATAGTCATCACAACACTATAGTCATCTCAACACCATAGTCATCACAACACCATAGTCATCACAACACCATAGTCATCACAACACTATAGTCATCACAACACCATAATCATCACAACACCATAATAATCACAACACCATAGTCATCACAACACCATAGTCATCACAACACCATAATCATCACAACACTATAGTCATCACAACACCATAGTCATCACAACACCATAGTCATCACAACACCATAGTCATCACAACACCATAGTCATCACAACACCATAGTCATCACAACACCATAGTCATCACAACACCATAGTCATCACAACATCATAGTCATCTCAACACTATAGTCATCACAACACTATAGTCATCACAACACTATAGTCATCACAACACCATAGTCATCACAACACCATAGTTATCACAACACCATAGTCATCACAACACCATAGTCATCACAACACTATAGTCATCACAACACCATAATCATCACAACACTATAGTCATCACAACACCATAGTCATCACAACACCATAGTCATCACAACACCATAGTCATCACAACACCATAGTCATCACAACACCATAGTCATCACAACACCATAGTCATCACAACACCATAGTCATCACAACATTATAGTCATCACAACACCATAGTCATCACAACACCATAGTCATCACAACACTATAGTCATCTCAACACCATAGTCATCACAACACCATAGTCATCACAACACCATAGTCATCACAACACTATAGTCATCACAACACCATAATCATCACAACACCATAATCATCACAACACCATAGTCATCACAACACCATAGTCATCACAACACCATAATCATCACAACACTATAGTCATCACAACACCATAGTCATCACAACACCATAGTCATCACAACACCATAGTTATCACAACACCATAGTCATCACAACACCATAGTCATCACAACACCATAGTCATCACAACATCATAGTCATCTCAACACTATAGTCATCACAACACTATAGTCATCACAACACTATAGTCATCACAACACCATAGTCATCACAACACCATAGTTATCACAACACCATAGTCATCACAACACCATAGTCATCACAACACTATAGTCATCACAACACTATAGTCATCACAACACCATAGTCATCACAACACCATAGTTATCACAACACCATAGTCATCACAACACCATAGTCATCACAACACTATAGTCATCACAACACCATAATCATCACAACACTATAGTCATCACAACACCATAGTCATCACAACACCATAGTCATCACAACACCATAGTCATCACAACACCATAGTCATCACAACACTATAGTCATCACAACACCATAGTCATCACAACACTATAGTCATCACAACACCATAGTCATCACAACACCATAGTCATCACAACACCATAGTCATCACAACACTATAGTCATCTCAACAACATAGTCATCACAACACCATAGTCATCACAACACCATAGTCATCACAACACTATAGTCATCACAACACCATAATCATCACAACACCATAATCATCACAACACCATAGTCATCACAACACCATAGTCATCACAACACCATAATCATCACAACACTATAGTCATCACAACACCATAGTCATCACAACACCATAGTCATCACAACACCATAGTCATCACAACACTATAGTCATCAACAACACCATAGTCATCACAACACTGTAGTCATCACAACACCATAGTCATCACAACACCATAGTCATCACAACACCATAGTCATCACAACACCATAGTCATCACAACACCATAGTCATCACAACACCATAGTCATCACAAGACCATAGTCATCACAACACCATAGTCATCACAACACCATAATCATCACAACACTATAGTCATCACAACACCATAGTCATCACAACACCATAGTCATCACAACACCATAGTCATCTCAACACTATCGTCATCACAACACTATAGTCATCACAACACCATAGTCATCACAACACCATAGTCATCACAACACCATAGTCATCACAACACCATAATCATTACAACACCATAGTCATCACAACACCATAGTCATCACAACACCATAGTCATCTCAACACTATAGTCATCACAACACCATAGTCATCTCAACACAATAGTCATCTCAACACAATAGTCATCAAAACACCATAGTCATCTCATTGTTTTTCCTAACAGCATGATAAGTGCGCTTGCTAGAGGGATTTGTCATTTTTTCATAATTTTGTAGGCTGAGGAATGTCTTTTCAAAGATACCATTCTCGACAACTAAACATTAACATTTACATTTATTTCATTTATAATTACATGTTTCGTTAGAAAGATAGAGAACTATATTAATTATTTATAATTTTTTTAAGTATAAAAATAATTATTACTTTATCATCATCAAGTTACTCCATTTCTAAATCACAATGTATTTCGTTATATGCAAATGAAGTTCAATGGGAAAGCTGTTAGGAAGACAGGGTTCTCTTAAACTTTTCCGTAAAATAAGGTCCACAACAAAGTTTGCGCTACAGCTAAATGGCATTTATCTACTTTAAAATACTGTCTACATTAAAGTTATGCTATTTTAGGCCAGACGTGGTAAAAGTTTTGAAGGTATTAAGCACTTTATCCCTCTCTATCCTCATTACCACCGCTAGGTTTAGTCTTTTTCTCGATAACATCATCTTTTACAACACTCATATTTCTCCAGATGTCATCTTCGTCACCGTCGTAGTCGTCCCCAATCTCCTTGTCTTGTTTTCTTTTGCCCAAATTAGCTTTCTCGCCAGACTATAGAAGGGAAGATGAAATTACCAATATTTGACAAACTTAAACATAACACAACTTTTGCTATAAAAACCCTTTTCGATCTTACCTTCTTAGCATTTTTCGAAAACAAAACTGAATTCAATCGCGATTTCATATAAATCTAAAGTATAAAAAAGTGTTCCAGCTTATATAACGTGAACTTTTTTTACCACAGCATACAAAAACTTTGCAACGTATGTTTACTACAAAATGTATGAAACTTTCGATAAACTACTACATGAACGAAAAATCTCATAGAAATTAATACATTGTTGATATTTCTACGAGATCTTATGTTAAAATCAACGATTACAACGGTCATATATATGTCAACAAATTTTTGTTTAGAATATCAAAAATTCTGAAAACTAGTTATTTGTGAACATTTTATTTACCTTGTTGAGAAGTTTTCGAGATTCCATGTGATGAACACGAAGAAATCTATCCAGACCACAAGAGGCGACCAGTGGCTCAGAACGATGACAATAAATGTCATTAATGGTACCAGAAAAGAATTTAAACGAACCAAGATTTTTGCCTTTTAAATAAAGAATAGTAAAAAGACCCGGTTACAAATAAACTAATGCTCAAAATTTGAGCACAGTTTTACTGAGTTAAGATCACAATTTCACCGACTTTGCTATTTCCAGTTTTTAGAATTCACTGTAGCTAATATAGAATGAAAAACCTGTTATCCCCCCACATCCCCTATTTCCCCATCCTAATTTTGCGAATATGAAACCCACTTTAACATGGAAGTGAGGGAGGGAGGGGTGGGTGAGATGAACTGACCATTTCTTATATCGATTGCAGCCATTTCACCAAGAGCATTGCCAACTACAACAAATCTAACAAAATGAAACATAAAGTTTAGAAATTCATTATGTCCTCTTCTACAACCCAAGGTATAAAGTACTAACTACAAGGATCAAACTATTTTACAATAAAACTGGTTGTCTATTTATCAAACATCGTTTAAGAAAATTAAGTACCGTTCATGCGATGGAAGGGCAACACAAGTTATCGGTGATTCTTCGTAACTAAAATCAAGTACAGGACGTTTTTGAGCTTCTGGATCATAAACACGTAGTTTATGATAAATATTTGCAACGATGATTCTTGGGAGGGAGCCTGGGGACGAGAGGAATGCAATGTCTTTAACATATTCAGGAACCTGCAAATCCAAGTGATCATTACGAACCTAAAGAAAATTTCACACACATTAAAAACTTCAAGATTAACATCACAGTTATGACAATTCATCTAAAACAGATTATGAATTTACGAACGATGGAAAGATTGAGTAAATAATATATTGCATAAACATGCAGTATAAACATATTAAACCAGACGAAAATTTCATTAAGCATATAACCAAACATACTTCTAGTGAAATATCCATCTTTAATATTTTAGAAAAAATAGAAATGACAATATCCCTAAATCATTGTCTTCTATCTTTTATATCAAATATAGACTTCAAGATGAATATCTTATGTTAAGTATGTTTTGTTTTAAAAACAAAACTCAAAAATTTGACAATCCACTTAAAAATCCACTATTTCAATTGGTACGAAAATTAGTTTGGTAATCATAGAAATATGAATAAATTGTACAAAAGTGCTTAAGATTAAAGAATTATGTTTTACATTTTTGGCTTTAAACAATGGTTTTTCAGGTCTGTTAAGATCCCACAGTTTAAGTACATTTTCGTTACCACCAGTGGCAACTTGACATTTTTCAAATGGATTTATTCTCATTCGAGCAATATGGCTGCCCACTTTTACATCTGTCTGAAAATAACGACAAAACATCACATTCACCAACCAGGGAAAAATTTTTCAGGGATAGTAGTGGGGGAAGATTTATCAGGGATAGTGTGGGGGTGGGGGAATTTCCATAACCAACAAAAATCAATGATATTCGCTTTTGACTCACACAAAATGGTTTGAAAATATTTACAAACATTTATCATATTGTTTTTCTAAGTAGCATGAGCAACCTGTAGATTTACTTGCGTTAAATAAATTCTAAAAGATTACCATTATTCAATTCTTTAGAAATCCTTTGTCAGCAAAGTCAGCAAACACAAAAATATTTACATAGTGGGAATAAAAAGTCAGGTAGGCGACGCAATAGATTTTGATCATCCTAATTTCCCCTCTTTTCAACTTCATTATAAATTACGTATTAAATAATGATCAAACCAAATCTCAAAATGATTACCTTGGCTTCACTAGAATCATGAAATATTCTCATGATTCCATTTTCACAGCAAACCATCAAAGCTCTGAAAGATCCATCATAAATATCAACAATATAGAAACGCATGTGATTTAAATATATAATGCATATAGAAATGATCAACATACAACAATCTATAACATGTTATCTCTATGTTAACTAAAATCATTTTCGCTTTCAAAACTTACCTTTCATTTCTGTCTAATCCCACAATGCGTCCATCACTTTGATCAAAGCACTTTCTCTCATCAATAAAATCTCCCACATCCACATCAAAAATTTTACAAACTCCAGATCTAATGCCCATACAAATCTAAAATAAAAAGTTAAATAAAAACCAACTATATAACAGGTATTTTTATATGAAAATAATTCACACAATACTTTTCTCTCTTCGTCATCAAACCAACACATTCGACAGATTTCATCAACTTCTTTTTCAGCATTTGCAATATCACCATAGTTTTGAAATGTTTTTTTGTTCAAATCAACTCCTTTGTGAACAGAATGTGAAGTTGCAGTTTAAGGTTATACTTAGGATATTTGTACAATGGATTTGTGTTTCATCAGTGTTTGGTTTGGATTGTAGATTGATCAAGTTAAGGGAAAGCAGACTGCTTAAAATGGCACATTTTGCCAAGATCTCTAGGGCAGAATTGTTGTGCAAAAAAGTGTGAAGTGGGCAGAATAGCAGTCTAAAGGATAGGGAAAATGTTACTCATTACTAATAATTTTAGGGCAGTAAAATGATTAATTTTTTGAGTATTATCTGAAGGGCAGCAATGACTTAATTTGAAGTCTGGAATCCCAGAGGGGTGCTTTGTGCGCAGTCCCCTCCCTTAGCCTGGATAATTTATTTTATAATGAAAATGTCACGATTATACAATATTTATGACTTTCTTATGATATAAGTTTGACAAATAAGAAATTTTACCATACACTACAAAATATTTATTATGGAAAATAGATTCTTTTCAATCTTAAATTCATTTCTTAAAATTCGATAATGAAAGTAACGCAACACGAGCCGAAAATTAAATGAAATAACATAAGGTGGTAGGTGAAATAAGACTCAACCTAAATAAACATTTCCATCACCAATATATCATTATAAAATGCACACAAACCTTTTAAAATTCCGGTTTCCCCTCCAACCCAAACATCTGCCATGTTGGTTGCTATGGATAATATGCATCCGTCAGGAGGGGACGAGCTATAACGAAGAGTAACGATAAATAACGAAGTATTTGACATAATTATTTGGCGGGAAATTTTATGTAGTTTATTCTTTATCGTTGTTATTTTAAAACAATCTTACTATAAATAGTTGTAAAATACATGTCTTTACATCATCAGATCTTTTTGAAAACATTGAAAACATCATCTTAAAACGGGTTTTGAAGTATTGTAGCTTCACCAGCTCGGCCATAACAAAAGCTAAAGACATGAAGGTAATCTTGGTAATCAGACATTGATTTTAATGAATGATGGATATTATTTGTTTATTATCTAATTATAATCAAAGTTAACATATGATGATTTATCTAACATATTTACTGTACAGAAAAAGTCTGGCAAAGGGAAAGAAAAGAAATTGAAAAGAAAAGAGGTATAATTCATTCAGTTGATTCCCATTTTCTTTCTTGGCCATAGTTTCTTTTTCTTATGACTCACAGACAAGGTATTGCAACACTGACTTCATAATTCTATTTAATATTAAATTTTTATCTATAAACCAGCATAATATTGCCCATTTAGTGCCTGTTAAAAACTTAAAAATCTGCCTTGTTTTAACATTGTAGAATTTTGTAACATTTAAGAGCTTTTTTCAAGGAACAAGCAAAGATTTCTGCTGCACAATTGATTGTGGATGCTGCCAACAATGTAAGTCTAAAAGAAGAATACTGTTTTGACAATTCCTGATGTTTGCAGATGTTGTCTTCCATCAAAATTACTAACACCTGTCCAAATTGCTCTTCTATCATCTGTTATATTATGTTTTCCATACAAGAAAAACTTTCTTTGCTAAGTCATTTACACTAAGCAAAAACCTTTACGTATATATTGCAAAAGCCTTTACCAGTTATAAAAATTTTTAATATGTTTGATGTGATGTCTTAACCACAAATTTTCCTCTCAAATGACATAAGGGTAATGGACTTCATTGTATTTAATTTTTAGGTTGATGATCTCATGAAACCACTCAGTCCATTTACTAAATATGATAGAAATGGGTACGCATCTATTGTGCTTGATAATTGTGAACTTCTCCTTTTGAAAATCTTGTTTTTCCAACAAAGAAAAAGCTGTTGGCAATCGCACTATTTTATGGCAGATTTTTTATACTTTCTTTTCTTAATTTTAGTCTTCAAATGACTCTTAAAGATAATTTGTATTTAGTCTGAAAGTTTCAATAAAATGTATCAAGATATGTGACATGAACAAGGATGATTTTGACTGGGCTTTTCAACTTACCAAAACCAACATGCAAGTGTTGTAAGTTCAACTTAATCAATTCAAAAATGCTTGAAAATGTTTAAGTATTTCTCCTTGAATTAAAGTTTTGTGCAAATTTCTTTTAAAGGTATGAAAAGTCATCTTGGGGTTGGAATGACAAGAAGAAACATGAAGAAATGAGTGAAGATAATGCATGGTTTGTGTATAAATTCTGTTTCTTTTATTGCTAATACATAGATACTGAAACTATTTACATAAGTTCATCATCTCTGTATTGTTCATTCAAGGTACTTGATTGCTGCTGATGAAAATGGAAAATCTGTTGGTCTTTCACATTTTCGATTTGATCTTGATAATGATGTGGAAGTCCTCTACTGGTGAGTATATTGACTCAATTAACATAAGATTTGAGATGTTTTCCTATAACTTTAAAAGAGTTGAAAGTTGTTTGATGTGGCATACGTTGAAGATATGTATTTTTTTTGTTTCATGATCATTTGATTTGTTTTTTTATTGTTCACTTTTGAAAGTTTGTGATCAGTTTCAATACCTGGCAACTTTATTATCTAACTTATATCTCCCTCCTTCCTATCATTGCTATCAAATGACCGTTTTATTTCCTGGTAACGAGACCGTTAATTTCAAGTTTTGATTTGATGGTTTAAAGTAAGACCCTGTACCTTTTTATTCAGCTATGAAATTCAGCTGGACAAGAGTGTGAGGAATAGAGGACTTGGCAAGTTTCTTATGCAAATTTTACAATTACTGGCGCACAGGTAACTGTAACTCATTCAAGTAACTTAACACTTTAGCCGTCGTCTCCACTCGAACCCAAAGTGTTAAATTATGTCTAGAGTGAGGTTTTCCATATGTTTAACTCAGGGAAAGTGAGTTGAGTGTAGTTTTGCGTTTCAATTTTTCTTTAGATATAAAATGAAAAAGGTTATGGTTACTGTTTTCAAAGGTACAAATTGTTATCGTTTTTGATGGGAAATTAACTTTTATTCTTCCCAAGAGCGCTCTATTTAAGTGTTGAAGTCATTTTGGATATTTTTTCCCCAGGGACGAAACTAGAACGCTAATTGTGGATTTATTCATGTATTCAGCTCTGCCCAGTTGATTTTATTTTGAAAGCGATTGTAATTTTGCAGAGCTTCTTCATGTAGCGTTCTCGTTTTGCTCCAGATGAAAACAGAGTGTAGGGTCGTCTTTCTTAACTTCATATGAATACAAAATAAATAGCTAGTTTAGTCTCTCACGTAAGTTAAAGTTTAAATCTACGATTAAAACTATTATGCCTTAATTACGCATATTTTTAAATGATTTTCCTATCTATACAGATAATGAAAAAGCAATGGATTTTTTTACGAAACTTTTAAAGTACGTATGTTCTGGTAATTCAACCTTTTCACTACTATCAACTCTCAAATCATCGTAGTTTGTTTTCTGTGTTCTCTAGCTTTGTTTCCCAAGGATCTTTTTTACTTCCTTATCTACGATTTGATAAATAAGAAATTTGACTTGATTTAGGTTTGAAAACGACGAGACGTCGCCTCGATATTATGATCCACTAAACCCCGAAGATTATTGCTATGAAATATTGAGCCGACCTGTCTCAAAATCTTCGTCATAATAAGACCATCGATGTTGTATATTTCAAGACGTTGTTACTCTTCGATAAATTGACATTGTCCTGGATCCTACTCATTTCATATTTGGCAAAATCAAAGTTTCTGTGAAACACAGAAGAAGTGGACGTAGCTATGTAGCGAGAATTGTGTGTCTTGGTTCTAAAATTTCTTCCTCGATGCACGTTTTCTAAGAACTTGCGTCATTTTCATAAAAGTAAAAAAAAATAAAGTCGAAACCCCAGGTGTTAGGTTGAACATTGATTCTGAGAATTATGTTAATATAATTTCATAGAATATCTCTTAAAAAGCCTGTTTTTCATGTGTGGGCGACGATTACCGCCAGTAAAACAGTAAGTCTTTTCTTTCAAACAAAATTCTTCGTCTGACAACAGCACAATGTACTGGAGCGTTACATTTGTCGTGTTTTAGCATGTTTAACAACTTCCACCAAAAATCGGCGGTGACACATGAAAAAAAGGCTTTACATTTTATAATTCTTAAAATCTTTAAAGCATTTATACACTTTTAACAATGTTAAGATTTCTCCTTAACGTCTTCAGTGTCAAGTAATTGATACTGACTTGAGTTTCTTCGATCGTCTTCATTTGTGCCATACATTTCGGGGTTCTTTGACCTTCGCAACAATTTCAATTCATTTTCCTCTTCGCCTCCTAACATTGGTTTATGGCAGCTGAACAACATTCCCGGGTGATCTTCTGGTACTCTTGCACACATTTCCAGTATCAACACGATAAACGACAGACCAATGAGAAAATAAACGACACACAGGATTTTATAGACATCTCTGTATCGACTTCCACGCCATCTGTTGCCGTCACCAGGTGTGTAATCACCCAAACCGACTGTTGTTAGCGTTATAAAACAGAAATAGAGTGACTCAAAATAGCCCCAGTCCTCTGTGAGCATGAAAAACAGCGCAGGAAGTAGAGCTATCATTGAGACAATGATCATCACTAGAATGGCAACGTTGACCGCGCGTGCAACAGTCTTGGGGAAATTGGGTTGAGTAAAGAAATGCTTTGACATCCAGGTCTCTATGAGATCAAAGGCAGCCAACATTCTCTCAACAATTGCAGTAAGCAAAACAGCTGTCATTGGTATGCCAAACAGAGCAAATATAATGGTAAAGATTTTACCATTATCCGACAATGGCGCAATGTCACCATATCCTATATAATAGTTAAAGCAAAATTGGAAATTTTATAAATAAGTAATTGAATAAGACTGTCTGGACAACTAGCAACTGTTGAAGTCGATGACAGCTAGACACTATTGTTTAGCAACCTCATTCAGAAAGTCTAATTCAAGTGAAAAACACCCAATTTTTGAGAGCATTACAAACCAACGCAAGGTAAATAATCAATTAGCGCACGCGTTGTATTGTTGTCTAAAGGTGGAGAATTTCGTTATTTTTTAAAATCTGTTTTGTAACACCTGCCTTTGAGTCGGCGTATTTTATGATTTAAATGATAAAGTTTCTTGTTGTTTCTCAAGGTACAGTTTACTTATTTTAACAACTTATCTTGTATCTTTAAATTTGTTTTTGGGCAAAATCATTCTTCAAAAACATGATATACCAGCCTGAAAATTCATTTGTACCGATGCACCTTATGCAATGTTTTGTTTTCGTTTAATATATACGGTTTTGCATTCTGTCGTCGAAAAAATTAATTTATGCATTTGATGATTTATTTAGGATAAGCGTTATCAACCATAACTGAATAATCAGTGTTCAAGGCGAAAAAAACGTTGAGGGATTAAAATGTCGTGGTAGAATTTATAATAAAGGAGCAATTTTAAACCTTTTAGCTGTTGGTAGTTACATATACCATGAGTACAAGTTGCCAAAAATATCCGTGATTTCTACAAAGATTGTACTGATATGCTTCCATATAACAACAATATTTGTTATCAGAGAATTCCCAATCCATTATAAAAATGGCTTTTTTCAATAGGAAGCATAAATTAGAAAAAAAATGAGATTTTAGTGTGTGCTGTTTCCCACAGCTAATAACGAGAAAATGTGAATCATTTCGTAGAAAGTATTTCCAGTTTTTTAACAATGTGTATACGGGGGGAGGAAGCATGCGGAGGTCATATAATATTTAATCTTAGAAACTTCATTGTTGCTTAGGGCCGCCCTGTAGAGCTAGAAGAAGTTTTAGAACTGGCAGTGTAAAATTACAAAGGATAAGTCAAAAATTTTGTCGACAGATTCATATACAATCATGTTTAAATGTTTAGTCAAAGCAACGCAAATTAGGATTTAAATATACGTAAAACGAACATTACTGATTATTCAATTGATATAAGATTTTTTTGTGAATGCTATTAGCTTACAAAAAGTAATCAATATATATTAATCTTTTTACGAGATCGCTTCACATAGCATTGCAAAAATCCTTGTTGTCAGACTGCCTTGAATGAGCATATAGAAACTTTTCTAATAGTAAAATACAAACTTTCTTTATAAGTCTCGTTTGCGAACAAACATTAAGAACTAAAACTAATCATCACTATAAGTTGTCAAAAATCTATAGTCCAAAAAAGTGGCTACTAATATACGAAAATATGATAGATACACATACAAGAACATAGAGTTGTTGATTGCATTCAATAACGACAATATATTCATAGTTACTCACCAATTGTCGTAACTAATGTGCCCGAATACAGAAAAGCGCTTGCATAATTCCAACTTAATACATCAGTCAAATTGCGAACAGGTTTTACGCCATGTTTTGTAGCCTTGAGTATGTTCATTACGTAGTTCAATAAATCTTCGTCATTCACGCATCGGTTCTTGTTTAGAAAGCGTTCCCTAAGTTGCCTTAATTTATTTATTTCTTGCTCTTCGACTGGCGCTTCTAAAGTAGTGAATATTAACGAACCCATGCACAAGTAGAACACGTAAAAGAGAAAAAAAAGCAACAAGCGAATCGTTCCCTTCTCCATCGCCGCTACTTTGGGATCAAGAAATGTCGGACGATTGATGTATGTGTTATATAAGACCTGTTGTGGCTGCTCGAGTGGCTTCAAGCTTGCTGCATATCATAAATATTTATGAGATGTTTAACGGTGCTGTATATGCAAAATAGAATGATGTTTGAGTTGCCAAGCAGAATTGTAAAGTACTTTTGATATGTTTTTATAGCCCTTGGATTAAAGAAAGAAATTGGTTTTGTAGATTGAAATACCTAAACGTTTATGTAATAAATCTATACTGTTTTCATTTTCTTCTCATTTCATCTATCCCTAACAGGAATGGAAAAAAATGTTATTGTCTTTAATGATCAATACTTTAGTGAAAAGTTCACTCACTTTTTTAGCTAATTTACTCTTGAAATTATGAACATTGTCTTTTGTTTTATGGATTGGAGTTCCTTGCATCATTGGTGGTAAATAGTTGAGGAAGACATGTTCTTTTTGTATTGTCTGGTGACAAAAATTGAGAAATATAGTAAAAACTGAGCTAAAGTAGCACCAAACCATTTATTTTCTCTTTTGCTGCTTAGCATGAGATTTTTTTTTGTGAAACTTGTAATTGGGAAAAAAAGATGAAGAATTCTTTCCTGATTTCACAACGCGCAGTTCGCAATGTAGATTGGTGACGAATTTAAGATTTGCAAATGGCGGCCAAATTTTCTCTTCATTGGGAGGAAGGTGATTTAATGGACGTAGGAGCGCCGCCCGTCTGTTTAACTTACTGTCCAAGCCTAAACTGTATTATATTAAGTCGTACAGGGAATTCAGTTGAGATAATTGACGTGAATTCGGGCGACATAATTGAAAAACATCTTGTTTCAGGTCAGTTTGAATCTAGCGGCCATGTAGACTTTAGACTCATAGTTATGCTTTTGTATGTGTTGTTCTTCGTAAAAAGTAATTATTAAGTATAGCTTATTTTTATTGTTTGTACAATAATAGTTTGATCAAACTCGCAGGTGAAGGCCAACCTCATATTTGTAAAAGAGTACTTTACTGTTTACGTAAAGATAGGAATCTCAAGAATGAAAATCAGAGATACATTAAATATAGGAAAGGCTTATATTGTGTTATCGACAGCATTCCTTCATTTATGTACATGTGCCTGTCTCATTTTTATTTAATGTTGACGTAAAACCCACTGGTTTGTTAGTAATGTCATCTCACAATTCCTTATTACTTCCTGCCTTAGGTATTTCAAAAGAATTGCCTGCTCTCTCTTGCACAACTAAGAAATTCTTGCTCAGTCTTTACTTAAAAAACATGCAAAGTTTTATAATAATTGCAATCTGAAGCGAAGATTAATTGTTTATTGATTATAAATTTAATGTCATTTTTACTTTCTCAACATTTAATGATAGGCCTTTGGGATTATTTTATTTTTACCCAGAACAGGCTTCTGATTTGTTTACATATTTGATAGAAGTACTCTAAGCAGTAGTTCTTTGTTGTGAGTCAAATTTTCTCTTTACTAACTTGGTTGATGAAGCTGTACATGTTAAATTTTGAAAAATTATGGTGATTATTAATATCGTAGTTCTTAACCTCAATGCTCTTGTATCTTCTTTTCTCAATTAATCAAGTTTTTTTTTAGATAAACCTGTTCCAGATGGTTTGCTGTGCCAGTTTAATCCTGTTGCAGGAAACCTCATATTGACAGATGGCTTTCGTTTGGGTCTCCGCAAGGATTTGAACGGAATTTACCTGTTAAGCACAGCCCTGCAAACACAATGTGTTGATTCTAAAGACAAGGAAATTGTTTTGGAAATGACTCTCACAGATGTGAGTAAATTTCTTACTTTATATTCTACACATGAGATGTATACAGATATTTGAAGTAAAACATGGCTCAGAGCTAATCTAGAATAAAGTTGTATTCCGACAGAGTGAGGACATTTTAAAGTTTTTCCTTTCTTAGATGGAACATGTACTGGCTGGGATACAATCCTGTATTAAAGATCTCCATGAACCACATTTGTCTAAACTTGAAAGACTCAATAATATTGTGAATCAAAGTATCAATAAAGCCATGTGCAAAGCTAATAGAGGAGATGAAATGTCCTTAAAGGTAATGAAATATTGTAGCACACAACCTTATTTTATTATGTATTTCATTTCATATTTTTAGTTGGTTTTAAATAAGCAAATATTTTTTTCAACTCGATGCTTCTCCCTAAGTGTACTAACCTCCTTATTTTGCTTCTTCCTATGCAACTATTTTTGCAACTATTATAATATTCTATGCTTGCTCTTAATTATCACACTGAAAGTTTAAAATTTTTCATCAACCTCATTATGATTACGTCATCGAAAGACATTGAGTCATACCACAAGATTACACTTTTCATGGCAATCCATTGTTAACATTTTATCATATGTTATCCTATGCTATCCATAAATCTTCATTGTTGTTTCTTCTCAGTGGGCGTCCTGTAGCATCACAGTTGAAATGGATTTCATTTACTCAACGCTTAACTCTATGATATCATTATTTCACAACTCTACAACCAAAACTCCTCAGTTGTCGTGCACATCCGCTTTACTTTCTCAACTTGCAAGTCTCATGCCTAAAATGTCAAGTGACCAGAATGATGCTGTTTCCAATAAGAGAAAGATGTGGAGTGAGGCAAACAGACGAAAGACATTTAATAATTGGCCACATATGGATTATAGATGGGCCATTCCTGACACAATGGCTCAAGCTGGTTTTTATCATCAGGTAAAACTTTATTCTTTCTTTTGTTACATCATAAATGTAGCAATTATACATGTTTTATGTTATATTCAGGCTGATCGTCGTACATATCCAAATTCAGTGGATAGAGCTGTTTGTTTTACATGTAATGTTGGTCTGGTTTGCTGGGAACCTACTGACGAACCATGGTATATTTGAAAATCATGAAATGTTTTTTTGCCATTGGTTATGCGTATGCTTTTATGATTGCATGAATTTTACATTTCTCTCGTGAATGTTAAAACAACATTTTTTCATTTTTCTGACAGGTCTGAACATGAACGCCATTCACCAAAATGTCCGTTTGTTCGTGGCGAATGTACAGAAAATGTGCCGCTGTCAACAACTTTGGCCACATTGCCTGCTCAATTTCACGACAGTACTAAACCCAAGGTTTTTTCTTCATAAAATTTTTACAAAATGACATTATTTTTGTGGGGAATTTATCATTTTCTTCGGTCAATTCTTGAAAGACTGCTGGAGATTATTTTCATTGAACTATTTCTACATCTGCATATGATTTTCATTTTTACATGATGTAATACTGTTTACGTCTTTCATTGCAAGTCATTCCATTCGTTACATTTCAAAATATTTTTCTCTATTGTATTGCAAGAAAATACAATTTACAAGAAAAATTGCATTTTAAACAATTTCATTCGTTTGTGGCTCATTTTTGTATACGTAAGTACCTTCTATAGCAACATGTGTACATCATTGTTTATGTAGATTTTGTATACGTAAGTACCTTCTATAGCAACATGTGTACATCATTGTTTATGTAGATATCTTGTATGAGTACTTTGACTTCAGTGGGACTGGTAGCGACTTCTACTCATCAAGCTCATATCGTAGTTTGGGATGTTCGTGATGAGTTACAGGTATGTAGAGCAAGTGGGCGACAAGTTTTTCTAAAGAGAAACGTGTTGGTTTTGTGAGTTCAACTAGAGGCTCGAACGGGATGAAATTGTCACGAAAATTTTTATTTCATCTTTTTATTTTCGTTTGGTTGAAATATTTTTTCTTGTTGCGTCATCAGGTTCGCGCAAAAATGTGCTTAAATATTGACAAAAAAATACTATCCAATGAAATTGGTGAACTTGATGACTTGCTAACAACTGTAGTCATGGGTGACGCTATTGAAGAGAGTACAAAGGAAGCCTTAGATGCTGATTTGGAGTTTGGAAGTCTGGGCTCAACCGCAGAACAGACTAGAAGCACTAGCGATGTCGAAATTCAAAGTATTTTGAAGAATAAACAAAGTGAGTACTTGGCGACATGGTGTATATAATCTTGAATCATTGCCAAAGTTGACTCCAGATTCAACATCACAACACTCCTGATAAAGACATTAGACTGTTGTAGTTATATAAATATACATGAATAATAGTGTTGAATTATGTATGTTTTTAGGTGATGATGCAAAAGATACCATCATAATTCAGACAACAGCTCTTGGCATTTTAAAAAACAACCAAAAACGGGAAAACGAAAAGCAAGGGGCCATGATGCAAACCATTTTACCAGAAGCAATGTTGATAACATGTGTCAATACGACAAACGATATAACATTACAACATCAAGTACCGTACATTCTTGTTTGTGACATACCTATAGACAAGAACCGATCATATAGTACATCCAAGTCAATAAAATCTGGTGAGAATAAAGGTCAGAGTAAAACAATTTCATACAGCACACAATTGTCCTTTGAAAGCGAGGATGAATATTACGATCCATTATTTGCTGTGCCGAATGTGTTACCGAGCATGAATAGCTCTTTGAAGGATGGTTTTTTGAAAACGGATGTGGAAAAAACTGACGAAAGCTTAATTACGAAAGACGCGAAAGTTGTGCAATGCTTAAATGTTAATTTATCAGAATATGGGGACATTGAAGTATCTCAGGTAATACCTTACCACGATGGGGGATATGTTTTGTTCGTAATGCGTAAAAGATTGAAAGATTTCTTTAGTGTTTCTGAAGATACACCACTGATAAATGGTGAAACAATTGATTTTAGTGATTTTAACGAAGTGGACGCTAAAATATCTAGAAATAACCTGATACTCCTCATAGCATTAAGTTTCGTGATTTGAATTTTAAAAGTATTACTACGTCAAATGGTAATACGTCAGTGGAAGGAACTGCTACGTCAAATGGTAATACGTCAGTGGAAGGAACTGCTACGTCAAATGGTAATGTGTCAGTGGAAGGAACTGCTACGTCAAATGGTAATACGTCAGTGGAAGGAACTGCTACGTCAAATGGTAATACGTCAGTGGAAGGAACTGCTACGTCAAATGGTAATGTGTCAGTGGAAGGAGCTGCTACGTCAAATGGTAATACGTCAGTGGAAGGAAATGCTACGTCAAATGGTAATACGTCAGTGGAAGGAACTGCTACGTCAAATGGTAATACGTCAGTGGAAGGAGCTGCTACGTCAAGTGGTAATACGTCAGTGGAAGGAACTGCTACGTCAAATGGTAATACGTCAGTGGAAGGAACTGCTACGTCAAATGGTAATACGTCAGTGGAAGGAACTTCTACGTCACGAAGTTTTAATTACAGTGGTAGATCATTGAGTATAAACAGTTCTAGTAAGGAAAATGTTAATTGTGAATTATCGAAAAAAGAAACCACCTCCATTACCAAATGCGTTTTAAAGGAGCGACATTATTCCGTCGTTTTATTATTGTACAAAACAAGGACGGAAAAAGGGCGAACGTTACTCGAGGAAAAACCTTGCAAATCACTGGTGACAAGAAATGCAGCAGAAAGTGTACGTGATGTATTTTTACTACCTGAAGATGATGAGGATATCTTTCAATCGAACTCAACGGAACTAAATAGTCCAAGCAATATTTATCTTGCAGGTATTTGAAATTTTAAGTTTTTTTAAACAAAAATTGCACGTTTTGAAATCAATTTAATGCTGAAAGATGATTTTAGGCTTTTACAAATAATATTTACATAAGTGAATGTTTTTTAGGTATTTCAGCCAACGGTTGTCTGGTTGTCTTTAATGGTCTTACGTTAGAAATTGTAAGTGAATATTCATCAGTTAAAGATAGTGACACTCTCATATCTAATATTGATCAAGCCATCTTTTGCCCTGGTCTTGACTCCTTTTGTGTAACAACAAATGATGGAAAATTGCGTTTTCTTCAAATGCTTAATAAACGTGATTGCAATGGTTACCAAAATATATCATCAGAGGGAAATCCATCTCGTGTCGAAAAACAAGGTGAGCGTTTTGGAAAATAAATTTATCAGAAAAGGAAAAATTCTTGGAAGCGTCTAATCTTGCTTATTATTATTTTGTAATTACTGTGGTACTTGTGTACAAATTATTCTTGATTTGAACATGCTTTTAAAACATAACACAATCCTTGTTTGTAATCTTGTAATACTCATTCAGAGTTGTTAGTTTGTTTCGTTGTTTTTGGTTATGTCTTTAAAATGATTGGTATTTAACAAGAGCCAAAAGACATGCTGTACCTGGCGACCTTATAATTGAATATTTGTTCAATCTTATATTGGGTTTTGTTCATTTTGCCACCACTTTTCTTTGTAAATTAATTACTGTGCTACTTCATGTAGAAACGAGTCATGGTCTTCTGTTGGATGATTTGTCCGTGACGACATTAAAAACCCTTAGTAGAAATGACGTCATTTGAAAATCTCGTTCCACGCTACTCGGCTCTTGCACCAATATTTTGGAGTGAAATTCAGCAACAACAGCAACAGAGACGTCACCCGCAACACCTGCTTCAAAATTCTCAAGGCGATGCAAGTTGTCACACTCGAACGTGGAGATTGCAAAAAAAAGGGTTAGAATTTAATACTTGATATTTTAACAAGTCCTGTTACGTGTTCATACTATTCCCAACTACCCCCAACTTTCCCCCCATTTATCCTCCATTAGTTTGACGTTGTTGTTGTTTTCTTTATTAACATAAATGTTTATCTGTCCGTTATAAGTGAAAACACTTTTATTTCAGTTTGGTTGTTGGTGATCAATTGTTTAAACTTACTTTACCACGTCCTTCCTACGTTGGTCATGTTGACATTGTTTTTACTATAAATAAATCTTCAAATTCATCGAAGAGCCACCTCCAAGTAATGTTAAGTAAACCACGTGGTTCATCTTTACGTCCAAAAATTGCGCAACCTTTTACTTCGACGCGCGTACAGAATGGTAACGATGAAATCTTATGTGGTCCTGTTGACGTGTTTGGTAATTTTTTTCATCATGGTGATAAAGGTCATATTGTATTGACAAGTGAAACTTTGCTAAAAAGCAAAGTCCGTATCCTTCATGTGGTGTTTAAAAATCAGGGGAAAAGTTTAGTAAAGGGAGATGAAAGTTCCAATGGTAGAAATGGTTTTAGTGATCTTGAAGAGATATCCATTACTGTTCGCTCAATGAATTCTAAGTTCAACGTCGAAACTTACACAACTTTATTTAAAAATCCTGGCTTTTCTAATCGATTGATTGATATCGTCTGCAACGATACAAACAGTGAATTGAGCGATAAAGATAATTACAATTGTCAATGGTTTGCGCTAGAGTTGTTGTGTTGGATCGCTGGAGTATCTATACATCAAGATGTTAGGTTTGTGTTGTCCATTTGTAAAACAGACTAAATTTTGATCTTACTTCAAATTCAGGTGTTGTTTAAGTTATGAATATTGTCTTGGTGTCTGACTTACGTAGCTATTTCCTCATTGGTCAACATGTTTATTTAGTCATGTATACATTTTCTCATTGGTCAGTCTGTTTATGTAGTCATGTATACATTTTCTCATTGGTCAGCCTGTTTATGTAGTCATGTATACATTTTCTCATTGGTCAGCCTGTTTATGTAGTCATGTATACATTTTCTCATTGGTCAGCCTGTTTATGTAGTCATGTATACATTTTCTCATTGGTCAGCCTGTTTATGTAGTCATGTATACATTTTCTCATTGGTCAGCCTGTTTATGTAGTCATGTATACATTTTCTCATTGGTCAGCCTGTTTATTTAGTCATGTATACATTTTCTCATTGGTCAACATGTTTATTTAGTCATGTATACATTTTCTCATTGGTCAGTCTGTTTATGTAGTCATATATACATTTTCTCAGTGGTCAGCCTGTTTATGTAGTCATGTATACATTTTCTCATTGGTCAGCCTGTTTATTTGGTCATGTATGCAATTTTCAGTTTTCACTTATTGGAATTTAACAGATTTCTAAATTAATTATTTATCATATAAATATAAAATATTGTGAAAAGAAGAGTTTTTCCTGTTTCAGTGAGGAATCTTTGTCTCTTCAAGTCGTAGAAAGATTGTCAATGTTAATAAAATCTTGTCTGCTTTCATCATCGCGAACTGTTGCGCACAAATTTTCTCGCCTACTTCTATTGTGTATCAGGTAATTGTAGTTTCAGCTATTTATATTTTTCATCACATCATCTCGTGAAAAAGCATTACTTTTGTATTTGTTTTCTTAGCCAGCTGAAAACTTCGGAAGATAAGTATTTCGACGTGAGACTCTCAATACTTCAGTCTTTCTTGAGTTTGCTACCACTGACGGTCAGCTCTCAGTCAAGCGGAGGTATCAATTGGTACTTCATGTTACTCACTGGATTGTTAACCTCGGACGATGTTGAAACTGTTGGAAATTCATGCATTAAACTTCTTGACAATATTGGCCAACAATTGGACAATAAATTGACCTATCATGATCGAATATTACGAGCTAAGTAAGTGACGTGTGTTAATGATTACATGCTCATGAAGCTATTCAAATTGACGTCGTTTTCATCATATTGGTAGTTCCAACGTCGTTGTATTTAAACTCGACAATAAAAAAGAACTTAAAAGGACCTAAATTCCGTTTTTCAAAAATAAATTTTGTTTTTTTTCCGTTCAAGTTTTGGACTGTATGGTACACCTTTGGATCCGACGATGTTTGATATCTCCATGGAAACCATGGGCTTGTTTGCCACGTGTAAAGCTTCTGACGATCTAGTCGCACCCAAAAACGCCGGAAGGCATTCTCAAAATTCGGGTGATGTTGACATCATTGATTACATCATGGCAAAAAACAGCTCCGCCGAAAGTAGTACTTTATATAAGATGGAATATCTTTTATCTTCCATGTATGGCATACTCGAGGTAGAACCACTAGAGTTTATATGTTCGTCCATGAGTGATGGCTGTAAGGTTGAAAACCATCAAGGAGGAGGAGAGATTTTGTCTGAAGGAGGGGGAAATGGTGCTGGATCCTTGTATTGTCCATCTACATCGGTTCATCCTGTGATAGCAATGTCATCATTTCAAGATCATTATAAACAACTTCAGGTAATATTAAAATATATAGATCTTATTGTGATGAGGTGAATGTTATCTACATTGGAAGACTACAGATTTGGCCGGAGAAAATCTCTTTATGTCGTACTATAAATTATTGACATGAACTTTATTGTTCATAGAACTTAATTTATAGAAGTGACAACTTTCGTATTATTTTTTAACCAAGTTGCAGTTTTTATTTTTTTAAGCCAGAGTAGTGCACACAGTGCAACACTCACCACAAGCTTCACGTGACTCAATCATGCGTAAAAGCAAATTATCCAATACAACAACTATAGACATCAGTACGTGAACAAAAAAAATCGCTTATTTAGGTTGTAGCTTGTAGTTGTAGGTTTTATAAAAAATGTTTTTATTTGCCATGAAGTCAGTGGATTTTAATGGTCTCATAATGCAACGAATCAAAATTTAATGGAGTTGATAGAGAATGAAAGAATTGTGTGAAACATTTTATGATTGATTCAAATTACGAGTCAAATGCTTTATTTTATTTTTTGAAACTCTGCACTATCCTTGAATCCCTGTTGACCATTTTGAAGTAATTATGGAGAAAACACTAGTAATTTTCGCTTCCATTTTCATTCTTTCTGCGGAAGACGATCAATATATTGATTATAATTACTTATCTCTTCATAGGCTCAAGAGAAGATTCTTAACAAACTGCAGAAACAAAAGCAACAGTTGGAGGAGCAATCACAAGAACTACAAGAACTAGGAGGAATGTTGTTTTCATCAATGAATACTCCGCAGAAACAAGCAATGGTAGACGATGTCTGGGGTCAGGAAAGTACTCCTACTTATTACAAAATTCCGACGTCTTTTGGTGGTTCCATGAAGTCATCCACGATTGAAACTGTAGGCCCGAAAACCATCAACAGGATTGTAAATGGTGGCAATAGGGCAGCTTCACAATCTCGCTCTGTCTTTCAGGTAAGATATAATATTTTGGTAAATGTTTTATTGAAGAATCATCTAGTTAGTCCAGAACTTTTATTAAATGGTAGTTTTATTACTTTTGATGATTAGAAATGATTAAAAAAATCACTTTGTGCCTTCTCTCCTTTTGTAATAGGACAGACTACGTAAATGAATGACCACATACCTAATCAAATTTTATTAATGATTTAGTTACCAGTTCCCAAGGTGATGACTGTTGAAAAGATGCAAATCGGTGCCAGACATTTCGTTGTCTTGGATTTCGGACAGATTGTGCGACTAACGGATATCTTTATCCCTAATTGTCCTGATTTGTCCTCCGTTGTCATTGATGTGTGGGTAGATAACGAAGAGAAAGACTTAAGTCGCGTCACTATTTCTACAGACATTGGAAACAAACCTTTGCTATTAACTGACGTTTTACCTCCACTCGTCTGCAGATATCTCAAGGTTAGTTTACATTAATGACTCTTTTTTAATGGTGGTATATTATAAAAGATTAAAATGTTTATCCAATAACTAAAGTATCATTTCATGAAATGTTATGTGAAAAGACTGCAATTGAATTTGAATCGACGGCAGGGGGGGTTATAACTGACTGTGACAATTGGGAGCACTGACTGTTATTATTTCTTTCATCAGATTTCGATATTTGCTCGTCATGGTACTTTACGAACAAAGATTGTCCTCGGCGAATATTTTGGCTATCCAATATTGTCTAAGACGGGCACTAACGAAGTTACAGCGGAGCTTGGCGATGCTGCTACTAGAGAAATGTACATGAACCAGATGTACGACGATTTATTTTGCGAGTATGGAATTGCGTGTTCAAGATTGGAATCATTACTGAACTCAGTTGAACCTGGAGTTTTCTCGTCCTGGGAAAGCGGGTCAAGAAGTGACGTAGCTATTGTAAATCAGGCATACCAGACATGTATGAACTTAAAACTACGTCTAAATTTTCTAAATCGTAGTCTACTGCGCATGACCAGTTGGCGTGTTGGTTCTTGCCAATTAAATAAAAAGAATATACAGGAAAGCATGGATACCATTTTATCATTTGCATCATACGGCAAACTCAAAGTAATCTCTGATTCGTTAGTTCATGTATTAGTTTCCTTATTTGGCGTGGAAGTACCAATTGACGGCGCTACGATAAAATGGACGCATGATTTAACGCTGGTGACATGTAAGTCTCTGTTTACGACCTTCTGTGTTAAAGGAAGTTCTTCATCGCGTGCAAGAGTGGGAGCAGTTATACTTCGTACCTGTGGAGAGAAGAAATGGTGGGGGGAATTTCTGGCATGGGTAATGGAAACATTTTTTTGTCAGGAACAAAAGTTGATGTTCTCCCAAGAGAGGTAGGTGATGGCTTCATTTATGTGTAATTTTACGACAGGAATTTATATGTTAGCTGTGTTTTGTATATTGTTGAGTACTATCATTTATTTACTTCCTCTTCACTATGTACGTATTTTTTACAAACTAAGTCTTGCATCTCTTATTACATTACCCACCTATTGAAGAACTACAACGATTTGAAGAACTTCAACTAACAAATGTTGTCATGAACCAACAATTGAAGAACTTCAACTAACAAATGTTGTCATGCCCCCCCCCTCCCTCCCTCCCAAGGAACTCAAATCTGATTTTATCAGTCACAATGTTTGGTTTTTGTAATTGTTTTTAGATTGTTTTTACTTTTAACATCAATGAGTCAATTGTCTCCCATTGTTCATCCTGTCATATCAAGTGCCTTGAGCTTACTGAAGAAATTGTTATCACCTATATTTAATGCTTCCCACAATGAAAAAGTTGATCAACTTGATTCTCGCTTATTGGAATGGGTGATCTTGTATGTCTCCAATATGTTGGATAACTTCATGGAAAGAACCCACGATACTGTTATGAAATCTTTAGGTAAGATTATTGTTTATTTGAGATGAATACTTTCCTGCAAGCGCAATACATTCTTTAAAGACAAATATTAATCCCAGAACTACGTGTCTCAATGTAAATTGTAGCAATGACGTAAATGTTGTACCATAGTATAAATCCTGTGCACCCACACTAAACTTGTCGAGTTTTAACATTCAGTTGCATATACATCTTTTTATACAGTAATAGTTGCCATATATATGCAAAGTTAAATAATTGTCCCCACTGTTTTCTTTGTGATCATGCACCATTGTGTACTTTCTGACCATACACCATTGTGTACTTTGTGACCATGCACCATTGTGTACTTTCTGACCATGTGCCATTGTGTACTTTCTGACCATACACCATTGTGTACTTTCTGACCATACACCATTGTGTACTTTCTGACCATACACCATTGTGTACTTTCTGACCATACACCATTGTGTACTTTCTGACCATGCGCCATTGTGTACTTTCTGACCATGCGCCATTGTGTACTTTCTGACCATGCGCCATTGTGTACTTTCTGACCATGCACCATTGTGTACTTTCTGACCATGCACCATTGTGTACTTTCTGACCATACACCATTGTGTACTTTCTGACCATGCCATTGTGTACTTTCTGACCATACACCATTGTGTACTTTCTGACCATACACCATTGTGTACTTTGTGATCATACACCATTGTGTACTTTCTGACCATACACCATTGTGTACTTTCTGACCATGCACCATTGTGTACTTTGTGACCATACACCATTGTGTACTTTCTGACCATACACCATTGTGTACTTTCTGATCATACACCATTGTGTACTTTCTGACCATACACCATTGTGTACTTTCTGACCATACACCATTGTGTACTTTCTGACCATGCGCCATTGTGTACTTTCTGACCATACACCATTGTGTATTTCTGACCATACACCATTGTGTACTTTGTGATCATGCACCATTGTGTACTTTCTGACCATACACCATTGTGTACTTTCTGACCATACACCATTGTGTACTTTCTGACCATACACCATTGTGTACTTTCTGACCATACACCATTGTGTACTTTCTGACCATACACCATTGTGTACTTTCTGACCATACACCATTGTGTACTTTGTGACCATACACCATTGTGTACTTTGTGACCATACACCATTGTGTACTTTCTGACCATACACCATTGTGTACTTTCTGACCATACACCATTGTGTACTTTCTGACCATACACCATTGTGTACTTTCTGACCATACACCATTGTGTACTTTCTGACCATACACCATTGTGTACTTTCTGACCATACACCATTGTGTACTTTCTGACCATACGCCATTGTGTACTTTCTGACCATGCACCATTGTGTACTTTCTGACCATACACCATTGTGTACTTTCTGACCATGCACCATTGTGTACTTTCTGACCATACACCATTGTGTACTTTCTGACCATACACCATTGTGTACTTTCTGACCATACACCATTGTGTACTTTCTGACTATGCACCATTGTGTACTTTCTGACCATACACCATTTTGTACTTTCTGACCATACACCATTGTGTACTTTGTGACCATGCAGACAACCAACAAGAAGTAGTGGCCAAAGAAAACGCTGTGAAAGAGAGAAGAAACAATAGACGTTGGGATTTTATCGTACCACGTAATGTAAACGATGAACTTAGAGATTCTCTAAAAGATAACGGTAAAGGTGTAAAAGGTACCAAGAAAGAACTACGAAAACTCAAAAAACAGATTGCGAGCCGTCAACGACGTCTTAACGCACTACATCAAGTACAAAAATCGTTCATGTACGATGGTCACGGAGCAAGTCAGTGTCCTCCATCACCCTATCATATGATGCATTTAAATAAACAATTAAGGCAGAAAGCAAAAAAAGTAGGTTTTTGGCATTGTTGTTAGGAGGAGGGATGGTTTATCTAGTATAGAATATTGTTTCGAGTTGAGTATGTGGAAATTATAGCCTTGTTAACTTTTTTATTGATAGCCACTCCGAGATTTGATAAAGTTTAAGAAAATGATGGCAAATAACCTTGGAACAATGACTGACGTTTCACATTCGACTCCAACACCAAGACTGTGTCGAGATTTGTGTTTGCAAGTAATGAAAGGTCTGCTGGCTGTTTTACTCTCCCCCCAAGGCACTTGTAGTGTTGATTTCTTTGTTCTTATTGCAAAGGTAAGTAAGAAGTAGGATTCAAAATCTAATTGCTGTTAGTAGTCTTTAATGCTCAAGACGGTTTTATATAAAAAAAACCATTGTAGACATTAAATGAAAGCATGTACATTTTAGGTTTTGGGTTGTCTTGCTTCTGTCAGTCAACCTAAGATTAGCTTGGACGAGTTAGCAAGCAGGAGCCAATTGCAAAAATTACTGAAAATGTCTGTGCTATCCTATGGAGTCCCCTCAAACAGTTGGAGTTCACCAGATCAGTGGATAAAACATACTTGTACAACTTTACTGCAAGATCTAGTAAATAGTAAGTTGTTGTCGCTTTATAATATCGTTTTACATCATTTATATGTTTCTGTTAAGTTTGATGTATTTTATATTCATGGGACTCAAATATAAACGAGAGACAAATCTAACCATTCCATCTCCTAGGTACTATACAATTAAGATTGCCCATTTCTGATTTGCCTTTGCTAAAATCTGATGACAAATCTCCCGAAAAGTCGGAAACTCTCGATTCAGTGACGTCACCTGTTGATGCGGTTAACGAAGACATTCCAGAAACGGACGAACCGGGTGATGAAGCATTTGTAGAGTTGGGAATGTTTAGTGATTTATTTGGCGACGTCTCCTCTTGTGGGGAAACATTCGAAGCTGTTAAGGAACAAGAGAGTGTAGAAACAAACTTTCTTAAAACAAAGTCATCCTCAAAAAATCAGGAAGCGAAAGAATCAATTGTGCTAGTCGCTTCTGGTTCATCTTATGTACCTGGTGTAACCAATTCTGAAATATCTTTAGCCGAGGATTGCCGGCTCGAGATTGGACTTGAGAAAAAAGCTGAAGAGGAGCTTCGTCATCTTGCCACAATAAGTCGACGGAGATTCTTGAATGGTATGGATCTAAAATACAGAGTCGAAATTTCAGGAGTGCAAACAACTGTCAAAAGTACGAACGAACATAAGTCTACTATTGATACATCTAATGCTTCAGGATTTGAAAATCAAAGTTCTGACGGTCCTAGCTCAATAAACCATGATATCGTGGATGAAAGTTCTAGTGTTGATACTCAAGTAGAATCACCTGCTGCTGATGAAGAAAGTTTGATCCATCATAGTGTGAAAACCTCCGATGTTGAAAACTCCCATGGCGGAATCTTGGATAATACAGGAGACGATGATTGTAACATGAAAACTTGTTACTTTATTTCCGAATGCATTTCAAAACTCATTTTTGAAGCTTTTAAAGGACGTCAATACAACATTGAATCAGTTTTAGAGCTCTGTCTGTTGTTAAACTTCCGAAACAATCCATGTTTCCTTGTTACCCGTCAAGCTATGGAAGCATCCCTTGAAGAACTAAATATCGTAGAAGGGCAAAATGTCCGATATTGGAATCTTACCATCAGTTGGTTAAGGATGTTACTAAGGCAAACTCAATACCTGAATGTCAGCATTGATGTACAATTTGATCATTTTACCGCCACAAACCTCATTACGAACTTGTGTTTGTCACGCATGCTCGGTAAAGTTCTTGCCTCAGGTGACGACGAGTTTTATGGACCATCATTGGTAAAAAACTTTAAATTTCTTCTCAAGGAACTTTACGCTCAGAGTTCAGATGGTGATATGAGACAACAATTCCAGCAATTTCTTCTGGATACATTGATGCACATGATGAGGTAAAGATGGAACATTTGTTATATTTTCTACTATTTTTTTCAACACATATTTTTGCACCTCAAATTTTGCAGTAGTTTTTCACAAACTGTCTGTTATTTAATGAGCATTCTGTTTCTTTTCTTGGTAGTGATTTGGAACAACGACATGGGAGAAAATATCCTCTTGATGTGTGCTCAAACTTCTTAGATTTTCTTATGCAAAAACTTCCAAATGAATCACCCGTCACCCAAACTGATAATGTTACGAAAATTGTAGAATCTGTGCTCGCCATAGTCCTTGAGTATCTAACATCTTCAAACCATGTATGTACGGTGTCCAATCCATCGAAGAAAAAGATTTCATCTTTGTTTCCAGGCGTCAACGCATCGCAGGACAGTTCTGTGGGATTATCACGACCAAATTTTCTAGTTCTTTCCCTCACTGTGTTGACGAAGTTGCTTGGAATGCACACATCTGTTTCAGATGGTGTAACATCTGACAAACTTGTTATGCAGAAACTTCTGCAATGCTTGAATTTGTGCAGTGGGCAATCGTTTGAATTGTTGGATATTGGTGTGAATATCATGTCATGGGATTTTTCCAACATTGATAGTCTTGATAAACCAAAATCTATTGAAGATGGTGTTATGAAAGTTTTTTGTTTGATATACAAACATTCTATTCATAAAGATGACATTATAAAACGTCTGCTGAGCTTTATGGCGGCCAATGATGGCCTCGATGTTGAAGATTCGTGTTTTCATCTTTCCGAATTACTGCAGTGGATCTTGTTGAAGTTATTGGACGTTGATAAAAATTTTGAAATATTTGTGCAAAATGGTAAGTTGTGTTGGGTGGTGATATGTTGAGTTGATTTTCAACATTATCAATCGTCTTTACTTCAATTTTTTTCATGTTTTCTCTTCCAGGCGGAGTACAAATAATCTCTAGTAAACTATCACATTCGACAGCGCGCGCCTTGCATCCTGTCCGGGGACTGGTATCGAGTGTTATCCATGAGCTGGGTGTTAAAGTTCGCTCGAAAAACGAAGGTGATAAACATCTTCTTGCTGCAGCATGGAAATCTGATAAGAACATAGTGAACTTTGCTCCTTATGGTATGTTTAAGTGCTTATAGTTTTTATCATATATATTGGAATAATTATTTCTACAAATTGATCCATTGTATCCTGTGCTCTGTGCAAACTGCAATTTGATGCTTTTTCAGGCACTATCTCCTGTCCTTCTCAAGGTCCATCAAGTTTTGCCGACAATCTTATCTCCATAAATCTTCCTACTCGTAGAGCCCGCAGTGCTTCTTGGATACATCATTTTACTCAGAAAGATACTTGGTGTTCATTGTATATAACTCTTCCTAATGCTGTTATCGTTCACGAAGTAATCATACAACCTCATACAGCGTCTTTGTCAAGTAAGATAATTTATTAACAACAATGTCTGTTCAAATAGCTTTCATGTAAAGGAATTTCTAATTCACACCATGTAATGTTTATAACTTTTATCTTTTATTCACTTTAGTTGAAAGTAAATAGACCTAGGTAAAAGGTATTAAATTATGAAGTCAAGGTCACCTAAATGATGGCAGTTATATTGTGGGACCATTTCTCGTACATGTTATTTAATTTTACACTGTCTCTTTCAACAGGAACAATCATCTTTTTATAATTTTTGAACATTTTACGAACTTCTTTCTGCATTAGCACAAACTCTTTAGGCAGAAGTTTTGTATAATATATACCTCTGATATTGGATTTAGCGTTTTGTTAAAAACAATGTAGTTCAGTGTCAGCACTATTTATATTTAACAATCTTGCGACATTTTTTTGTAGACTCGACAAGTTACGTTGTCCTCGAATTATGTGACGAAACTGGTTCTGTTACAAAGATTAGTCCTCCATTGCTTACGGCTGGTCTCAGCAATATTCGCCTGCATTTGAGTACGCCACAATTGGCATCGGTACGTGTGTTCAATCGTTGATTGGTTGTTAAAAAATCCATTAAAGATACACATTTTCTATGAATTTGACAGAAGTATCTTTAAAAAATATACTTGTCTTGCTTTTACCCTTTGAACTGCTCCAAAATCAATGACTTTTAATGGAATCTGTATAAATTAGAGTTGTCAATTACTGTGGCAAATACAT
This sequence comes from Xenia sp. Carnegie-2017, assembly GCF_021976095.1. Lineage (NCBI taxonomy): Eukaryota > Metazoa > Cnidaria > Anthozoa > Malacalcyonacea > Xeniidae > Xenia > Xenia sp. Carnegie-2017. The sequence goes on along the minus strand of NW_025813483.1, from coordinate 16,374,906 downwards.
CATTCAAAACTGTATTTAAATCTTTAGATTGTAAGACTGAGGCTTCATCGACCACGTGACTCCGACACATTGGGTTTGAATCGGATTGAGGTCCTGGGATCGAGTTTCTATGGTCCAAAATCTGCCGTGCAAGCTTTGCTGCATAGTCAGAATGCAAGGTCTGTATTTTGTTAAAAAAGAAATTAAATTACAAAATGCGATCCTCTCTTAATAATTTATTCATTTTGAAAGTTAAATATTTTTGTGCAAGAAAGGAAAGATGGTTTATGAAAAACTATATCGCTCTTCTTACGTGATGGTTTTATTTACAGTTTTAGTTGGTCACGTGTTCTTGATTATTGTCTCCGACGCTCTCACAGTTTATCATCATCTGCTTTGGATATACTTTCAAACATCGATGGTATACTTGATGTTCTTTTAAAAATACTTTGGAGTTTTCCAAGGTACGTCATACCTTCACTAGATGTAATTAATATTGTTGATATTTAACTTATTTTTCAACTCATGTTTACAATGGTTAAATGAAATATCGGCAAAGATGATGTTTAAACTCAAGGTAATATTTATACATGTATTAGGTTATGTTTAATGATTATTTTTGTTATATTTAAAGCTCAAGTAATAAATCATGTGTGGAGTACATTCTTATCAAATTGGCAACGAGTTCTACACACATTTGTTCTCTTCTTCTCAACCGCTTACTGTACGGTGGAGTTGATCTTGCAGGCTCAATAGGCGTCTCATATCGCTTTGAATCTGAGAATGAGTTGTTGTTTCAGTTAGGAATCATTCAAGATGAAAGAGAATGGGAAAGGTATAATTGATTATTGATCATTACGAAAATATTTAACGCTAGGATACATTTTAGATATTTCAATCTTTTACGAGGTCATCTTCCTTTCAACAATGTAGCTATGTTGTATATTTGGATGTTATAGATTGCAGCCAATGTGTTCATGGCTTTTGGATTTGGTGGAGAAATCTAGTGTCGTGCATCCCTTGTTGACGAAGACAGAAAACAATATGTCCTCAAAGATTAGAACCATATCGGCTGTAGTATGGACTGTAAAAGATAACCCTGAACTGTGTGAAAAGCTACAGGCTGTTATCACAGAAGAAAAATTCGAGTATGTATCGGAAATATTTTCTTTCAAATTTATTATTTTATACAAACACAGTTTTCCAAGTTGTATGTTGTATGGATTACAATTTTAAGAATGGTATCAGTTTTATTGTTAAAGTTATTAAAATCTGTCAGTATCATGTAATTATTGTGTAAATTACTTTATTACTATTAATTACTTCTCATTAAGTGTACTATTGTACATTATTGTACATTAATATACGCAAATATACATATACATGTTTTTATGCTGAATATACTATATATGTTTGTAAATGTCGATCGTCCAGGTTGGTATATTCCTGAGAAGGACTGTTTTTGTTGTTGTTTCTTAGTTTCTCTTAGTTATTTAGTTTCTTTTTTGTTTTTAGAAAAATCTATGATTGGTCACAAAGGGCAACCTCCATCCCTGTCCTGAAATCAACCTTAGACTACATGATATGTTCATTGTGTCATGTGATCACACCTTACTTTGCACATATGTTGAATCTTATTGGTCCATTCATTGACGAAAGACATTGTAAAGCTGATGAATCCGCTCTAACGTCGTTGGCAAGGGCTTCAAATTCTTCCCAGGGGGCTACGGATTTACTCGAATCACGGATACTTCAAAATGTTGTGGAAAACGTTTCAAGGATTTGTAGAAAGTTCCTGAAAGGTTCCAAAATAGTATCGTCAAAGACAACTGATGAAGAAGCGATGCTGCAGACGTCTTCAGACAATCTTCAAAAAATGCTGGGATTTTTAACATTATGTTTAAATAATCATAAATTGAAAACGTGGTTGGGAAAAGATGAAGGCAGCTCATTTTGGCAGCCACTCATCAGCTTTTTGACTGAGTGTCGTTTCAGCGTTTCTTCTCGTGTTTCCGGACTGGAATCATTACCAATGAGAGCGCGTGTGCTTGCAAGTCTACAAACAACTTCTGTACGATACCTCAAGACTTGTGTGTGTAATCATGCTAAGAATCAGCAGAATCTCGCTCGTGTATTGTACGAATTACTTGCGACAGTTGATAGTGATATCGCGGAGAAAACTTTGTCTGGGTTTCTGAGAAGGCTTGTTCTAGAATTATTACTTGATGAAGATTCCGTTACTATGGCAGTTACACTCTCAAGTATGACATCACAAAGGTTTGAGACATCATCAGGACTTGCATCCCAATCTCCTCTTTGGCATCCCAGATTTGGTGCATCAAATTCATGCAAGCTTCTCAGTGTCCGTGTAAACAGGAAAGTTCATGAAGTGTTACATAAATTTACCGTTGACCCTATGCAACTTTTCTCGACTATATCGACGGGAACAACCGAATCAACAGGAAAATCATCCGAAAGTTTTCACGAAATTGATAAAATATTGGAATTTGATGCTGATCTCTCGCAACAAGAGACTTTTTCTCTAGCTTCTTCTGCCATCAACGTCAAAAATAGACGTGCTAAACATAGTGACAAGACGGAAAAGGGGCCTGGTAGTGAGTGTAACCAAGCATCTACATCATCATCAGAGGTAAAAAACTTCAATGAGAACATTGTTTGTTGTGTAGATGGACCACTAGCTGGTAAACCACTGCCCAAAGATACGACAATCTCACAAATTGTGCAAACGTTAGTTGAACACGGTCAGGGAATGGGAACGGTTTGTCTCAGATTTGAGATTAAATCCAAGATGGAGTGTAGATCACAAGATGTATCAAACGACAATGTATCTTCTAAGTCTGTGTCAACATTGCTTGAAAATTTTCTGAACTTGGTGGCCTTTCTTTAATTGCAAAACATCTTCCTCCTCGGTTTACGCTTGACATACGATCCGATTCTCGTCGCTTGGCAACACCCACGTATAATCCTACTGTAACGACTTCACTCGTTCCAGGTCACTCGCTCATGGGATTTACTATGTTTCTTCGATTACCTGGGTATGCAAAGATATTATTGGCAAATCAACAAAATGCCTGTTACATGTTGAAGTTGATATTAGGAGTGGATAGTTTCAATGATGGAGGTATGTGCCATGTAACACATTATCTTCTACATTTCTTGGTATTTAGTGATGAATATTAAATATTTATATACATATTTTTAGCCATTATAGCTAACCCAACAGCTTTACCAACTTTACCGTTCACCATACTGCAATGTTTGATGACATCTCATCTTGTTACGACAACAACTGGTATCGCCATTCGTCAGACAGCGTTAGATATTGGTGTTGTGCACTTTTTACTTACATGTTTGGGATTGCTGAGTCATCACAAACCGCGAAATAATGACAGACAATATGAAGCAACTATGGAAGCACTTAACACTTTTAATAACAGGTATGTTTCATTTGATGGGAAGGTAAAGGGAACACTTTTTGTAGGCCAAAATGTTCGCCACACATCTTTAAAATTTTTGTTATTTGACGATGTCTGCCATGAAATCAATTAACACATTTTATGTACACCTAATAAATAAACAGGCTTGACAACTCATTTTTACACAGGATAGCGTTTTCTCTTGCACCAAAAATTACATCGGTAATGCAATATCACCTTTGTAATTTAATGTTACCTCAGCAACACCATAATATGAAGAGATTACTTTATTGCTTTATTTTATCTTCTTTATGTACATGTTGAGTTGAAATGATACTTTGTAGTGACAATATGACACGAGCTCAATCCAGTGGTAGAACTTCAAATAAGCAATATTGGGCGAAGGGGACTGGGTTCGGAACAGGATCTACGTCATCAGGATGGGATATCGAAGAAGCATTGGTGAAACAGAAAAACGAGGAGGAGCATATCATATCTATACTTCATGTTAGTTTTTAAACATGTTTTATAGATCTGCAACACATTAAATGTTTTCATGAATTTTATTATATATTTTTTAAGGTTTTGGCCAGTTTTATCTTTCCTCTTGGCGTTAATGTAGATAATGTGGCATCGTTTGATGATATTTTATTGGATGCATCAGACAATAACATTACCGATGTTATTTCGTCTCTTCCAAGTATTTTTATGAACTCGTGTCTTATTCCAACTTTGGCTTCGTATTTAAGAAACGATTCAGGTAGGTTCTGTATAAATTGTGATGTTTAATGCCTGTATTCTAAAAGCACGCTCACATAAATGATTAAAAGAGAGGCATTTTCATTCCACTGATTCTTGATTTGAGATATTTTAGCAAAAATCTTGTCATTGATTAAAGGGGGGTGATTTCTTTTCGCAATCAATTCAATTATTGTGTGAGAGCGAGCTTTTTAAACACGGATGTAGTAGTTTTTTGTAAAATAAAATACTTTCTGTGTATACTTACTTTACATATGATAATACAAATGACGTAATATCCAAGGGGAGGCTTTCGGGTTAACCATCTTTTTCCTTGTTCAATCACTAACTATAACTTTGTTAACCTGACAATGTTTTGTATGATTTTCAGTTCTTGACATGGCTCGACATGTCCCATTATATCGAGCTGTTCTCTGTCTTGTGAGATCTCTCGCTGTTTGTTCCGATTTCGTTCCTGTTTTACATCCGGGCTATAACATCACCAAGGAAACTACTGGTGATGATTCGTCATCGCTCTGTAGCCTGCTGACCAAGATGAAACTGTGCGTGGACACATATGGATCGCGATTAAGGTGTTTATTATGACGCATGTGTACGTTATTAATATGTATATTTCTAATGAAGGACCTTGCTTTATATAATGTTTATGACTTCCAAAATACTTTTTCGGACATTTATTTACACAAGGAAGACAATTGTGCAAAGTATATTTAAATGTATTCATAGTCAAAGCAAAGGATATAGAATATATTTATAGCAAGGTTTGTTTACTTTTGATTAGGTATTCTGAAAAAGTGGAAGCATCATTACTTGGTAGTGTCAAAGCTGAGGATGTAGAGAACGAAAGTTTATCCTTACTCATCCCGGATATACAAGCTACATCATTGTTGGTACAAAAAGCTGTTGATAGATACCGCTGGAAACATGTGACGAATGAAGGCTCATATGTTGTGGGTGAGTCCCAAAGCCAAGTACCTGGAAAGAAATTACAGAACACTGAGGAGAGATATACATCAACAATGATGGCAATACAATTTGGTGAGACTAATTATTTTTAAATTATGTTTGAGACAGATTAAGATTAGTGATAAAGATTTTAGAAACAAATATACGATAGATTGTTTAATGAAACTTTGTCAAGTATTTTGAAAAAACGAGTTTAAGACCATCTCTAGGATTTATATTCAATGGAATATTTTTTTGTAGATACATACACAATCGTCACAGAAGGCACATATGGCAAAGCAAATTTTACAATTCCCTATCACTTTTCAAGTTCTGTAAAATCTGCTACTTCTTCTGGTCAACGTGTGAACGCTGGTCGTGCGAGACGACTGGCTCAAGAGATTGCCTCTTTATCCACATCACTGCCTCTCTCTTACAGTTCTAGTGTGTTTGTAAGATGTGACGAAGAAAGATTGGACATTATGAAGGTATTTATGGAATGGAAATGTTTACTGCACTAAACTTTGCAAAATGGATGAGTTTCACTTTAGAACGAAGGCAATGGCGAGTGGTGATAAATTATTACTACTTCAAATGCTTTGATTTCTCTCAATTTAAGACCTTGTAATGTCTCATTAAATATTTTTGTATCACAACATAAACAAGTGTTTTGGATAAGAAATTTAAAACAGTGTGAGATCCAAGAAGTATTTTTTTACCAATATGTCGTAAAACAGCCTACCTTTCTATCAAAATCTACGTTTCTCCAACAAAGAAACTGGGCAAAATTTGGAAGTCATCTAATAAACTTTTTCCGTTTATTTTTCTCAAATAGGTGTTGATAACTGGACCAGCTGACACTCCGTACGCTAACGGATGTTTTGAGTTTGATGTTTATTTTCCACCGGATTATCCGTCCAGTCCGATGCAGATAAGTTTTGAAACGACTGGAAATCATCGAATTCGATTCAATCCCAATCTTTATAATGACGGAAAGGTACATTGTAGAACATTATGGCTTGCAGATGATGTGAATTGAATTCTAGCTAACACAACTCCTGCATTCCGTTTTTATATATTACTTAAGCATAAAGTTAGTTGTGCATGTTATTCAAGAGAACATTATAGATAATAACATTTATATGTAGGTTTGTCTTAGTATTCTTAATACGTGGCACGGTAGACCTGAAGAAAAATGGAATTCACAAACTTCCAGCTTTTTACAGGTTTGGATTAAAAATAATTGTTTGGAACTATGAAATCCGTTAAAATCAAGAACTTTGATTGATTAGTTGTGTATTTTCTATGCATTTTTTTCCACCGCGAGCTTTCTTTTTATTTTTCTAGGTTCTTGTATCTATCCAATCTTTGATTTTGGTACCGGAACCTTACTTTAATGAACCTGGCTATGAGAGATCACGAGGTACACTCTCGGGGACTGTAAACTCGCGTGAATATGACGCAAACATTAGACAAGCTACGGTGAAATGGGCGATGTTAGAACCTTTAAAAAACCCTTGTCCTTGTTTTAAGCAGGTTCGTTGTTGAATCATGACTTTAAAATTATCATTTTTATTTTCGTACTGAGCCTATTAATTTTCAATCACTTAAAACTAAAACAAGTCACTGGAGTATTTAACGATAGTGAATGTAACTTTATAGGTAATTGAAAGACATTTCTTCATAAAAAAAGATGAAGTATTTGAGCAATGTAACAGATGGATTAAAGAATTGGAGACGTGGTCCAAAGAAAAAAGAACTATGCGCTCAATAAACCATCATCTTGAGTCGTTACGACGATATACAACCCAGTTACATGATGAAATTTCAAAACTTTCTGAAGATTGTTTGTTTACACCAGACGATGAAGTCAACCCTGAGTAATATAAATCACCGCACATTATGATCTTGTGATCTATTTGATCCTATACCGCAGTAAGCAAGACGGTAGATAAACCATTTCTCTACCGTGAAAAAGAAAATTCGCATGATTTTAAAGCAACGTGAAGTTGAACAAGGGAATTTTAAAGGGGAACTGACTTACACAGAAGCCCACTTCTTTAACAGATAATTAAATTGAAATGTTGAACATGTTAGTATTTGAAATCAATCATTAAATGAAAACTAAGTTTGAAAATATCTACCTATGAGTTTATCGACCCGAGTGCCCCTTTGATCCACTTTGATTCACCCATATTACCCCAACTTGCATTAATTGGCCTACCCATATTATTACACCTTAAATTCAGGTAAGTTTGTCTTATCGACGTATACATTATGACCATCATGAGAAGACTTAAAGTGTACTCTGCAATCATCGTATGTACGGATATAGTATTGTGAGAAGAGTACTCTAAGGAATGTCATTGATGAGGGATAGTACATGGACCAACAGAGAATGTGCCTGATTCTCATTGGTTGTCAGTCAGAAAAATGGTTAGTTAGTTACCAGGTCACTCGGTCACTTCACCAACGGCGCCAAAATCAATATGGTGGTATGACGATGTATCATGAAATGAATTATTTGGTTTTTCATGTTTTTCTCCTCGTCATTTTGACACATGTTGTAAAGCAATGAAACATTATTTCATAGAAAAGTGTTTGTATTGAAGTGAATATGAACAGACAAGCTCCAAAACCAAACAAACGAAACAGAAAAAAGACCGTTTTGAAAGAATGTCCAAATCCCTTATTTCTTAAATGGTTGGAACGTTGGAGGGATGAAGCAAAAGTAAACGATTCAAAACTGCAATATGTCTACAATAAGGTAAGAAATTTAGAGTTCAACTTTGGGCAATTATTGAAGGAAGTTGCGGATATTAACGATCATCGTTGTGGCACAATTGTTATTTAATAATGTTCAAATTTAATTTGTATGCGGTGTGTTTATTTTTACAAACTAATATATAAATTCAATTTGTATCCAGGCTATTAGTTCTTTGAAGAAGTATCCATTACCTTTGGAAAGTGGCAAAGAAGCAACAATCCTGGATGGTGTTGGTAAGTATGATATATAATATAATTATATGTAAAGTATATATAACATTGTCTGCACAAAAAATTATTTTTGCCAAGAAAAGTGATACCATCGAAAACATCTTATCTGTGTTAATGCAGAGATGTTAAAAAGATATGCTAATATGGATTTATTATTCACAATGAATTGAAAAAAGATGAACATTATGTAGTCAATAGTGATGGAAGTGTTTTTATGTTCATATTTTAAGGACCTAATATCGCAAAGCGTCTAGATGAAGAATTAAAGAAACATAAACAAAATGTTCAAAATACAGTTGATGGTATGTCAACTGTACTAGTTTTATGATTATCATACATAAGAAAAATGTTCTGTTGAAATATCAATTGTTTATCTTAGTTGCCTTAAGTACATGTGATGAAGAAATTGTCAGTGATGTTAAATTTCCTGATTGGAGGGTACCACCTCCTTTTGACGATGTCAATGTAATAAACTTTAATGGTTTTACTGGAACAACTGTTGAACCTCTGCCTAAAAAGGTTTTTTAGTTATTCCTTCTTTGTTGTAGCCTAAAATCGTGCATTGACTTTGTATTTTGTATTTGTAAATTATGTGTAATGATGAAGTTCATGAAGTTCATGTCAAATATAGACCATATATTAATTACAAAAATGGTTTTTGTTTTCTAGAAAAGAAAATCAACTTCAAGAGAGTACATTCCTGTGTACAGAAGTGGTCCATATGCAATAATGTTAGCTTTGTTGAAAGCCAGCCAGGTGGACTATATTAATACATTTCTTAATTATTCACAGATTAACAGAATACCTGCCATCATACTACCTATGTCAAAACCAAACATGTTCTGTTACAATTTACCAATCAAAGAGGTGTATCTTGAACTTAACTTTTAAATGTGGATAAAATGAAACAATTTTTTATCTACACCTATCAGTAGATTTTAAAAAATATATATTTATTTAATTAATTTTTTTTTGTTTCCATCATGAAGAGAATTGGCAACAAAGGATATCTGACAAAGTTAGAGTTACAGCAACAGGCCCAGCCATACACGGAAACATCATTTACTGTGGTCAGTTAGGATTGTCATTTTGTCTATTTAAACTTTTCTTGACATGAAATATTCTGCATGTTTATGTCTATATATATATTGTTACATACTTTTTGAGAGATAATAATGTTGAAAATCTTGTTCCAAATTATTCATAAAATTGCTGATATTTGAGTTTCAATTTACATGTGAGAATTTTAAATATTGCAACCTTTCATATTCTTAGCCAGAGCCTGATTCTTACTACACAGCTTGGTCATCTATGTCGACTTTGTTAAAGAAAAGATTTGTCTCAAAATCAGGCAATCCAGCTAGGTACTATGGATCCTAAATAAAGTCTTTTTAATTTGATTTTTTGTTTGCTGTACACTTTTTTATATCTTAAATCTTGATCATTCAGAAAATGAAAACTTTACAAAATTTCAAATTTAAACACAGATCATCTATGTATTTCGTATTGTGATACCTACAGTACAATATATATAGAGAGATGTACTGACTCACTACAATGATAACAACATTTGAAGATTACTGTATCTTTTTTAGATTTTCACTGACTGACGCTGGTTTTGTTCTTGCTAACACATTAACTAAAGCATCAGAAACCGAAGATATTGCAAGATCACCAACATCTCCAACATCTCTTCATATTTTGCCACCTGCAACAAGCGTTGATTCCAAAACCCTTACAAACAACAATTCTTCTACTAAGGCGGACACGAAACAATCCTCTATTGTAGTTTCCTCACAGAAAACAGACAGCTGTCTTACTTCAAATTCTCTTTTAGCTTCAAATAATCAAATCTCATCTAAAGCTTCCGACAAAAAAGTTGACACTGAAGTATTGCCTATTCAATTGGGGTAAATCTGTATACAGTAAACCTGGATATTTTATATTGCATTTGATTCACAATTCTCGAGTTTACGTACAATTATAAGTTAAAAATTTCGTCTTTTAATTTTAATATTATCGTTACTGTCATGGCATGTAACTCATGATAAATAAAGTATTTCATGCTCTAACAAACTCAAGCATGGACTCCATGCTCTAACAAACTCAAGCATGGACTCCATGCTCTAACAAACTCAAGCATAGACTTTTGATTATAATTGTATGATTGAGTTTATGAATCAATTTTTAGATCACTGAAGTTTTGGTACGTCAATAGTGACGGAGATTGTGTGGATCATAAGGATAAAGCTGCTGTTATTGTTGATGGTAATTTATATTTTTGTTATTGTTTCATCCTTCACGTTCTCCATCATATCATCAACTGGGATCTTCATGACTAATTAGAGAAATAAGAATTGACACAGAAAAATGTCTAGTTTAGTTTTACTTCATTAATGTAGACTTTAAAATCTGCTTGCTGCTTTAACTGAAAGTATATTCACAAAATCATTTGTCATTCATACCAAGCACAATCAGACCCACGTTTTATTCCAATGAATCTATAAAATGAATGGTTTGAATTAACGTTAATTTTCATTCTTACGAACCATTTTATTTTTTTTTTCAAGACGAATTATCATTTGGCTTTTTGATAAAATGTCGAAAATCTCAACTTGATGCCACTAAAGTGAAGTATAAGGTTGACGAATCCAGGTAACTGTATTTGGTTTCAATGTTATATTAAACTGCTCTCGGTAAGAAAGATATTATAGAACAATTTGAAAACGTTACGATAACTACGTAATTTTCATCTGAAAAGTTCAATTAACATATACATAAATATAGCAGGGTTTTGCTCTTGTGTCTTTTTACTTATTGACTTTCATTGTTAATTACAACTGTACCTGTGTAAATCATCATTAAAGATGTTGTAACCCAAGAAAACTTCACTTTAAATAACTTTGTTTTCATGACAAAATTTCTTCGTTTTCCTTACGATTTACTAGACCTGGAAAAAATGGCGATGTTTTTGCATACATAGAAAGCCAAAGCATTCAACAATTATCACAATCCCTTCAAAAACCTCGTAATACAAATAAAGTTTCTAGCAGTGGTAAATGAATTGATAAAGACAGATTTTTATGTATTCTATATGACTTATATTCGTATGATATGTTTGCAGGAAAGATATCTGAGTCGACAACTGTTTCTGATGACGATTATGATAGTGACCATGAAATATGGATGAAGCCTTTATTTGAAAGACTTGTAGCAACAAATAAAGATGTTGTGGTAATGACTTTCATAATGTTATTTATATTTAATTGATCTCTGGATAATCTACTATAAATCTTCCGTGAATAAAACTCAAGAGTCGTCATCAGATCACTACTGATGAAGACACTAGACTGGAGTATATAAGAACTCAAGATTCAACATCAGATCACTCCTGATGAAGACACTAGAATGGAGTATATAAAAACTAAAGATTCAACATCACATCACTCCTAATGAAGACACTAGACTGGAAGATACAAGAACTCAAGATTCATCATCAGATCACTCCTAATGAAGACACTAGACTGGAGTATATAAGAACTCAAGATTCATCATCAGATCACTCCTAATGAAGACACTAGACTGGAAGATACAAGAAGTGAAGCTACCATTACAGTCGAGGGATACATTAGTACGTTTCTCTTAATACGAACGTTTTTATTTAGACTTCAATTCTTCCTGCAAATTCAACAGCGATCTCAAAGACGACAAAAGATGAACTAGATGACATAAACATTATTGAGCGTCCACAAAAACGTTTTTTATCAACACCGTTGTACGGCTCAAAAAGTACGACAAGCAAACAACATTTGTCGTCAACGACTGACTTTGTCGAATCTTATTCAAGATCAATAGAAAACGATGTGGTCTCAAAAGTACGCAATCATCCAAACGATAAAATTTCTCAAAATCAATCTGTTCTGTCTCCGTTTAAGGAAATAAGTTTTACTTTACCATCGTCTTCATCCGTCGTTGAGCAAACTGAAACATTAACTGTGACAAACGAAAGGTTTGTTATCATCATTGCAATTTAATTGATTGAAATTCGTGGCTCTATTTTATTTTGTTTGCAACTAGAAATTGTCTAGACAACTTCGAGAAGGCAATGGTGCCTCTATTCGAGCTCAAACCCGGTAAGATTTTCAAATGATAAAGCGCAAGTTTCATTTGTGTTAACTTTTTTTATAGAGCTATCATACTAAGGCCGGTTGCACGAATGACGAATAGCGCTATCCATTGGACAGTAATATTTTTGAATGCTTCAAAGATCTCTTAAAGGGAAAAAAGCTACGAATTGAACTGTACAATTGATGAAATACAACATTGGCACTAGAGTTACAAAGTTTCATAATCGTAAAGAAAATACAATCACTTTTGAAAAGTTAGAAAAATTACTATGGATGGATAACGCTATCCAGACTAGACTTAGATTTCAGAAGGCAATTATGTTGGATTACATCAAATTAGACACTAGACTGGAAGATGTAAGAACTCGAGATTTCACAGGAGATCACTCGTGATGAAGACACTAGACTGGAGTGTATAAGAACTCAAGATTCAACATCAGATCACTCCTGATGAAGGCACTAGACTGGAGTATATAAAAACTCAAGATTCAACATCAGATCACTCCTGATGAAGGCACTAGACTGGAGTATATAAGAACTCAAGATTCAACATCAGATCACTCCTGATGAAGACAATAGACTGGAGTATATAAGAACTAAAGATTCAACAAAACTAATTCTTTTCTTGCAGGAAACTTTGAAATTATTCTTTGCGTTGACCACACTGAAACAACTGGAGGGTGAATATCGATTTACAGTTCTTTTCTGTTAAAAAATAGTCTGTGTTATTAAAGCATATTTTTCATAAATATTGATGTTTAAGTTCAAAAACATCTCGAAAAGAGGAAATGGTTAAAGAACTTCAAAAGAATGGCAAGTTTTTGCTTTTTATTTACATATTTCTACATGTTAATTTGCCAAGTTTGTTGATTTATGTTATATGTTGTGTTTAATACTTTAGGTGTTCATTTTGATGTTTATGTTAGTATGTTGTGTTTAATACTTTAGGTGTTCATTTTGATGTTTATGTTAGTATGTTGTGTTTAATACTTTAGGTGTTCATTTTGATGTTTATGTTAGTATGTTTTGCTTAATACTTTAGGTGTTCATTTTGATGTTTATGTTAGTATGTTGTGTTTAATACTTTAGGTGTTCATTTTGATGTTTATGTTAGTATGTTTTGTAATACTTTAGGTGTTCATTTTGATGTTTATGTTAGTATGTTGTGTTTAATACTTTAGGTGTTCATTTTGATGTTTATGTTAGTATGTTGTGTTTAATACTTTAGGTGTTCATTTTGATGTTTATGTTAGTATGTTGTTTTAATACTTTAGGTGTTCATTTTGATGTTTATGTTAGTATGTTGTGTTTAATACTTTAGGTGTTCATTTTGATGTTTATGGTAGTATGTTGTGCTTAATACTTTAGGTGTTCATTTTGATGTTTATGTTAGTATGTTGTGTTTAATACTTTAGGTGTTCATTTTGATGTTTATGTTAGTATGTTGTGTTTAATACTTTAGGTGTTCATTTTGATGTTTATGTTAGTATGTTGTGTTTAATACTTTAGGTGTGCACTTTGATGTTTATGTTAGTATGTTGTGTTTAATACTTTAGGTGTTCATTTTGATGTTTATGTTAGTATGTTGTGTTTAATACTTTAGGTGTTCATTTTGATGTTTATGTTAGTATGTTGTGTTTAATACTTTAGGTGTTCATTTTGATGTTTATGTTAGTATGTTGTGTTTAATACTTTAGGTGTGCACTTTGATGTGCGGAAATTAAACGTTGGTGACTTTCTTTGGATCGCTCGTGAAAAACCTTACCTTTACCTGGTTTGTTAAGAACTAACCTTTACTTTGTTTGTGTTGTCCATGAGAAACTGATTGATCTCTTTTTTTTGAAAATTTTCATCTCAGGTCAGTTGACTCTGCCTGAAAGAAGAGAGTTGGTACTTGATTATATTGTCGAAAGAAAACGTATGGATGATTTATGTAGGAGCATTAAAGATGGACGCTTTAAGGAACAGAAGGTATTTATTTATATTTTTGCCATTGTATTTGATTATTTACTATCAAACTATTTTGTTGTCTGATTTCCGTTATTTTGAAGATGATTATAGAACTGTACGTTGGATGAATGTATCGGTCATATTGTTACCTGTTATCCTAAATTGTTACCTGTTACTCGCTATAGCAACCTGTTATCCTATATTATTACCTGATGTCATATTTTGTTTGTTTTTATCGTAACCTTTAACTTGCTAATCTAATACTTTGTATAATATTATTTATTCTGGTATTTTTACATAGTTTCGATTGTTGAAATCGGGTTTGCGTAATCCTGTGTATCTTGTAGAAGATTTTGGTTCAATGAATTTCATGTCAATGCCAGTTAAGACTTTAGAACAAGCAATCGTCAATACTCAGGTTAAATGTGCTGTGTATTTATTAAATTTGGTAAAATTTTGAAAGGACACTTTTTGTAATCAAATATACAATTATTTGAAGCTATCATATGTTCCTCAATCAGTTGCATTTAGACGTTACGTAAACAATCAAATGACGTACCATGTGTATTTACAATGACGTACATTTTGTCTTCCTAAAGATTGGTGAAGATTTTTTTGTTAAAAGAACGCGAGACATCAAAGAATCTGCTGGATATCTTACATTAATGACCAGATATCTACAGAACATTTATGAGGTGATAGAATTTTTCTAATGATTACATTTTTACATAGTTATTCTCATAAGCTCATATAATGTTTTTACTTTAAATATATGAATAAAACAGAAACAAACATTGAAAGCAATAAAGAAAGAGAACAAGGAGTTTGTAAAAGTTGACGATGATGATGTGAATGTTTATTTTATGACTTTTACTGAACTTAATGATATCTCTATTAAAAATAAAGTGAGTATTGTTTAAAGAAACATAGTCGTTTACATTGTTTTTTAAAATGTTCTTTTTTTGACTCCTTTCTCTGCGTTCTTCATTTCGTAAATTAAAATACAGTGCTTCTGTCACAAAATAAGTGGATTATTAATCTTGGATATTTTTTGTAGATACTGACTGTTGGAGAATTGTTTGGTAAACAATTGTTGCAGATTCCTGGTATAGCTGTAGAGAAAGCTCTTGGAATATTAAAACATTATCCAACATTTATAGAGTAAGAAATATGTTTGTAACTTTTTGTATAAATTATCTTTGTAAATGGTTATATTTAGGGTTCATTTAACGTAGGGGCGAATTGATATTCAGTATGCATATTTTAAAATAACAACGTGGATATTTTGCGATTTTATAAGCCTTTTGAGTGCAAACTATTTGCCCAATATTGATTTGTTGAAATAGGTTTGCTCATGTTAAAAATTCACATATTTCAATGCACGTTCGAATATTTAAATTAAGCCAAGATTAAGAAAAACTGATTCATATTTAAGACGTTGTGAGAAGGAGGCACATTTTTATGAATTTTATTTATGTTTAGTCTTTTGGAAGCTTATGAAAAGCAAACGAGTGAGAAAATGAAAGAGGACATGCTCAGTGATATTAAGTTTGGCAAAACGCAAAGGTAATACTAAACAATGTAATGTAATGTCAACTGACTTCTTGCGGAATAGAATTCCAAATGTGCGCCAAAGCTTTGGTCATACTTTTAATACGCGGGTCGGTAAATAAAAGCTTTCATACTGTTAGTACGGAGGGGTCAGTAGACAAAGGATTTCATACTGTTAGTACGGAGGGGTCAGTAGACAAAGGATTTCATACTGTTAGTACGTGGGGTCAGTAGACAAAGGATTTCATACTGTTAGTACGGAGGGGTCTGTAGACAAAGGATTTCATACTGTTAGTACGGAGGGTCAGTACACAAAGGATTTCATACTGTTAGTACGGAGGGGTCAGTACACAAAGGATTTCATACTATTAGTACGGAGGGGTCAGTAGACAAAGGATTTCATACTGTTAGTACGGAGGGTCAGTACACAAAGGATTTCATACTGTTAGTACGGAGGGTCAGTAGACAAAGGATTTCATACTGTTAGTACGGAGGGTCTGTAGACAAAGGATTTCATACTGTTAGTACGGAGGGGTCAGTACACAAAGGATTTCATACTGTTAGTACGGAGGGTCAGTAACAAAGGATTTCATACTGTTAGTACGGAGGGTCTGTAGACAAAGGATTTCATACTGTTAGTACGGAGGGTCAGTACACAAAGGATTTCATACTGTTAGTACGGAGGGGTCAGTACACAAAGGATTTCATACTGTTAGTACGGAGGGTCAGTACACAAAGGATTTCATACTGTTAGTACGGAGGGTCAGTACACAAAGGATTTCATACTGTTAGTACGAAGGGGTCAGTTGACAAAGGATTTGATACTGTTAGTACGGGGGTCAGTAGACAAAATATTTCATACTGTTAGCACGGGGGGTCAGTAGACAAAGGTCACTAGAAATATCACGAAGTTCATAATTTGTCTTTTCGCTTTATACGTAAACATTGGAGAGTGACTTAGTCACTTAGGATCCATATTATTCAATAATTTACACATTAACCTCTCTATCCCCCTTTTTTCTTTCTTTCTATTTTACGAGGCTTTTAATCGTTTGTTTTGAACCAATTAACATAAACTCTGTTTTAGCTACGTGTAGGCTAAGTTTTATTAGCTACAGTGGACCCCTTACGGCTACCCAGTTAATACGTTCACCCCGTTAATACTGCCACTTTTTATTATTCAGGCGAAACACTTTTGTATTTTATAATAAAGTTACCTTTTATACGGTCAGCAGTCTAGGTATTCTTTCATAAAGACTGTGGGGTAGATAATTATCATATGACGGAAAAAATAGAGGTTCTAAGGCAGAGCCTTGTGGAACGCCACATTTAATGAATTCTACAGATGACGAAACATCATGTGTTTGGCATACTTGTCTTTTATTGAAAAGACAATATTTGAGAAAACCAAGAGCTTGTCTTTTTACTCCATACCAGAACACAAGATTGAATATTTTTTTATCGTTGTATATATACCACTCTTTTGTAACTTTTTACTCATAAACTTAACTTGTAACATATAACTTAACATAACTATGTGCTTCAACTTTCATCTTTTCATTGTAGGAAAATTGGACAATCAGTAAGCAAAACTATGTATCAACTTTACTGTACAAAAGGAGCTCTTTCCTGAAATTATTTCAGACAATTTCTACCTCACTAGATAGAAAAGATAAGTCAATATATATTTTAATGAAATATAAACAGATTATAAATAATATTTTATAAATTTAACACCATTTTATGTAATACATTTTGTTTTTGTTTTAAACAATCTTTTTTCTAAATCTTGTTTTCTCTTTCAATATCAATAGCATTACCCAAGTGAAATAAATCACATTCTTGTGCCATTTGATCAGTTATTTTTTTAAATAATTGTTTTTCACTTAACAAGTTCAGATGATCTGGCTGTGTATGCAATAAATTACATGGTTGACGAGAAGATACCTGGGTCTTTTTTATATAATGCTTGTTTGAGCTGTTACTTTCCTGTTCACTTGGAAATTTTAGGCAACGTAAAAAAGTATCCCAAAGAAGGTTCAAGAATTCAAAATAAAAAAAACCTTTAGCGTGGTGGTATGTACTTGTAACCTACAAATGTAGCAAATGCATTTACATTGAAAACCCGTTCACTGAGTTTTACTGTTAGGGTTAGGGTCAAGTTTATATTACACGTGTATGAGTGGACGGGTATTCTGCATTCGCCTACGAGGCCTACCCTAAGACTAGCTGAGTATTCCTTGTAACTCATACTTCAGTATTTCATCAGTAAAAACACAGAATTTACCTTTCTTTGTACAACGTTTAATTGACTAATTTTCCGTTGTCAACATTTCTTTAATTGACGTCATGACTAAAATTTTTTTATTGTGATTGGCTCCTTAGGAGCATGTCACCTTTCACAAAGACAATAAGTAATCCTTCTATTCGTTTGAATAAAAAAATTTCATTAGAATCTTCAGACATTTTTGCGTTTTAATGTCGTTATGCAAAGTTACGATGCATGATATTGTTGGTTAAGATTCATAAGACTATGATTAAATTAGAAACTAGACTTTAATTTTGTCCACATATTTATCGAATCTTGCAGTCAAGTCTTGTTAGGTTAAGGTTAGGATATGGTTTAAGTGCATTTTGGCTGACGTCACCAACATCTTAATGTCCAAAATCATCATTTGTTATTTAATAAGTTGAATAAATTTAATTAATGATTTGCGTAATATCGCAGAGAAATGGTCCACTGTCGCTTGCATTTTACGTATATTAATAAAGGGAGGGAATAGTTCTTTTGTTTGGCAACAATACGTTTTTTTTAAAAATTAGATTTGATAGACATTGGGTAATTTGTTCAAGTACGAACAATCAATGTTAAACAATCGTGGGGGAGAAATACATATAATGACATGCTTAACTCCATGTATAAAGACACAATTCATTTCATGTATAGCCAGTATTACCACATAAACGACGAAGCATCAAGGAAAGCAGATGTTTTTCATATGAGATGAAACAAGACTATACTCTTAGACGACAAGTATAAAGATTTGTGATTGAATGAAAATGGATCCCACGCTTGGAAACTACAAATGTAAGTGACTACACTGACGAGAAATGATTATTTGCTCAAAAGATTTGTCTCTGTTGAGATTCTAGTAAAAATTTCAAGGGTTTTTATAGATGCTACTGATATTTGGTTTGTTTCTTCGATGTCACATTAGTCATTACTACGCAATGAATACAAATACACTAAATTTGCCATCTGTTTCCAACGCACTATGTTGTTGAGTGTATAGAAGTACAGTTTTCACAGATTATGGAGTAGACCTTCAACGAACAAGAACCGTTATTTTCTTTTGCTCGAAATTGTACAACCAAGCAAGACATGACTGGAAGTTTCAATTGATATTTGGACAAAATTAAAGTCTAGTTTCTAAATTTATTATCGTCTCATGAATCTTAACCAACAATATCATGGATCGTTACTTTGCATAACGACATTAAAACGCAAAAATATCTGAAGATTCTAATGAAATGTTTTATTTTAACGCATTGAAGGATTACTCATTGTCTTCGTGAAAGGTGACATGCTCATAAGGAGCCAATCACAATAAAAAATTTTAGTCATGACGTCAATTAAAGAAATGTTGACAACGGAAAATTAGTCAATTTAACGTTGTAGAAAGAAAGGTAAATTTTGTCTTTTTACTGACGAAGTACTGAAGTATGAGTTACATGGAATAATCAACTAGTCTTATGAAAGCTTTCACTGTAAAATGCTTTGTTTATGATGACATGTTAAGCCTTTGATCGTTTAAAACTTGTTGCATCGTTCAAACTCAACTGACTAAAGCTATCCGTGCGATATAGGTGAATGGTCTATCATTTGGATAGTCAAACAGAAAACATATTGTAATTTCCTCATTTTCAATATGTGTGATTAAGAATTTAAAAACGCAAACTAACGTCATATGAAGAGTTATTCATCATGAAATCTCATACAAGTGTTTCATATTTTCTTATATTGTAGATCCCACATGGATGGAGTTGTGAAAGTCCCTTTACCACCTGTGTCATTCACTTCAATTACTCTTACTAGTTTGTCATAACTCATGTGTCATGGTGATTCATGGCCAAGAATGTTAAGTTGTAGTTTAGATTCTCTGTTGATGTCAGTTGTTTGTTCATATAATGATGATGGGCCCCATTGTTATATGAACCCACCTAAAGGTGGTCAGCTGATACTCACAGAAGATCAACTCTGCACTAAGCATTCTTTGAGTGATGATATAACTGGGGTATTGAAGTGGTTCCTTTTCCTTCGCTTGAAGTTACCACGAAAGTCCATATGAATCCGTCCGTATGAATGGCCATTTCGATATCAGTGGCTGCTTTATTGGTTGACGATGTCTGTGACTTCGTGTATGGAATGGTGTAAACATGTTGAATGGACATTGCACAACGGCATATGTACGTATGAACGTTAACATTGAAATGATTGGACTATAAAGATGGACCATATTCTACGAAGATGAAAACAAGCGAGTGGAAAAACACGATCCATGTCTTGTGGTTTGTAAGTTGAGTAGATAAGTGTTGTATGAGTAACTGCATGAGATAGTTTAAAAGGATCCTGATGGTCTATTTTCCTAATTCGTTTATATTTTATTGACATTTACGAAAAAATGTCAATAAAAGATGTCACTTGTTGTGAGAAAATAGCTGGCTTTCACTCGCTACTTTTTACTTATTTTATTTTACGTTTATAAAGAAAATTGCAATGCTACAAGTAGGGTTTATTTAATTTCTAAGAAAAAAAATGTTAAAATATATTTATATGATACACACATAAAAATTGCGCGATAAAAAAAGAAAGAGACCGACCAAGTCTCCTGGAACAGACTGACCAGGAAAACGTTTGGAAATCAGGTATAAAAGTTTTGTTCTTTTCAATATATTTAATTTCTGTTTTTTTCATTAATTATACTGACGTTTATAACGTGTTTTTTATAGAGTAGCTATGTCTGTGGGCTTACTAACTGGACAATAAATGAACGACCAACAGAACCACCAAGAAACAAGCGTCTTTGTCACAACTTTTGTTATGCATGATGTTTAATAGTATAAAGCATTTTCAAATTCAACCGTTAAATATTTCCTTAAACGTAAATCTTCACAGTTTTTAAAATTTTCTCGGCAAAACACGTAAGTGAAAGCCAGCTATTAATGAAGGTCTTACTCAACATGGAAGTTTCGAATCGAGTTAAAATGCTATTAGTTTTTGTTTTTCGTCCATTTATTAAAATTTTTGTTAAGACTCTGCGCTTTTTCATTTTTTGTTCTCCACCAAAGTTTATGTTTCTTTTGTTCAAACACAAAATATTGGCTGTTTCGATAGGGTAGTCAGCCTGCTTTTTTGTCGCTCTGTAAATTTAAAAATTTTATACGACTGTAACGCACGATTTGAATACGCTGCATGTTAAAGTAGATCATCGGGATCATTGAAAACAACAAAAGTATGAAATATCTTAAAACTACAAAAATTTAAGGAAATTGTTCTAAATTTTTGATCATTTCTTTTATTCGGTCGGAGGGTTTTTTACCGGATCCGCCGGTTTTCCCTCCCATTTCGTTTTGTTTTGGGAAAAAAAACAGTGTCCACATTTGGGGCCAAGCGATGTCGACATTATTTATTGTAGCTATCATGAATATTCACGTTTCTTTTTCATTTCTTGGCTTTTGGGTATATCTCCCAAAACACTGATTTTATCAAATACGACATGCATTTTAAAAAAATAGGTACGTGCGTACATATTTGTAGCCTGCAAATATATAGCTACTGAATGAAGTAGATTTAATCAATATAATTAAAATAAATTTTATATTTAGTATTATATTTACGTCAAACTTTCTCAAGATTGGGAAATGCTCTTTGGTTTTATAGAACCCTGAAATCCGATAGTCCAAATAATTGCAACTGCTAGAATCCGATACTACAAGTGCTGAAGATCAAAGGTAAAGAATTCCAGAATATCTCAAACATTCTCTTGTTTTGTGTTGAAAAAAGCCTACACATAATAAAGTCACTAAATTGACAACGAGCACGTAACGTTAGACCACTTGACCATATTCGTTAAATCTCTTGGAAGTAACATCATTGCGTTTCTTTAGTTCACTACTGGAGTCAGTGTGGTTCTGCCTGAAATCAAGTTGAAAATCACATTCACCGACTTAAATGGTTTAGCCCGTCGGCGTGGTGTGCATACTTGTGGTCCTTTACTTGAAGTTCTAAGCACCTATCAGTGACACAATGAACTAGTTGAAGAGTTTTCATCCATTTGGCGAGAAAGTTCATGGACGTTCAATGTTGTCTAGTGGGGACGTTAAAGTCTTATCTTCACATCTAAATATCATACGACATTCAAATAATGTATTTTTTGTTTGTGGTGAAATCCATAATATACAGTTGAAAGAATTATTACACCAGCTGATAAATTCATTAATTGTATTATGTAGAAACTATAAATACCTGTTTTAGGTTAGTTTAAATAAATATACCTGCTTTAGTTTAATTAACCAAGGTTTGAAGCATCTTATGTTTTGTATTTTTCACGCTTATACAGTGTCTTCACAAAGTACTGTATAAATAATCACAAAACTGCAAATGTTACTGAAACGAAACACCGCCAATAATTTTAGTAAATTTCAAACGTATACAAAGTGAAACATTTTTTCAGAATATATATGGTTGGTTTGGTTGTGCTTTCGCTAACAAAATAAGCAGCCTAAATTTCGTCAGCGCAACGTCTATTTTCACCTCCGGAAGACGTGCCCAGCGTAACCAAAGAATATAATATGATGCGAATAATTCACACTTTTTAATATAGAGATCAAGGATATGTATAAAAACAAACTTTCATATGTGGTCATAGCACTTCTCCAGTTTTGCGGTGTTTCAAGTTCAAGCAAACGAGCATTTTATGAGAAATATTCTTGCAAATACCATTTTCATCATCTGTTATGCCAATGAAGATTTTCATAATCTTCTGCATCAACCGACTCAGGGAGAAAATAAAGCTGATTTAAAATACCTGATACTGTATGGTAGCGTGATTTGCGTACGCAATGAAAATTCCATCATTTTCTCACTAAGATACAGTCTTATATAGACTGCACGCAGGCTACACATTTAGTGAATTCCGCAGATGACGAAGCATCATGTGTTTGGCATACTTGTCTTTTATTGAAAAGACAATATTTGAGAAAACCAAGAGCTTGTCCTTTTCCACCATACCAGAATACTAGATTGAATATTTTTTATCGTTGTTTATATACCACTCTTTTGTAACTTTTTACTCATAAACCTAACTTGTAACATATAACTTAACATAACTATGTGCTTCAACTTTCATCTTTTCATTGTAGGAAAATTGGACAATCAGTAAGCAAAACTATGTATCAACTTTACTGTACAAAAGGAGCTCTTTCCTGAAATTATTTCAGACAATTTCTACCTCACTAGATAGAAAAGATAAGTCAATATATATTTTAATGAAATATAAACAGATTATAAATAATATTTTATAAATTTAACACCATTTTATGTAATACATTTTGTTTTGTTTTTGTTTTAAACAATCTTTTTTCTAAATCTTGTTTTCTCTTTCAATATCAATAGCATTACCCAAGTGAAATAAATCACATTCTTGTGCCATTTGATCAGTTATTTTTTTAAAAAATTGTTTTTCACTTAACAAGTTCAGATGATCTGGCTGTGTATGCAATAAATCACATTGTTGACGAGAAGATACCTGAGTCTTTTTTATATAATGCTTGTTTGAGCTGTCATTTTCCTGTTCACTTGGAAATTTTAGGCAACATAAAAAAGTATCCCAAAGAAGGTTCAAGAATTCAAAATAAAAGAACCTGTAGCGTAGTGATATGTACTTGTAACCTACAAATGTAGCAAATGGCCAAAATATGGTGTCTGGTATAAATGCTTTAAAATACACTCGATTCAATTCATTAAAACATTCTTCAAAAGTATCTCCTTTCATGTAGTTAAACACTGCAAAAAAACCAAGATAGTCTAAGGGTGTTACTGTTGTCTGGTCTAAAAAGACTTTCAACCATGTATGTGTTCGTTTAATATATTTATCAATCATTTTGTACCATAGATGCCAGAGTGGTGCTGTAGTGCAACCATATGTCATGACATGTCTTGTTCTCTCCTTGTCCAGGATTTTATGACCTTGAACGACTTTCTGAGCAATGTAATCTGATGTTCCAGCAAGCAGAGATGAGAGAGCAACGTTGGTTAGTAATGGATGACGTTTAAAACTTGCTTCGTTTATTCTTCGAAGAAGTAAAAGAACTGAAGATGAAGACATTGTTTTTTTCTCCTAACAACAGGGTGCATCAAGTTACCATGTTGACGTTGTTAGTATTGAAATAAATATTTTTTTCAATGTCAAAAAAATATGATGTTTTGGGGAAATGTTAAATTTTTAATATTTATAAAGGAATTTAGGAATGGAAGCACCATCTGCGTGTCAAGAAAAGGACTAAGTACGAAGCATGCGCAGTTATTGATTCTTTTTCATCGGAATTTTTGTTGCGCCATCACATGTAATAACGGTAAGAATTTATTACGAATATTTTCATCTTTTGTGAACGGTTTGCTGCAGTCTTGTTTAAGAAAAGAAAGAAATTGATATTGAGTATTTTTTGTTTGATTTAGTCGTTTTCAACTACAATGCAGCTGTTTATTCGTGGGTTGGAATTAAATGTTTTAAATATTGATGACAGGGAAGTTTCTGTACTTGATCTTAAACATGAAATTGCTCAACTTGAAGGCATTTCAGTTGATGATCAAGTGCTGTCTTATGGTGGCAAACCATTAGAAAATGAGAACACTCTTGTTTACTATGACATTAATGATTCGGCAACCTTGGATGTTACAGGACGAATTGTCGGCGGTAAGATTTGAGATGCATATTCCTTTTTATACTGTGAATAGATGGCAGATGAGTCTGTTTTGATCTGATTCTACACTGCCATCAAACAAAGACCATAAGGTTTTTCTCCATTGTTCAGTTATGCAATGATGAAGCACAAACATATTACTATATAATTATTACAGAGCCAGAAATGGTTGAACCCACTGTGAATAATTATATAGAAATGATTATCAATGCCAATATATTTGGTGTCTGAGCTTAACTCACTGTTCTTCTTGTGAAAACTAAAATATTTCAATGTTTAAGGTAAAAGAATTTATTGATATCTTTCTTAGGAAAAGTTCATGGTTCTTTGGCTCGAGCTGGTAAAGTGAAAGGTCAAACACCCAAGGTAGGAATCTTGGATTGTAAATTTCTGTGGATCCTTTACTATAGACACAACATTCAACAATTTTCATAACAACACAGTATTTTTGGTATTTAGGTTTGGACTTAAACTAAAAAAAAAGTATTTCTTGAACTTTTAATTAAGACCAATTTAGTAAAGTCATTTCTAATGTTGTGTAATTCATTGCAATGTTTATAGGTTGATAAACAAGAGAAAAAGAAGAAGAGAACAGGTCGTGCCAAGCGACGTATGCAATACAACCGACGCTTTGTTAATGTTGTTCAAACATTTGGCAAAAGACGCGGACCAAACTCAAATGCACCTTGAAACACTCTATAGAAAATATGTTTCTTTGATTATGAGGTGTTAATGAAGAATAAAAACATAGCTTAAACTTAGCAGTAATTTTGTTTATCCTTCCATTTCTATAATTGGTTCACAGTCCTTAAATCATAAGATTAACTACACTATGTAAAACTTATTTTAGCTTTTTCAGTTGCAATGCACAATCTGACACATTGGAAAATACATTTAAATCTAAACTTGACATTTTAAGTCAAGAATATTTTAATGTTATCTGATTGATGAAATATATCAAATTACAAAAACTCAAGTCAAGCATTACAACAAAAGCCTGTTTAAACACACTACTTGTTCTCAATTTTGTGGTAAAAGTTGTAACACTTAAGTATGACTGTCTCACAACTCAACTGCATTGCAAATGTTTCAGTAAAAAACATTTGTTTTCATTGAAATGATCTTTTACAACACATTTCATCACTCATCTAAACAAACAACAAGAACTGGGTTCTTCAGCTCCACTTGGTTGATTTGCATTAAGAATAATTGCTGCTTCAGATGGCTTTCGATCATTCTTAAGAAATAAAATTGAACATGCTTTAATACATCCAAACAAATAAAACAGATTTGAAAATTTCAAATAACCTGAGTTTCAACACCAGCATTGACATTTCTCAATATTAACTGACACATTTCTGTAAATGCCTAATGTAAATATACATGTATATAAGGTTATACATGTAATTTTAGAATACATGCATAGTTGATGATTAAAATATACATTCCAAGAATAAATTTACCTTTTCAATATTAACATTAGAGAAAGCACTTGTTTCAAGGAATGGTATACCATATTTTTGAGATAACTAGCAAAGTAATCAAAGCAGTTTATTAAATTGGTACTTGTGATATAAAATTAATAAAAGTACAAATGAAATTTGCCATCCATTAACCTTTTCACCCTCTCTATAAGATACTTCACGTTTTGATTCTTCTATGTCACATTTGTTGCCAACCATGACTGTCTTCACTTCATTGCCAGCATGCTAAAATATATAAAGTAATTAAATGTAATTCAGCCATAACATGTTGTCAAGAAATTGTACAAATTAAAGGACCAACATAATAATGCTAACCTCTTCTACATAATGTATCCATTTCTGTATGTTTTCAAATGTTTTCCTTCTTGTGATATCATAAACCAACATTATGCCCTAAAACATAAAACTACAAATTGTACGGCAAGCAAGCAGTGAAAAATCACATATTGATAAAAAATTCATTGAAAGTAGAATTGCAAACAACAACTACAAATGTTCATTATGTTAAAATGTATAATTAAGTTGTGCATTAATTACTTATCATGTGCTTAATTGGAAAGAGGTAGTACATTGTTATGTGAAATAGGCTGAACAGATTAAGAAACAAAGCTCACCTGAGCTCTTCTATAATATTGAGTTGTAATAGTTTCATATCTCTCCTGCCCTGCTGTATCCCTAACAAAGTTATAAAATACATGCAGTTAACCAAAGCTGTCAAAATAGTAAAACTACACACATTATTTGGGCAACCGCCAGGTAAATATTCAAGAAAAGAAATTTCATACTTGTGAGAAGATTTCGAAAACAATGGACATTAGTCAACTACTTACCACATTTGAATTCGTATTCTGCTACCATCGACAGTAAAGGTTCTCATTTTAAAATCAATTCCTACATCAGATCATACAACAAGTAGTATTGACTCGTTTAAAAGTGATTTAAGTCATATAAAATTGCTTACTACCTATAGTAGAAAGATGTGTAGGTTTAAATTCATCATGAGCAAACCGACATAAAATACAAGTTTTTCCAACTGCAGCATCACCGATTAATATAACTTTAAAAAGATGATCGTAATTCTTAGCCATGCTTATGTCTAAAGGTGAAGAAGGCAAATTTTCAAATTCCATCTAAATTAGGTAATTGTTTTTTTTCGATCACTTTAATTGGTAATTTTGTATATTCTAGAAATATTTAACTTCTACCGTCACCTTTTTTATGTAGTTGTCGCTAAAATATGAGCGGAATTTTAAATTTTCGTCAGGTCAGGCCGGGTTAACTTATTTACCAGAAAAACATTCTCCTATCAAAAGCATTCGTTGTGTGATTTGATTTATCACACGCAATTTTCCATTCTTAAAATTTAGGAGTATTTTAGAGAATCAATTCAAGATTTAAAACTTTACGTATGAAAAAGTTAGAAGTGAGAAAATGCATAATGAAATAAATGAACAGAAAAAACACATTATAATTTTACTCCCCCCCCCCTTTTCACTAAAATAATGATCCAGTCGATCCAGTCAAGGAAACCAGTTAATCCTGTTTCGCTGATTAAACTAATAATCTGAAATGCAGCTGAGTCATGCTGAGTCAGAGTGCTAGCGCTGATGCTTTACAGTTGGGGAAGAAGTTCTCCTGTAATCAGGAAAGCTAGGAAAATGTAAAATGTAGGAGGTTGTAGGGAGAAAATAAAATGAAAATGCCTTGTTTTGCCCAAAATATTTAAATTGGTTAATTGTGGCAAATTTTGATGAAGCGTTGTTTGACTTGTTTCAATTTTTTTATTTTGACAGCCTTGCATTACACCTGTATGACTTATTGCACCCACCCTTCTAAGTCTTTTGATTTATGCAATATTTTTCGTTGTTAAAAGTTATTAATGCTCATTTTTAAAACAAACTAAAATTCAATGATCCGACCTGACGTAGGTATATAATGGGTATGTTGTGTAAAGTCAAACAAGGAAAATCATCGCAGGAAGTAGAAAATAAAGTTTTGGTAGGTGAAATGTGCATACACAGAGTGGCAGCACTGTGATGAAACATCATGTTTTCAGGTTGTTGGTTCGAAGACGTTTTGTACACAGCTACGTCTTACAATGAATAAATTTCTGTTGTTGTACATAAAATATAGAATAAAATGACAATATTGTTGATGACAAAGTAAAAACGTCCAACAAAATACGACAGATTAAGGATTAACAGATAGCATGACGCAGGAAAATCTTTTCTTCATTCAAAGTGAAAGTTCCAAATTTGGTTGTTACAATATTTAGAACATTATATTACTACACCTAAACTTGTGGCAATATCTTCTTTGTTATGCCTCCATCATTAATAAATCTGAGGACATTTTTCTCTTGGCAACTACTATACTTAGTTATGTCTTTAGCGTATTTTCTTGGTAAAGTCCTTCAAAACTATTAAAATGAAGTATTAAAATTTAAATCTTTCTCATATTGCATCAGTCATATTTTGCTTCATCTTTGAAGTAAAACCTTCTTTCCACAATGATGAAAAATGTTTTAGAATTTCATGAATTTTTTGACATTTGAAATATGCTGAAGCTTTTTAGCAGAATTATGTTTTACCACACTACTGTTTATCTACTTTATAACTTTGTGCAGAAGAAATTCTCCTTATTTGCTTTGGTAAAGATATAAATGCTTACTCTATATTAATGTAAATTTTTAGTTTGCCTATGTGATGTTTGTTGTAAGTGCTGTAACTAGCATGACATGTAAGATGGATACTCAATATGTTGTTGTGTCATCCATCCCTGGTCATGAAAGAACATGCATAGATTGTCCCCAATGTGGACCTGGCAAAGAACCTGGAATCAAATGTGGTACATCCATTGCCATTCATGAAAAGACTGGGGATTGTCAACATTGTCAAGGCAATTTTTTTTCAACAAGAAAAGATGTGCTTCCATGTCAGCCTTGTACAACCTCATATTTGGTAAATCAAAATAAAACAAAATGCATTGCTGTGCA
Organism: Xenia sp. Carnegie-2017; assembly: GCF_021976095.1. Classification (NCBI taxonomy): domain Eukaryota; kingdom Metazoa; phylum Cnidaria; class Anthozoa; order Malacalcyonacea; family Xeniidae; genus Xenia; species Xenia sp. Carnegie-2017. The sequence goes on along the minus strand of NW_025813483.1, from coordinate 16,345,700 downwards.
TTCAGGTCATCATTCCAATGATCAGCCTAAGTTGGTCATTTGGATTGTTGTTGGTGTTGCTGGTTTTTTGCTTGTGTTGGTGTTGATCTTTGTATGCAAAAGAAGATTGCTAAACTATTTAACCAAGTCATCAATGGCAAACCCACTAACACAGCTCCTTATCAAGGTAAGTTTTTTTTTTCATCTTCCTGTATTCTGTTCTTTTGAAAATGTGCCATGAGCATATTATTGCATATTCTTTTGCTAAATTGCAGAGGTTTCATCTGATACTGGACAGGAAAAACTCAAAGTGAAAGTTGAAGAAACATCTGCTGGCCGAGGTAATGTTTTTTGTATTATTTATCAGTTTAAAAGTGACAGGTGAAAATTTACATTTTTTTACTCTTAGTTGACAGTCACCCTCTGCTTTCTGGCCAAGGCTGTTCTCATATTAATAACAGTCATTCAAGTCCTCAAGGTAACATTGCATTTGGTTATTATGATAAATTAACCAAATAATATTCATGATCATTGTTATGTGTTTAAGAAACAAGTTTAGCATCAATGGAGGGTCATCTAGGGTTTTAAGATACAAATTGTGCAAGTTGCATTTTATTGTGTTGGAAATTATATATTTAGATTTTTCAAATCAATATTTGTATTTCATTTTCTATAAATCATTGAGGTTTATGTTTTTTTCCAGTTGTTTAGATACCCAACAGACTATGTTGAAGATAGAACAATGACAACATATTTAGATATGGCTAGAATATCATTAATTGTAGTGAACGTTTTCTATGTTTGACAAGTTTTAATTAATGATTAGCTTGATTGTTCATTTGATGATTATGCAGTTATGGTAAAGTGTAAAATATTGTAATTGGAATAATGCAAAATCAATTTTTCAATCATCGTACAACAGTAAATCATGTTTGATTGAAATAAATTTACTGTTTAGTAACAGAAGTCAAAATAACATAACATATTGTTATATGGTCAATTTTCTTTTGTCTTGTCAATTTAGCAGGGGGTGTAATAAATAGACTAACTAAAAGAAGCGACAAAACATTTGTAAACATGGCGTAGTTATGGACCTTCCTATTGTACTTTATTATTATCACGATGAGTAAAAAGGGATTAAATTGCTTTACCGTCTGTCTTGCTCATTTATCGTCAAATGTATTCGACAATGTGAGTTCAACGCTTTTGATTTTAATCATCAATATTATACTTAGACTGTTTGATACCATGTCTATGGACACAAGACATACCATGTTATAATGTCTATTTTTCATCATCATGTGTATTTAAGACAATGATTTGTTGCTTGCAACCAATTCAAACATTCAATGACTTAAATACACATGATAATCTTAACCAATTTAGATGAAATATTGTCGCACCATGTCCATGGTCACCTAAAAGATGGAAGAAAAAAACACCTGCCAATGTTGAGGTAACAACGCAATTTTTTAAATATGCCAAAAGAAACTTTTTATTTCTATGTATAAAAATAGGAAAGCCAAAAACATCATGTGTAAAGTTAAGCCAGTGTTTGTTTTGTTTAACGTCTATTTTGTTTGTTGTCTCCTTGTCACTCATTGGTTAAAGACTTAAATTCATCATGACTTTATTGATGATACACATTTGGCAATATTGGAAGCTAACTAAGATTGGGTGGGCTAAAAATTCAAACTCTTGTCTTTAATTTGAGCCAGATTCTAGAGATGGGCAATTTTGTCCCCAAGATTAGTCAATACACAAGTTTTAGTACTCATGACATATTACCCAGAAAACAAAAAAGTAACACAAATTAAGACCTTTGGGTACATTTTCACTCTTGGGCCAATCAATGGCTTAATATTTTCCTGCTATCCACCTAGAGATCTTGGCAAAAACTGATTTACTCTGCAGTCTTTGAGGATTCAAGGCACAGTTGAGATAAACAGAACAGTCTAATGCATTGGTTATTCCATTCGCAACCTTGCTATTACAAAGTAAATGCATGGTTTAAAGAATATTAGTGATTAAATGTTCTCTTAATCTTCCAAAGGTTTTCAGGACATTTTGTTACTAATATCCCTAAAGGCATGTGTTTACTTACATACAATGCAACTTTTAATAATTTGAATGAAATTCCCATGTTGGGTATGATTTCTCAAATTTTAAAATAAGTAACAAAAAATGTGTTGTGTGTTATTGCACAGTTGATATGAACAAAACTTCAATAAAGCGAAAAGTTTTGAAGACAAAAAACACATATTTTCAGTCAAAAGTTGCACTATGTAAAACTAATATCTTTGATTTTTGATTTTGGAAACATTACTACAGATCCCTATTCCAATTGTCTACATTTGGATATTATTTACATCTATATTTAAAGTATCAAATTAAATTTGTTCGTTGGTACATTAATGTAATCACCCTAGCATTTTCCAGCATTAAATTATCCTTCTCAAAAAAAATTTTGAATTCACATCAGACCACATTTCGCATTTCAACCAGAAATTCTGCCTTTATTTTTAATGCCTACGAGAATATCTCATACCAAGCAAATCACCAACTTCGATCATCGCAGTAACCGCCTGGAAATATTGCAAAAAAAACTTCACCATCCTGATTTTATGTGAGAAGAATATGTTAAAATGATAGTAATGCTCACAAAACAAGTTTTAAGATTCACATCAAAGATTGATTTCACCAATAAAATAGTTTTAATACACTAGACTCTATCTTACCTTGTCCAATTGATCCCTTGTATGAGCGGCAGATATACAAAACCTTGCACGAGACTCAAGAATACTAGTAGCAGGAAATCCTACGACAACACTTGCAATTCCTCGTTTCAACAACTCACGACTAAGGGCACTACACAAGAAAGATATCATGGAGACAGAACATAACAAACAGACAAGGAAATTGACAAAGCAACCTTATTTTTCCAGGAAGGAAAATCAAAACAGGAACAATTACTGAGTCGTCGTGTCCATACACAATGAAACCAGCTTTTTTTAAGGATTGTCGGAAATACCTGAAATTTTAAAAAGTTTATATAAAAAGATGATAAAGATGTTGAAGTTTGGGGCTATTTATGACTTTATATTTCTTATTCTATCACAGTTCGCAGCTCAAAAACGCACTAGATTTACACAATCATATTATCATAGTGATATAATAACATAACAATATCTACATTAAGATGATTACCATTCAGGGTTAAAGAACACTTCTGTAAGATTTGAGGTAGTAACAAAATATTGAGCAAATACTGGGCTAATGCCTTTATTGCCATTAATCATCCTCACATGCATAAAAATTACAAAAGCAATTTCACAAAGTTGTGGATTTTATTGGAATTGAACCTCCCTGTTTCTCAGAGTGCACAATAAAGTGGGCTACCATTAAACTATAACAAAACACAAACATACTTGCTATTCTCAGATAAGGTGTGAAGTCTTTTTTGCCCTAAAGAAAAAGTGTTTAAAGTTTAAGTTATAAATTATATTAATTGTTTTATATTGGACAAACATAAATTGTTTTATATTGGACAAACTGACCATAGATGATCTAGCTTACCTTCGCCTGTCCCATCTTCACCCATGATGATCTTCATTGATGAGATTATTTGCTGTGCCACTGGAGGTGACATTGAACATGCATAAACTGCACTATGAGATGATGATCGAATATGACGAATGATTTCCTAGAAATTGATAAGTTATTGGAAATATAATTATAAGGTTTAGTACTGTATTTCAACAAATGGGTAATTGATAAAAGTGTAAAAGATAAGCTAACATTTCAATATATTAGAAAATTCTACCTCGGAGGCAGCAATGTAGCCACCTGCTGATCCAAAACTCTTTGTAAATGTACCCATCATGATATCAATATCCTTTGGATGAATGCCATAATAATCAGCTACACCTCTACCATGTGGACCCATTGCACCAATACTATGAGCCTCGTCAAGATAAAGATATGCCTTGTACTTCTTCTTAAGCTCTATCACTTCTGGAAGTTTCACTATTGAGCCCTCCATGCTATTAGTGACATAATTTTCCCATAGTTTAAGCAATTCAATTTACAACATTTTTTAATGACTATCTATAATATTAAATTTCTCATTATCAGAATAAATTAATTATTGCTGAACTTCCCATTCACCTGTATACTCCTTCCACAACAATCAAAATTTTCTTCCATGGTCTGTGTGTACGAGGTTGACCCTGTATCACTGAGCTTCTGAGAATCTCCTCAAGATGAGCCATGTCTTAAAAAACAACATACATGCTGCATATTACAGTTGAACTAAAATTTTCTATTTCAAAATAAAATTACCATTATGTTTGAACACTTTAATCTTTGCACCAGAAAGCCTAGCTCCAAGTACTAAGGACGAATGATTGAGCTCATCACTGACTATAAGGCATTTTTTATCAACTAGAGTGGGAAGATTTGTTGAGTTTGTTGCAAATCCCATTCCAAAGACCATTGCCGCCTCTTTGCCAATGAAACGCGCAACCAAATGCTCTAGCTCAACATGAATATTAAGTGTGCCGTACTCGTGTCTGGTGCTACATGCAGCAAGGCCATAATCTCTCACAGCTTGCTCAGAGTCATCTGTGCAAGGACCAGAATTCTCAGCAAAACCAAGATAGTTATAAGAACCAAGGTTGAGTGCACGAATTGTTTCACCTGTATGTCTGAAAACACATGATAAGATATAATTTCTAACTTAGAAACAATATAACAAAGTTTTGGCACTAAGAAAAATACATGGTTGTGGACCTTGTGGTGAGGTAGAAGTGCAAAGTATATTTATTAAATTCTCTAATATCATGTCATTTTACAAAGATAAGAAACATCTTCTCATAAGCCTTTTTTCCAGCCATGTCAAAAGTCTCCTTTTTTACAAGAATACTACTAAGAAAATAAGCTTAAAACCTGTGCATATAAGATATTTTAGGAAGAGTTTCTTACTCAAAAGTCCAGTTGCTATCTGCACTCTGGCGTTCAATGATCTCTATCTCTGCCCCAGGTGAACTACAAATTGGTCGATTCCAACAATCTCGGATACGACGATACAGGTTTCTTGTGTAGAAACTTTCAAAACTTGAATATAACGGCACAAAACCCTAAGTAATGAACATGATATTAGGACCATATTAACATAGTTTTGAATTACCTACAAAAAGGGAAATCTGATTAGTTACTTAGCCTGTGGGAAGTATTCCAGAACTGATGTACTGAAATCTTTATAACATTCATGTAAATTATGCAAATAAGGGAGGGTCAGTTGTGTTGAAAAGAAATATTTCATACCAATCGTAGATAATATTGCACTTATACAAACAAGATCGTTAAATTTTTCGCGACTTTCAAACGAGATGTGGTATGTACTTTAACCTTACTCCCGGTGATATCGTGTTATGAAATGGTTACATAAATTTATCATTAAATACATAGTTACCAATGTATTTTCGTTTTTGTGATCAACTGTATAATTAAATAACATTTCTAGACGACCACATGAAATCAATACAGAGAAAAAATATATATTAAAATGGCATACTTTATTTCCTTTCTCTTTATACGCCCGTGACTTTTCCAAACCGTAAAAACGCATAAAGTCACGCAAATAACCGAATAAAATTAATATTGCATATGCAATATATGTCATAACAGCAATCCATATAGGCGTTTGCTCAAACTCTTCATGATTTTTGTAATTTGATTTTCCATTTTCTACTCCATTTTTATGTGTTGTTTCCCCATTTTTGCGTGATTTTTGCATGCTATTGCCATTGTCGTGATCTCCAAGTTTATCAAACTTCTCATTCATGATTGTTTTTTATATTTCTTAAAAGATTTAAAACTTCACTGCTGAGACAATGAGAGTAACACTAGTTCATACAATAAAGCCAATAATGTTGCATTCTTTATCGAATGAATATTTATCGGCATAATATCGTATGTCTTCGAGGCGAACCGTAAATAACAAGACTAATAACTAATATGTAGACATTGCACGAGCTTCAAACGGGAATTCCCGAATTCACTTCAAATTACAAATTAATGCTAATTATTATAAATTACTGTATACTAAACACATCACAACATGAACATTTCTAGCTTGATTTTTTTTCGTAAATGTTTTATTTTCAAACAAATACTATCATAAAAATTGTTCAAATAATCCATCAGCCCAATATTATCATAGTTTATAGAAAACAAAAACTCAACTTTAACTCTCAGTGCATAATTTTGTCTCGTCAAGGTCACTGTCGAGCACTCGAGCATGTGATATGCGTGTAAAAAATATATTTTTTAATTATACTTCATTCCAATGGTGTAGAGATATCTGTAAAAATAGTGACATGTCGATCTTAACCTCAAAGTACTCCATATTTGCTGGTTTTCCTTGCTGATTGGTTACGGGAACAATTTGCTTTTTCTTTTTTGGCTGAATATTTTTACTTGTATAATTTCGTTAATTTTATTGTTTTAACCTAATGATGGTTATTTAAACCTACTTGTGATAATGCTTTCTGCTGTCCGGTTTCGAACTTTTACTTTATTTGTGTAGTTGTTTTCATGTACGAGGCTATGTGAGCGTTCTATATAAAGAATTTATTTGCAATTTCAGTTACTTGTAACGCAACAGCAACGCTTGTTATTCCCTCTTTTTCGGGTTTCCCGACAAAACGCCCTGCTCATTTTTATTTTGACGATAGACGATGTGATTCATGTGAACATTACTGAAAAACCATTGTCACATCATTTTAAATGAATCGACTCAAACAATTTCTTGTTGTCTTAAGATATACTTTAATCTCTGATGAACCGTGTCTTGTACTCGTTGCTAAATGTTGTCAAACTTTGTGTATAGAAAGCTAAGTACAAAGCTCTGGCTCTTGGCTGTTAACGAAGACAATTTAGTATTAGAAGCCCAGATGTAGACTGCATGTTGAGCCTTCTTTGCGCACTAGGAAGATTAAATCATCATCACTACCATTTTACTATTAGCCCCAGAGAATTGTAAAAAGTAGTACGCATTGCATTTATTTTTGTGAGTGGAGCGTGGAGATTGACTTAACGCGTGATTGGATTCTAGACTGTTCATCATGTTGTTCTCGTTTCTTCAATCTTCCCATTTCATTATGTCTATTTCTTGAAACACCACACAGACTCCTCTGTTGAAGCAGTCCTTCTAACGTCCGTGTAAATTTTTTCTGAAAACGTTAATAGCTTGAATCAAAGGAAAAAACCATAAAAAATATCCTCATTTGTCTGTTTTACTATTTGTCATTATTTCGAAGAAAGTTATTTCAATCAAAATATTATCATGACAACTGTTTCATGCATTTCGTGAGTTCTCATTTTTTGCTATTTCACCATTATAATAGAGAAGATTATGGATAAAATGTAATTTCTCACTAAATTTTTGAGATCAACTTGTATTAATTACTTGAGAGGTACTTGACAAATTTCAAACGCTTAACAGGAACGTTGGTTCTACTCTTTTTTCAATGTTCATCTCTGTAGATATATTTTTACCTTATTTAATATTTCTTTAAATAGATTTCCCCATTCATAAATGGCGTACTTTTATTTGTAATTTGCGTGTTTATTAATTTGTCAATTTCACAAGGAAAAACAGTCTTTTTATCCTTAGTGCTTTTTTTAATCAATAGTAATTCATTTCAAATCATAGATTTTTGGCATAACCACCACGAGTCTGTGTTGTAAATGTCGGTGTAATCTATCACGTGATCAAGTTTTGTTTGAATATTTGGATTCTAATGTGAGAATGCGAAAGGAGATCGTGACGGGATAAGTCGAACGATTTTACCATAACAACGGTGTTTACACAGTGTAATATGACCAAAGCCAAAGGTCACAATAAAGTATGATTGTGTTTGAAAGACAAGACTTTTAATCATTCTGTTTTTTAATTCCTTACCGACAGTCTGCTTGATGCGTGAAAAGTTGTTTATAAAAGTATAATATATGCATAATATGTTATCGACACTTATAATAAACATCACAATCTTGATACCACATTTTTTTTTAGTATTACATGGAGAGTGTGCTTTTTATCCCCTTGATTAATTCACTCCACAGGAGAGTGATGAGGTTGTACGAATTTTATGAAAGTGGGTCAATCATGCATTGAAACCTAGTTCCGCTGACAAAGACTTTCAATTTTCTCTTTAAACCATAGCGAAATTGGTTGACAGTTTCACATGTGTAGTCTGTTGCAATTATTACTAAAATTTTGTGTTAGCCCCAGCGAGAAAGAGGCAGAGCACACTACGAAGGCAGTCATGCGCAATAGACTTTGAAAAGTGGTGTCATTCAGGCTAATTTCTGATTGGTCTATTTTTAATTTGAATTCATTGACCAATCAAAGTTGGGCCTTTTATAAGAATCACAAAAGACAATGTTTGTTGCTCAAAGATTAATTTGTATTTGTTTGGGTTTCCTCTTCAATTCGTGATGGTCGGGAAAACCCGTGAAGTTTGCAAATACACATGGAAAGAGGTTCGCTGTCACAATACTGCCACGGATTGCTGGGTTGTTATCGATGGAAAGGTTTACGATGTTAGCAAATGGCTAAAATATCATCCCGGTGGAATTTTGCCTCTCCTCTATTCGGCAGGACAGGACTGCAGCCGGGTATTCAAAGCTTTTCATCCATTCTCATGGATAAAGGAAAAACGATTGCCGGCTTTTTACATTGGCGACATTTGCGAAGCGGAGAAACAAGACGAGAGAAAGAGTGTAATCTCGAAGGATCTTGAAGAAATCCATAGGCAAATAATGGAAGAAGGCGGTTACAAAACGTATTGTAAGTTAAATTTTCTATATCTCTTCTCTTGAATGGAAATGTATGTTTCCTTAATCAACAGTTTCACACAGTTTAACGGCTACAGAACTTTTATGTGAACGGGTATCTTTTACGACACTATAAAAGAATATAACGATAAAGATGAGTTGCTTACTTTAGCAATGACTGACCAAAGTCTATTCAAACATCTGCTCAACAACATGATATCGTGTTTATGTCAAAGCCACGAAGGTATTGACTTTTCAATGGGATTGTGCAATATTGCAAAAATACTTATCAAACTAAAGTATGACATATCCCCACTCTGCTTTGCATTTTAAAATCAAAATGCGGCAACTTCAGATTTCAGTTTCATTGGAGTTTTTTGAATATTTTTAATGACCGATCTTGTTTATATTTTATACATGTTACACCGTCGGCTGCGGCTTTAACATTGCCGCTGTCTTAGTATTTTATGGATAAAAATTTATTATAAAACCAACTGTAAATGGTTTCTAGATCGTTATATTAAAGTTATTTATTTTGTTTGCTGTACTTTTATACATTGTCCAGATTAGCCTTATTATTCAGAATTTTCCAGTTGTCCTTTGAACATAAGTAAACTGTGATGTTTTTATCCATGATTCTCAGATATATCAATGTTGTGTCATGGGAAAGTTGGTTTAGTGGTAAAGACGCGCTCGAGATAGTTTTACTGATGTAATATAAACACGAGTCTTAAGGGGAATGAGTGAGTCCTTTAAAAACGCACGAGACTTTTATTAATATTACTTGATAAGAATTTAGCAAGAAATAAACGAAGATGACAACTTTGCTGATAATTTGCGCAGAAATTTTAACTGTTATTATGTGATTTGAGACTGTATTTATTCGTATATTTTCGCATGGCTATTTGTTATAATATGTACGGAATCATGCAATTGAGAAAAGTCGAATATCACTTCCTGCTATAATAGAAAGCAGAGTGAAATACGGCAGCATAGAATATCAAAATATGTTGTGTAATCACCTGTAATTGATGATGTCGTTAATAATAACAATTTCCTGTACTGGCCGTAATTATGAAATTAATTATATGGTTAAACTTCGTTAGTTGTGCTAGCAATGTCCTTAGCCATAGATACAACTCGCTCAACATCAATGATGACGAAGGACATGTCAAATAAGATAATGACAGTCGTCTAAGTGCCAGTCATTCGCTCTTGGGACGAAACCTATGGCGGTTTTGCTGTTGTACAAGTTGGAGAAAATACTAAAATCTTGTACACAGCACCATTTATCGTCGTGATTGCATTAATTTTACATTAATTTTTTTCAAAAATTTTACCCTTACAGATGGATTCTACGCAAGACACTTTATTTTTCATTTCTTGCTTCTTGGGTTGGTTATATACCTGTTGACAACAACGACATCATTGACAGCCTTGGTTTTTGCAGCAATCATTATGGGATTTTTCTTTCAACAAGTAGCATTTATTGGACACGATGCTGGTCATCATCTTATCACTCATGATTATGATACAGATGAAAAGATTGGGTTTTTTGTTGGTAATATACTCACTGGTATAAGCATTGGTTGGTGGAAACGAAGTCATAACGCTCATCATGTTGTTACAAATTCAGTGAACTGTGATCCAGATATTCAACATCTTCCCGTTTTTGCAATCACTGATAAGTTCTTTAAACCAGTCATCTCCGCCTACCATAGCAAGACTTTTTCATTTGACCGTGTTTCAAAATTTTTTGTGTCCAATCAGCATGTTTTATACTACCTCATTATGGGTGTCGCAAGGTTTAACCTTTATGTACAGAGCTTTCTCCACATTTTCACGAAATGCACAGGTAGAAAACTTAAACTTGAGTTGTTCACGCTCGCAGTGTTCTGGCTCTGGTTTTCTGCATTGTGTTCCCTAATCCCCAGCCTTCATGAAAAGATCATTTTCATTTTCGTTTCCCATTTTATTGCTGGCTTATTACATGTGCAGATTACTATCAGTCATTTTGCAATGGCGACCTATTACGGTCTTCCTCAAAGCAAGTACGAAAGTGATTCCTTCTTCATCTCGCAGATGGCAACGACTATGAATGTGGACTGTTATCCCATCATGGACTTCTTTCATGGTGGACTTCAGTTTCAGATTGAACATCATCTTTTCCCAAGGGTATCGCGACCATATTTACGTGTTTTATCACAGAAAATCCAAAAGTTGTGCCAGAAACACGATGTGACTTACATATCACTCAATTTTTACGAAGCTAATAGGGAAGTTATCGGCGCTCTAAAGGAGACCGCTCAGAAAGCTAAGTGTTTTTCATCCTTTATTTGGGATGGATTAAATGCAGCTGGTTAATCTGTCAAGTATTGTATTCATTGATTGGATTATTGATTGGATTAAGGTGTAAACGCACGTCTAGTGTTGATTGTGTGAACTTTAGTATTAGTTCATAGCTTTAATTTTATTTGTTTTCAATCTTCTTGTTTTGAGAAGATTAGTAATGAAAAGTGATGATAAAAAATTAAATGAAAAACGTCTTTATGAAATTGCTTGAATGCTTTTTGTGTTGTTATTTTGTCGTGTAGTTTCTCGTAGTTCAAGAAAATTTATCATTACTTATTAAAAGATGAAAAGTATTTATTAGAGAAAGTATTTTCTTTTTCATCCGCGGTCAAAAACATTTGCATAGTTTATACCGCGATGTTTTCATTTGCTTAGTTTCTAAAGAATAAAGGTTTACAAATATATTGAAACTCATAAATATTTAAAAATTTACACCAATTTAGCATTAGTCATGTAATATCTAATAATTAAATATTTATATTGTTATTATAAAACTGGCATGTAATACCTTACATAATCGCGTGAATAAAATTATCGTCTTTAACAATTTATATTGATTGTTATAATATCTTTATGTTAACTTTCATTGTCCTATCACAGATCCTCGAATAGATTGTTCATATTTGAGAAATAGATGACATACAAAGTAGTTATTTCAAGCTCGCACAATGAAACTTATTTACTTGATAAAACGCTGTTGCTGATAAGGGGGTAGCTGGGTAGGTAAAGACGAGCATACCTACAAAGTCTAACGCCCAAGGCGTGTGACACACTTCTTACAACACGCCTTACACGCCACGCTCTCACGCCTCAAATTTTATTATCTCGCGCTCAAATTCAAAGTCTGTTTGTCAACAATTATAGTAATGATTTATTGTGTTATTATATAACAATGGTTAAAGTTCCAATATTTTCGTTTTTCATTGTGCACACTCAAGAAATACCTGCGGCCTGTTCAAACATTATATGATAATTATTTTTGATATCATGTCAGATCCATCCCCAGGCGCTGCAAACTCCATCTTGCACAGCAAACTCCCAATTTCGGTCATTCATACATGCTTAACACGGCGGATACAAATATCTAATAAGTATAATATTAATAATAGTTTGTAATTGATTTTCTGCAGGAATGTAATATTTGAAAGTATAGTGAAAGTAAAGTAAGCCCATAAACCCACCAGTCTCCTGTCCAACTCTTCCTTTATCTTGGCAATGCCATGCATGACCTGGACAGTGCTGTTGAGTCTGTTATTAGTGTAGTGAGATAAGTACTATTATTATAGGAGTAAGTAGAGACTGAAGAGAGCCTGTAAGGTTTGTGCTGATACGGGGGGGGGAGTAGGTAAAGAGATATCAAGATTTGTGTTGTTGTATTGACGCAAGACTTCAAAGACTGATATTTTCGATCATACTTGTCGCAGTTACTTTTTGAATTATGCTTTAAAAAAATTTGAGAAGAGTACTCTAAGGAATGTCATTGACGAGGGATAGTACAAGGACCAACACAGAATGTGGCGGATTCTCCACGAGATTGTAGAAGGATATTAGTTCACGTTCATTCACAGGTAGAAAAAAAAGTGAACAATTTTCTTTTAGCTCAATAAATATGCATAAAGACTTATTTGTTGCTATTTTCTCTAATTTTTGCCAATAGGGTATGTTTCGAGTGGAGCGATTGCCGAATACCCGTCCACTCATACACGTTTAATGTAAACTTGACCCTATCCCTTACACTAAAACCGAGTTTTACAAGTTAGCCCGACGGCCGGAATGATTTCCAAAGTGGCAACAGAACCTAATAAAGCCGACGTGAATGAAATTAATGTGATTTTTCTCTTCTTTTGCTCCAGATCCGTGTATTGCTACTACTGTTTTGTATACATATATATTACCTAGTTAGTTTGTTTATATTTATTCTGGAACTGACTGCAAAAATCAGGGGCCTAAAAAATCTACTTCATTTTTAGCCATTTATTTCACATGTACGCGTTGCGTACCTATTTTTTGGTGCCTCGTCTTTTATTTTTTAACTTTCCTCCTGTTTTTCAAAAGAAAAACTGCTCAACAGGATACACAGACAATATTATATAATTATTACGTAAATATGTACAATATTATACAAATAAATACAAATACACAAATATATTGATGTTTTTACTGTTTTCGCACCTTATTACAAATTCCCTTTCTGGCTTAGGGCTTAAATTGACATAAAACATCATTACAATTGTTACATAAAATCACTACTGAGCTACAAGGACAGTGAGTTACAAGGCATTTATGTAAAAATTGGCTTCTGTCCACAGTTTTTTAAGGAAATTTTGTCATATCTAAGGAAGTTTTACACTAAATTTTAAGGAAAAGAGGAAAACTGTTGCACACGTGATCGTCTGCCATATTTAATAATTATGATGGAGTGGATTTTGATATTTTCAAATTCTAATTCTCTGTGATTCTGTCGTGTTTTTTCCTACAAAATGAGTTCAAGATATGTAGTTGGACTCGTCGGGATTTTTGGAACAGCTTTTATAGGATATTGCATATATTTTGATCGAAAAAGACGCAGCGATCCACATTTTAAGGAAAAATTAAGAGAGAGTAAGTTCAAAGCTGGAATTCATAAACAAAATTAATATCGATCATTGACTGTATTGTTCATGTGATGCAGTTTCAATTGTATAACAGTTTTATACAGCAAACTAATTTCATAAATTATCATGCATCTTGAAATGTTTGAATAAGATAGTCTGGCATGGCACCATGCCTGAACTAAGTCACACTCATGTAAAGATAAAATGTGATGAAAATAACTACTTACGCCGTATGCCAGTCTTGAATTGTTAAATATTCTGTATTTTATCTCCAGGAAGGTTAAAAGCAAAAAAAGAAAAAGATTTACGACAGGCTGAGGAGCTTAAGGTGCCTATATTAACATATATAAACATTGAGGACTCCGTGCAGAAATAATTGGTTGATTTCTTCCTTCATTTGTTTAATTTAAATACAAAACATTGATATAATCTATTTCTAGGCCAGAATGCCTGATCGCAAAGACCAGGCTGCATTGCAAAAATTTTTCTTTGATGAAATTCAAAAAGGCGAAGAACTATTGGCAGCAGGTTGGCATGCAGATTTTGATGAAATAAAATACAAAATCTTATTGATGTTTTAGTCTAAAATTTTATTTGTGATATTTTAGGTGACTTTGAAAACAGTGTAAAACATCTTACAAATGCTATTGCTATTAGTGGGCAACCACAGCAACTACTTCAGGTGTTTCAACAGACACTCCCCCCTGAAGTTTACAAAATGTTAATGGGTAGTCTAGCATCAGCAGCAAAATCTTCTGCTGCTTCAGTTCAGGTAGGCATGCCTTCTTTAAAATATTTTTAAAGTTATTTTTCCATTTTTGAAGGGCATACTATATTTCAATAACTGTGTGTTTTCTGTTGTTTCAGAATATCTCAGTTGATGGCGATTCTTTGGATTAAGATAATTGACAGCTACGATAAAAGAATTCTTGTCTCTTCAACAAGATTATTTGTACAACATCTTGAAGACCATTTTAGTTTATTCATTCAAACAAAATTACTGCTTGACTTTAACGTGACAAAAAATTTTTATTTAAGAAAAACCCGACCATTGCAATGAAACGTAATTAACATCACCAACAGAATCAATTGAAGCCAACACGCTAGTTTTTTTGACAGTTGAACCCAAACGACCCACTGCTATCAAGTTTTGTCCATTTAGCTTTTCATCTTCACGCAAAATTTTTATAACAAAATGTGAATGGTAGCGTAGTGGATCTCCAGGGTACACCAAAAAATCACCCCCAAATTTGTTACCATTGGTTATAAAATATCCTTTTTCCCATAAATCACAGAACACCTTATAACGAATTCTCTGAACTTCATTGTAAGGAAATTTCCAATCAACAACTTCTGTTTGAAGGAACTTGGTTTTTGAAGTAACACAAATCAATGTTGAGTCTTCGTTAATCATATTATTGGTGTGTGGCACAGATGAACTGTTTCCATTCTTTTTAGAAAGTCCATGATGATGATTAACTTTCAACTCTCTTGTCTCTTCATGAGTTTTATCATTGTTAAGATGAAATTGTTCAATAGAATTATCAAATGGTATCGAATGATCAAAAGTAAACTTATCAGAATTAGTAACAAGACAGTATTTCTTCTGTTGTTGTGTTGATTCACTTGTATCAAAGCTTCTTTGTTTTCTTTTCGTCGTCCTTCGCTTTTCTTCAATGATTTCTACCAAGTCAACATGTTTTTCTTCCTTCAATCGTTGCAGTCTCGTTGTTTGATCGTTTACACTGAATTTTCGTTCCTCGTTAAATATCGAGACCATTTCTGCAGATGGTATACTGTAAACGCTTTTTACAACCTTTGCTACGTTTTTTTCAAGTAAAAGTTGGACTTCTTCAGCCATTAAATGGAGTGGAAGGGAAAATACTAAATTCTGCCTTGGTTTACTTGGTAGAGAGCCAACTAAGGACCCCACAATGCGATAATTTTTACGCAAGATCATCAAGTCTGTTTTATCCCACACATATATTTCATCATTGCTTAAAAATAGTGAAATTTTTTCTTCATGATCTCTGCTCTCATTTTTGGCCATAACTTGACTCTTGACGGATGTTTTTCTTTTCTCTACTTGTGTTTCCACGTGAATAAAGTTCAAGTTTCGATAAAAGTAACATGAAGTAATGGATTAAAGTAAATATGGACGCCAGAGAGGAAAACGATGTGGACATAAACACGAAATGTCAACGTACGTCAAAAGAGGTTTCGATAAATAAAGTAAGAAATATTACGGACGTAAATTTTGAAAATAACTTGCCTTGTTCAGCACAACAAAATGAAATAAGTGTGAGAGATTCCAACGAAGAAAAGCATGAAAACACAGAATCACTGCCATGTTCTCAAGCTTCTTTTAAAATACCAAATACCTTACCTGCTGTCAAAAAAGAAGCTAGCTATAAAGAAGAAAACAATGAATTGAAAAAAGAAAACGTCCCTGAACTAAAATACAAGGAACCTTGGTGGAGTGCGTTACCTAAAGCAGAGGAAGATTTTAGTTTTGAAGTTTTAAAAAACGGTTGTATTATTGCTACATTAAGTTTAAAGGAAAAAAATTATCATGTTATTGGACGTTTGCCTTCATGTGATGTAGTTCTAGAACATCCATCAATATCACGTTATCATGCCATTGTACAGTACAGGGGTGGGACAGATGGGAATGAAACGTTGAGTGGATTGTACTTGTATGATCTTGGAAGTACCCATGGAACCATAGTCAACAAGAATAAGATCAAAGCAAAGACTTACTATCGTCTTAAAGATGGATTTGTCATCAAGTTTGGTGGAAGTTCACGTCTTTTCATTTTTCAAGTCAGTATTATTGGCACAATGTTATTTTCAATCATTCTAAAAACAGAAAGCTTGATTTTTTAAAATACGTAGGATGGTTATTTTTGGTATACGTATGTCATTTTTTTTGTATATATACAATGCTCAATTCATGTCATTTGAGAAATTTTGATCATGTTACAAGGTTTGCACAAAAAAGATGATTCAACTAGTTATGCAATCTATCATAAACCATTATATTTTTGTTTGACACATTTGTGTGCATCAGCATGTGTAAATTTTATTCAATTTAATCATAACAATTTGGCCAAGTCTTATCTGAATTGTTTAAGGGTCCTCAAGATAATGAACCAGAAACTGAAGTGACTGATGTTTCCTTAGTAAGTTCAGAAAATGAAACAAAAATAAAAGTTGGTCAAATATTTACGGATGAAGAATATGCAAGCTTAAAGAAAGTTGAAAAAAAACCTGAAGAAAGTGAAGGCATTGATTGGGGATTTGGTAAGGAATTAACGATTCTCTTGCTTGATCTATTGTTATAAATTATTTAAAAGGAAAAATATGGTAAGGAAGGTAGGTATTTTTTACAGGTGAAGATGCAGAAGAAGAGCAGATTGATTCCGAAAAATTTCAAGAGTTATATTCTGGTGTTGAATTCAAAGATCCTAAAAAGACTCTGAGGGGTTATTATGAGAGAGAAGGTAGAAGAATTTAGTTTATCAATTTATTTTTAGTAAATTTGCATCATATTCAATTATTTAGATTGAACTATAGCAAAAAAACTGAATTGTTCTTTAAAGGTTTTGATCTTGAATATCATGTTGATGAGACAGGACCTGGCCATGCTAGAGTGTATCATTGTAGAGTAAGGTAACTATTTAAAAAACTTTGCTTCATGAAACAACTCAAAAAAATATGATTGTCATTTTTATGACAAACTGTTCAGGCTACCTGTAGATGGTCCCAATGGATCAGCAGTTTATGCAGAAGCATCTATCACAGGTCGTAAACGTGATGCTGTAAGAGAATGCGCTAATGAGGCATGTAAAATGTTGGATGCTTATGGATTGCTGAGACAGTCATCACATGGTAAAATATACATACGACTCAATGTAAACATAGAATTTAAAGTTGTAAATTACGATCAATATATGCTTTCAGAGAGCCGCAAGAAAAGAGAACGAAATCTCGAGGAAGACGATTTCTACGAAAGTGACGAAGATAATTTTCTTGATAGAACTGGCACAAGTTAGACAACAGAAATCTACTTGTTTTGTATCCAGGGTGACGTTCATAAACGATGTGTGTTAAGCCTTTTTTGTATTTTTCTTCAGTTGAAAAGAAAAGATTGAAACGAATGCGAAAAGCTGGAAAAGAAAAGTATGAAGTAGATACTCACGAATCTCTTGTAGGTTTTTTTGTTATTTGTTTGTGCATCTTGTTTATGTATCTCTCCAAGTTATGATATACTTCAATTTTTTTCATTAATTTATATCCGTTTCTTATTAGTTAACAAAACTTACAGAAGTTCAAAATGAAATCCAAGTTTTACAGAAAAGAATACAAGATGCCGAAGGTATAAACACGATCAAAATATACATTTTTTGGTATTTTTAAGGATGTATATAGGCCAAAAACTAAGGCTTTTCTACGCCCTCAAATGATGAATGTAGTTGTAGTTGTGTTAGCAATGTTGTTTTCTGTGATTAAGCTTTGGAAAAGTGTGCTGAAGGCGATAGCTTGGAAAATTTTATGAGCACAATGTCGAAGCGCATGGACAAAGAAACTAAAATGAAACTAAAGAGAAAAACAATAGAATTAAGAAAGGTGAATTGACGTGTTTTTGTTTTGTGTAAACCAGTTAAATCAAATGAAGAGAGAAAGCAAAAGATATATAGCTTTAGAAAATAATGACAAAAATACAGTCTTTCTGGAGACTACCTTCAGTTACACTCTTTGACAGTTGACTTTATTTTTGTCCTGTCAATTGAATAAAGGTCAATTTTCTCCACAGGAAGAGGAAAAAATACAAAAACTTGTTTATTTGACTAGACCAGCTGATCTTCCATCTTTGTCAAGGTAAATTTTTCTAAGATACCATATTGTAAATAACCAACCCTAGAAAAGGTCCACGCTGTTTGTCTTTGATTTCTTGTTGTGTTTTAATCGTTTGAACAGTTTTAAAGAAAAGGTTGAAATCAATACATCACAAACGGATTTGTCTTTGATTTCTCGTTGTTTTTTAATCGTTTGAATAGTTCGAAAGAAAAGGTTGAGATCAATACATCACAAACGGTAGAACCAATAATCAGTAAAGGTATGGAGTTTCCAACAAAACGATTTTTGATTGTTTAGATACTCTGTTTCTGATGAAATATTTAAAATACTCTGTTTGATTGTTTTTGATTCAAAAATCTTGTTCTGCACATTGCGTTTTTAGAGTCATCCGTGGAAAACGGTGACAATAAGAAAGGTTTATCGGTAGAGAACAATGATGAAATTAAGGAAAAACTAGAGGAAAACATGAAGACATTCGACGAACAATTGAAGGATGAAAAAAAGTCTGAAAAACTAAAAAGCGAACAAAAAACGGGATTTTTCACAAGCTTTGCTGTACCTAAATCTACTGTACGAGACACGAAAATATCTACAACTTCTTCGTTGAATAAAGAGAAAATTGTTAAAAGTGATGAAAAAGTTGAAACATCACATAATCGTGAAATCTTTAAAGGAAATAATAAGTTGCTTCGTGGCACATCATCGTCGAGAAATAAATCTTCCATTGAACCAAAATCCACTATTATAGATGAAAAATGTAAAAATACAGTCACAACAAATGAAAACAAGCAATATACGACAGCTAAACAATGGGAAGATGCAAATGATCCAAATTTTGCTGACTGGCTTCCACCTAATGGTATGCTTTTGAATGTTAATTATTTATAATTAGGTGAATTATTTGCATGTGCTTGGCTTGCTCATTTCTTAGCATGTTTTCTTTTAGATCAATGTGGTGATGGAAGGACGAAACTTAATGAAAAGTATGGTTATTAATTTCACTGCACAAGAAGCTAGAGTTGCTAACTTTCATATTGTTAAATAAAACTTTTGAACATGTGGTGGATGGAAATCAGTAATGTAATTTCAGGCTGCTTAAGTATCGGCGCTGAAAGACATGGATAAAATAATCTGTAAATAACTGTGTCTGTTTTGTACTATGCTTCATTGCATTGTTGATTACACAGGATTTAGTTGTAAATTGATGAAAATCTTAAACAGAAAACTAGATTTCTAAATGTTTCAAACCTTTTTTACGAAAGTTCTTGTTGTCGCTGGCGAAGTTGTTTATTTGGGTTGTATTGTTCACGTGGTCACTAGTTATGTCGCAAGGCCTACTTTGGTATTTTGTCTTTGTTTTGGATTGTTGTCTTTTTGAAAAACTAAATAAAAACTAGTGTGTAGTGCAGTCAATACAGCTAACTATACAATTTTTCACTAGTGTGTTGTACAGTCAATACAGATAACTATACAATTTTTCACTAGTGTGTTGTTCAGTCAAGACAGCTAACTATACCATATTTCACTGGTGTTTTGTACAGTCAATACAGATAACTATACAATTTTTCACTAGTGTTTTGTACAGTCAATACAGACAACTATACAATTTTTCACTAGTGTTTTGTACAGTCAATACAGATAACTATACAATTTTTCACTAGTGTGTTGTACAGTCAATACAGATAACTATAAAATATTTTACTGGTGTGTTGTTCAGTCAATACAGATAACTATAAAATATTTTACTAGTGTGTTGTTCAGTCAATACAGCTAACTATAAAATATTTTACTAGTGTGTTGTTCAGTCAATACAGATAACTATACAATATTTCACTGGTGTGTTGTACAGTCAATACAGATAACTATAAAATATTTCACTAGTGTGTTGTTCAGTCAATACAGATAACTATAAAATATTTCACTAGTGTGTTGTTCAGTCAATACAGATAACTATAAAATATTTTACTAGTATGTTGTTCAGTCAATACAGATAACTATACAATATTTCACTAGTGTGTTGTTCAGTCAATACAGATAACTATAAAATATTTTACTAGTATGTTGTTCAGTCAATACAGATAACTATAAAATATTTTACTAGTGTGTTGTTCAGTCAATACAGATAACTATAAAATATTTTACTAGTATGTTGTTCAGTCAATACAGATAACTATACAATATTTCACTAGTGTGTTGGAGAATCCATGCAGCCAACAATTAACTCTACATCAAGCAATGATATTGTTCTTATGGAGCATGTTTCAACTCGAAACAGATTGCTTAGAAAGTGAGTTCAAAATATTTTTGCAAAAAATAATTATAAAGTTAAGCAAGCTGTATAATGTGTTTCATAGAAATGATGTTGTAATTGTTCGTTCATTACAAGATCCTGATATGTCTATATGCAAGCGAATTGCAGGCATGGTATGTTATGTAGATCTAAGTACCATCTTTTATGATCATTATGTATTTATTTTACCTTATGTTTTGGGTTGATGCCCCCCCCCTGCTCATGTGAAAAATATGTACAAACTATGGTCAAAGAAAGTTGAGAATTTATAAAGTTATTGTGGTTTGAGAAAAATTTAAATAAGGAGTAGATTTGAACCGTATAGTTTCATTTCCAGCTTTAAATAACTTCAAAGACCAGATTACCAATGTAGTTATAATGAATGGCCCAGTTATTTTAATCAGCTATTTATTACAGATGTTTAGCTACATAGTTTTAAATTACATTTTAATTTTTTCTTCTTTTATTTTGAAGGAAGGAGACCTGATTCGTGCTGATATTATAAACAAAGACGAACATGTTAAAAAAACCATTAAAGTTGGTAGAAAAATATGCATAATTCTTTATAAGTGCATATTGTTGAGCTTCTTGGTTTTTCCCAGGTTCCCAAAGGACATGTGTGGCTTTTAGGGGATAATGCAGAAAATTCTGTGGATTCCCGTAGTTTTGGACCAGTACCTTATGGATTGATTGTGGGAAGGGTTTGCTATAAAGTGAGTTGTTAGCACATTTTTCACTGAAAGCCATAGTTATATTTAGAGCTTCTACTTGAAAGCCTTAAAACTGTTTATCTGTCATAGAAAACTGCCATGTTATCTTTGAAAATTTTTGTAATTTTTGGGACAACACACAACAGTTGCAATAGCACTGTTTTCTATGAAGCATTTATTTAAGAGACAAAACTGCTACACTTAATGTTACCATAGCAGTGCAGCTTAATGACTGCTATATTTTACTCTTTTATAGTTGTATCCATTCCGTGAATTTGGCCCTATAAGTTAACAAAGAAATAACTGAATGTTAACTTGTGTTTCATATCAAGGTATTGAAACTAAATATAAATCATGGATAATTTTCTTTACATAAAAGCAAACATTGTAATTAGAATGAGACATTTGAAATACAAGGCAAATTTTTTCAAAGCAAACATGTTTTGGCATACCTTATGCCATCTTCATTGCAAAGAAGGAAGTTTACATGAATACAAAGTAATATATGTAGTGAAGATGGCATAAAGTCGTCGTTTATTTTAAGTCTCACAACTAATGTGTTTGTATGAAATTATGGAAACATTGTAAGAACATAAAGTAATGTGAGGTTAGGGAGTTGTTTCTGATTGAGCTTGTGGAAATATTCTTGTAATGGATTTATAGAAATCAAGGATTATAGATTACGAATATAAAAATTGAAGGTAAGTTTTTTTTATAATGTGTATGGTAAACGAGTGATATTAATGGTTTTGTGTCTTATACAACCATTCTTTTCTTACCAGAGATGCGTATTTTTAAAAGACTTCAGAAATGAATAGTTTAATCTGAGTACAAAACTGGGAAAATGTAATTACATAACGACAATTGCACAAGAACGCTAAATTCAAAATCGTCACACCGTTATAAAACATACATTATTTAAATCGATTTGAAAACTTTTCCACTAAGTGGCATTCCTAGGCTTAAAATTGCCAAGAAATATTTTTGCCTTTAGGGTTAGTTTGATTAAATGACTTTGGCAAGTCACGATCTTTATACAAACACGTAGTTATAGCTTTTGAAAGGATTTCTTATTCTACTGATAATTTAATGAACTACTTTAGCATAACGTTTACAATAAAATTTTAAATATTTTTGGATTGTCTATTGTTTTGTGTTTGATAAAAATACCCTTAGGCAGTCGTAAAATTTATGGTAGTTTTAGTACGTTGAGCCCTATAAAAATTGAATACATTTAAAACAACCAATGCAAAAGTTCGGACGCTTGCATTTGACAAACAACTGGCCACTAACTTTCTCTACATCTTTGTACATTTTTGGAAATAATTTATTAAATGTTTGTGAAAGCATATTGTGGCAAATCAATGTTCTTTCATTTACATTGCAGTTAGAATGCGAAAATTCACGTAATTTTACCCATAAATATTTTAAAATTTTGTTTTGTTCAGTCTTTTGAAGATCATTTCCTAGACGAGCGATAATGATTTTATTATGTATTGTCTATCGTGACTTTAAACCCACCACAGGTACATGCTACCGTACCATACAATTTTTATCGCAAAGATTACCTTTAACCCTTACAAAGTAAACAATCTTAAAGTTTTCCAGTTTAGTTTTGACGACTGTTCAAGGATAGAAATACCTTGATCTATAAATGTCTTACAACGTTTGACGATTAATGGAGCAGTGACAAAATTCAATAAGTCTTAAATTGTATATATTACACAAGATGTATATTAGAAAAGCCTCGGGTCTAAATAACTCAGTTATTCATAAGTCAGAACTTCACTGACTTTTAACTTTACTCTAAATTTTTTTTTCTTTGAATGATTTGAACTTACGTAAGTTTTTATTAGTTGTATTTATACATTTTTCCGTATTGAAAACATTCACAAGAATTGTTATATTTGTCCGGTCTATCAGTTATTGTAGTGGATTGCATTTGAATTTAATTTTATTTTCGTCAGATGTATGAAGACGTGATGTTTTTACATCATTTAATGTGCTCGTGATGCGATAATTAAGATGAAAATTATAAAACCACGTCTTTGCAACTGATACAATACAATTTTATTTTTTAATGGTTTACATTGACGAAAACGAAACGTCATGTAATCACAACAATTGCCGTAATTATTTTCCTAGTTAAAGAAATTTTTCATCTAAATAAGGTGAAAATATTTAC
The DNA here is from genome assembly GCF_021976095.1 of Xenia sp. Carnegie-2017. Lineage (NCBI taxonomy): Eukaryota > Metazoa > Cnidaria > Anthozoa > Malacalcyonacea > Xeniidae > Xenia > Xenia sp. Carnegie-2017. Next base: position 16,321,889 of record NW_025813483.1, on the reverse strand, counting down.
TTTTCTGTAATACACGACTGCCCTTGACTGTATTATTAGAAGATACTATATAAATAAAACAAAGTTGTTTAAAGTTCACAGTACAAATTCCAGTAACCTGATGAATCACGACAGCTTATATAAAACGAACTACTGTCGAGAGACTCGTTTATTGGATTCGTGATCCCTGACAGATCAACATGAAAGTATTGTGTCTTTTTCTTCTAAGTTTCGGCGCTGCTGGTAAAGTATTATGTTGTTGATACATCTCTTTCGTATTTCTTGTCGACAATCATTGGTTTTTTTCTTTATTTTCTACTCTAACTGTGCTGTGTGTACTTATAATGTCGTTATTGATCTGAAATATTTCATTTCTTCTTTTTTTTCTTTACTTTTAGTGAGCATCCATTTAGGTAAGCATTTTGTACGTTTTTTTACTTTATCATCTGCTAGTTTCGTTTATTCTTTTCCAGTAATTTTCTCTTGTATAGACGCTTGTTTTCTGAATGCATCACTTTATAATTAACAAACTGTTTAAATCTATTATTATGTATAGGATACAAGGAAGGCAAGCGTTATTCGTACAAATATGTTGGATCAATTCTTCATGGTGTACCTGAAGCATTCGAAAAGGATTTAGGATTGAAGATTGAAGCCGTTACTCACTTGGATAAACTCCCTTCTGATAAGTTTAGAATGACTGTAAGTATAAGACTTTATGATTTTTTATTTCTTCTTCGGTTTGTCTATTTTTATGTTGGATTCGTTCTTTATGATTAACGTGAAGTTATGTAATGAAAAGAATGAAAGGATTCATTGAGTTGAACTTAAGTAAAGTTGATCAAGATGGATTTTAGCATTATAAGGTTACATGAAGTAGAAATAGTGAATAAATATTTTAGTCGTTGGCTTTTCAATGGAGTAAGTTGACTAACGTGGTGATTTATAGCTGTCGCATTTTTAAAGTGTTACTGCATCTCTCTCCAAGTTCTAGCAAATGGTCATTTGACATTAAAAATCTATTTTTTTTTTGTTTTGCCGTTTTACGCTTCACTAAAGTTTGTTTTTGTCTGCAGCTGGAAAATTTGACGATAGTTGAGGTGAGAGGTAAATTGTTACGTGAAGATCGAGTTGAAAGTAGCTCACCTAATGTGGAAGAACCATTGGACAAAATCACTAATGGACTGAAGAAATGGTTGGAGAAACCAATTCAATTTCAAATGAAGGCAGGAAAGGTTGAAACAAAAATGTTTGTAGAGAAAGAAACGCCCGAATATTGCGTTAATATGCTAAGAGCTATTGTGAATCATTTGTACTTGCCCATTGTTGACAACAAGGAGAAATATCAAACTCGTAAGAATGAGGTAAGAATATCTTATAAGAACAACGATGGACTGGTTTACGTCATTCATTCTTAGCATACTTTGCTACTTGTTGCATGTAGGAATGTTTTTGTTGCCATGAACTACACAACGCTTTTTTATAAATGCCAGTTGTCGGATTTGTGAATTCAAAAAATGTTTCGTCTTCTATGAATTTTTCAATAGATTACCGTTCTTGGAACTTGTGATACATATTACACCATCGTTCAAAGAAAACCTTATGTCAAAGTAAAGAGAACAATTGATCTTGCGCATTGTAGTGAAAGGTCAAAAGTCCTTGCGACCAGCTTGCCAAATACTGACTCTTTTATCATGAAACGAAAGGTTAGTCGTGGTATACTTACTATAAATAATGTCTCTACTATAAATTTTGACTATAAATTTTTATAAAATCTTACTATAAATCTTACTATAAATCTTACTTTAAATTCTTACTTAAAATCTTACTATAAATTTTGACTCTGAAGATGACTACCGCTAAGGTTGTAGAAACGTCAGTCAGCAACAACAAAAACAGTCCTTCTCAGGACTTTATTAACCTGGACGATCTAAATTTACAAACATGTAACGATACTCCCGGGTTCAAACCATTTACTTTATAAATATTGTCTGGTATCTCTCTTTTCTCTTCCTTGGTTAACGTGTATGCAACGTTGTTTAAGTACGTAAACACTTACCTTATATGGCAATATTCATTTCAATTTCAGGCTCGTGGTACGGCAGAACAGCTACCAAACTTTGTTCGAGAGGCAGCCTATATGCATTATGACTTACAAGCCGACAAAAATAATGAATTTGTCATCAGGAAAGTTGTTGGTGAAAATGTTGAGGAAATGTTATTACAAGGAGATCAATATGCAGCTGGAAAAGCCGTAGCCGCTCATACCAAGTATTTTTTTACTTTTGTTCCGAGAGACTTCCCTTTAAAAATGTTTTTAATCAGTGTGATGGGATTTGTGCTTATAGTTTGAAGTCTGCAAGTTGTGAAGTATAATTTAAATTATGTTCATGGTTGTTTTTAAAGATGGTACACTTAAACTTTTTCTTATAATTTAGACAAGAGTTAACATTACTGGAATCGGAGAGGACTATTCCCACAGACGCCAAGGGTGAATAATATTTTCCCAATATTTTTTCCTGCTTTTTGCGATTTGAAAATGTTAATACCACTGCTTAGAATTAATTATTGAAAATTTTTGTTTTCTTTATCTTTATTATCAGAAATCAAAAATGGCGAAAATCGACAAGGATTGAAGTTTGTTTTCGATTTTGACTTGAAAACAATGGCGTCTAAGAAAGCTCAAAGCAATTATTTGTTAGCTGTATGTAAATTGATCTTTCTTTCTTACCACTCAATAATGTAGGGAAAATAAACAGGAAATTTTATTGTCACGCTTCCAGGTCTATAGTTAAATAAAAACCCATATTAAGGACCTTTTAAATATTTTTTTTACTTTACGATCATGTACAGTAAAGAAACGTGTTGTTGTATCTTTCAGGCCAAAGAGCACATTGTTGCCATCACACAACAATTAAAAAGTGGCAGTTTATCGTCTGAATCTGCCACCAAATTTTCGATGCTCGTTTCAATGTTACGTCATTGCAAACATGACACTTTGAAAGAAGTTGTCCAGACTATACAAGCTATTCAGAATGACGATGCGAGGTAAAAGTAGAAGTTTAGGAGCTTGAAAAATGACGACGTTAGAATAGAGTATTTTTAATGTCACAGAACTTTTGTAAATGAGGTTAAGATATAAGATCATAGTTGTGTTTTTGTGTTATTGTTATTGTTGTAATAAACTGTGTTTTATGAAGTCTCTATAGTTACTTTGACCCAGTTTCTTGGTGTTCTTGTAGAAACAAAGATTTTTGCAAAGCATAACATCTTTTTAGTCTTACTTGGTACTTTTTATTAAACTCACAATGTCGTCTTCACTTTTTTTCAAGACGTATATGTTACGATGCATTGGCTCGTGTTGGCACTGTTGCCGCTGTCCAGATCATCAAGGATTCTGTTAATAATGGAATAATGACAAAGTACTTGCAAGGAATAATGTTTGGTATTGGTTGGGTACGAGATTTGAACTCTGAATATATGAAAACCGTCATGGTAAGAACTGATTAATGTTTTATTGTGTTTAATTCATTTACTGAGCTTCACTAGTATATATTTACCGAAGTATATAAAATTTTACTTAACTGTACAACTTTCAGGATCTATGTGAAAGCAGAGTGGTTGCCGCTGACATAGGAGCAGTTCGAACTTGCTGGCTTAGTTTTGGAACACTGGCCAATCGTTTCATGGTTAAAACTAGACAGAATTCTAAAATGAATTCGGCTAAAGATCTTTCAATGGTGCATCTTATCTCTAAGGTAAAACTCATTGAATTACATACGAGTCTGTGGAAATTTGTTGTTGTTTTTTTGTAAGAATGAAGGTTTGATTGTTGTATCTGACAAGGAAAGAATGCTTTTATTTTTTATTGTTTTAAATGATTCTTGGGTTATTTAGTCGGCATTTACTTATTAATGATCATTTACAGGACTATCTTTTTGTTTTTTAAACTTTTTAAATACTATTTTCATGGTATATCTTTTAGACTCTTAAAGAAAGAATTAAACATGGAAAAGACGACGATGAGAAAATAATGTTTTTAAAAGCAGCAGGTAACGCTGGCTACCTTACTCAAGATCTCTTCAAGACCATCTCTGATGTAGTTATGAGTCGTTCATCATCTCTACCCGTGAAATTAACAGCTGTATGGGCATTAAGACATACAACCAAAGCTGCATCTGATTCCGTGAGTATAATGTAATTTAAAGTTAAATACGTATCTAAACACTGAACCAACACATCATTAAAAATAGACAAGTTTTCCTCGTGATGTTATTGTGTATAATATCTTATAATTTGTTACAAAACACAAAAAACTTATCTAGGTCCGTAAATTGTTGCTACCTGTGCTGACGAATCCTTTGCGTGATGAGGAACTACGATTATCTTCGTACAAGATATTAATGCAGAATAATCCTAGCATTTTAACATGTCAAATGATAGCTGCTGTTATTGCTCGTGAGTCAACTGGTCTTGGACCTCGCAGTAACCAACTTGTTTCTTACATCATCAGTGACCTTAGAACGTCTGTCAAACATGATAAAAATAATCCTACAAAGTAAGTCGTGTTCTGTCTTCGGAAGATTTTTGTTCCATTCTGTTGACGGCGTGTTGGAAACGTATCGTTATTTGATCACAGTTTTGGTCTTATTGAGGAAATATTGAAATGTTTTCTTTTACTTTACCCAGGGCGTCAAGAGCACGACTTTTGCTCAGATTCGTTCCTCGTAAAACGTATTTCACAATGTTTTCTTACTCAAAAGCCATCAATCTTGATGCAGGTCGTTATTTATTAAATAAATTACTTATTTAATGCGTACTGTAGAGAAATAAATACAGCTTTATTTTTCATTCATATAGGAGATAAAATGGGACTAGAGTTACGACTCAACAAGATCTACACTCGTCATTCATTTATACCAAGATTTATGAACGGAAAGGCAAGATTAAATTTGCCAGGAATGTCAGTCGACTTTCTTGAGGTTTGTTTACATCATTTTCCACCAAATAATTAACTTGAGACTTTGAACAAAGTGGATTAATATCGTCTTTTGAACTATAAACATGCAAGAAACTCGTGTAAAATGCGCGTAAAAGGCATTGAAAACGAGTTTGAGTAGTTTCTTATGATTCTTTCAGTACGGAATTCGTATGCAAGGCATTCAAGAAGCTCTCATGTCTTTAGTTGGACAGAAAGAAAGCCCAGTTAAGCAACGTAACTATAAAAATGGAGAAAACAAGGTAGATTATGCAAATACTAGCATTGTCATAAGTTTGACATTGATGTGCTTTTTAAAAATATGAACGACCAAAGATGAATATTTTATCGTCTTTTTTTCATGAACAAAGATCATCCCGAGGCTCGAAACATTTAGTAAGATGTTTGGCTCTGAGATATTTTATAATCAAATTGCTGTATCAGATGTTGCTGCAACTATCCGTGATGTTTTTACGGGTGAAAAAACCATCAATGAATTAGGTACAATTCTCAATTCACTCTTCTCAACTTTATGTTTTTTTGAGTCATGTTATTAACCCTCTGTCTTTATTTTTTATTATTTGAGAGTTACTTTTTTGTTTCATTTTATCTTTTGTCTTCCTGCTTAAGTTTTCAAAACAATTTAAACTTTAATGTCTGTACGAACGGGATTTTTAACTTTGCTAAATTAATTTCATCATTTTTTGTCAGCCAGGATAAGGAAGCAGACTCACTATGTTACTTATCTTTTTGTGAAAAATGTTATTTTAGCATATTTAAATTGGTTTTACAGGTTGTACGTTTAGTTCTAAAGAAATTCATTGTGAGAAATCCATGAGTCAAGGTCATATGTTGAGCGAGGTTCGTTATATGGTTTCAACATTGGCTGGCATTCCTATGAAATATTCTGGAAAGTTAGCCACAGTTGTAAAAGGACAACTTTCCGCCAAAATATCTGGTTTGTCTCAACTTTTAAAATCACAATATAAAGAGATCAAATCATCGGTCAGCACAAGTTCAAAGTACGTAAAGTGCGACTTTGCCAAAATTACTTTACATTTTTATGACAGCACCGATTTTAACTACAACATTTTCATTTCATTTCTCTAGTGTTTCCTTCCATATGCATCACAAAGTTGGTACATGGCTTCCAAACTTCGAGACGGGTGTTCTCATAAATCATACATTATTTAGTCAATCGCCAAATTTACGGGCTAACCTTGTCTTAAACAAGGGAAGTATCAAATTTGAAGGACCAGTTTCTCCCGAAACTGTCACATTACTTGATCAGAGGTAAGTTCTGGGAATTGTTGATTGATTGTAATTTGTTATTCAGTGAAATATTACGATACAGCTTAAAGTCTTCGAAAATGTAAAAATTTTACTGCAGAAACATTGTTTTCTGTCACCGATTTGCCTTACTTTCGAGCTACGAAAACAGATATTTATGAATATTTTATCAGAGCGAACATTAGTGGCATCATGCGACAAGATTCTTCACTTGGTGACAGACAATGGTCTATACCTGATTTACAACCAAAACTTCTTGGCTTGATAAAAGTAAGTTGTATGAAAATGTTGTTGCATTAGATAAATAGATGGATAGATGGTTTCTTACAAACATTGCAGCCAATTGGCTGAGTGTAGTGTTTCTAAATCCTCTTTCTTTTACACTTTTAATGAACAAGAAGTTTGTACATGTTTGTAGATGTAGATCGTCCAGGTTGGTATAGTCCTGAGAAGGACTGTTTTTGTTGTTGTTGACTGACGTTTCGACAAACTTAGCGATAGTCATCTTCAGAGTCAAATGAGGAGTAAACGTCAGGTTAGCCGTATTTGTTATCTGGTTCTTAAGACATTGTATTGTGTGTCCAGGAAATGTGTATTGTCATTGAAGATTAGTGTGAAGTGAAATGTTTTTAGTTGTGATGTGTGATTTAGGTGTGATGTTTTTAGTTGTAATGTGTGGGTGTCAATTGTGTATTGTCATTGTGAATTAGTGTGAAGTGTAATGTTTTTAGTTGATCGTTTGTTTGTATTGTGAATAAGTCGTTTGTAAGGTGCCGGTAATTGCTGTGATCTGTTCAGGGGGGTTTGTTTCAAGTTGGTTTACCAACTTTCTAATGGAAGCCGTTGTCTATAGTCACTACTGTAAGTAATGCATTTTGCCGAGTCCCAGTCAATGTTGTGTTTTGTGATTCGGTGATGTTCGCCAATGTGATTAGTTTTGTCTTGTTTCTTTGTAGCTCGTTTGTGTTCAGTAAGTCTTATGTTTAAGTTCCTGCCAGTTTCCCCGATATAGGAGGCGTGGCAGTCGGAGCAGTTTATTTTGTAAACTGCACCTTGTCGTTTGTTGGGTTGTTCTTTGTCCTTTATGTTCGTTAGTACTTGTCGTAACGTTGTGATTGGTTTATGTGCGACATGTATGTTGTATGGTCGTAAGATACGCGAGATAGTCTCAGACGTACCTTTGATGTAAGGTATCGTTGCTGTTGTCACTGATTTGTTCGTTTCGTTGGGTTCGTAAGTGTTGCGTTTGATAAAGTCAAAGTTATAGTTGTTTTTTGTCAAAAAACACGTTTGAGATAGTTGTTTTCTTGTGTAGAGCGTCTCTGAAGATGACTACCGCTAAGGTTGTCGAAACGTCAGTCAACAACAACATAAACAGTTCTTCTAAGGACTATACTAACCTGGACGATCTACATCTACAAACATTTAACGATACTCCCGGGTTCAAACCATTTACTTTATTACGATCATTTGGACGACAGAGCGAACAGCTTGCTAAAGACTACAAACGTTTTGAAAGCAACGTCGGACGCATACGCCAACAACTCTTGTTCAACCACCGCTGCAAGGATTTTGGTCTCGTTCCAGCAGGACTTAGAATTAAGTCCCCGTTTAACAAACGAGAGGCTATTCAGATTGTCAAGTCCACCATCAGACCACTGATACGAGCAGGGATTAACGACTGTCACAGACGAATCAACTACATCAAGCAACAAGAACAAAGACTGAAGAAACTAAAGGAACTCATACCAACGACAGTAAGTGATACTTTTCTTTCTACTATACAAACTATTGCAGAGAAACGAGCAAACAAGACAGAGACACAACTTCAAATCAAACAACAACAAAAACTTGAACGTTTAAAACGCAATAAAACACGTACAAGACATAAACATGACGATAACTGGGTGAGGAATATTTCTTCCCGCTCATTAGACGAAACTGAAATACGACTACTATCTTACGGACTAAAGCATTCTTACGGACTAAAGCATTCTTACGGACTAAAGCATTCCGAATCCCGACTGAGACGATAGTATCAAGTGTCGAGGCTGTCCTAGCGTATCAAAGAGACTTGTCGAAGACAACCAAAGACGAGATCAGAAGCAGGGTAGCCTCCGCTTTACAATCGTCCTCTATACGTGACAACAACTTGACAAAGGACGAGCAACAAGCACTCAAACGACAAACACGACAACAACATCGTCATTTTACCAGCAGACAAAGGACGCGTGACTGTGGTCATGGACAGGAATGATTACTTCGACAAAATGGACACCTTTGTTAACGACAGACAAACGTACGAACAACTCAAACGAGACCCAACACCATCACTAGTACGCAAACTTAACAGCAAGATCTTCTCTATGAGAAAATCTAACATTATATCTGAACGTATTTACTATCGACTTAGATGTTCTGTACCACGACCACCCAGACTATACGGACTACCAAAACTTCACAAACCACAAATACCTATGCGACCAATTGTATCATTCTGTGGTTCGCCAAAGTACTTGACTGACATACTGCAACCACTTACAAGCAAATTAAAACCAATCACAACGTTACGACAAGTACTAACAAACATAAAGGACAAAGAACAACCCAACAAACGACAAGGTGCAGTTTACAAAATAAACTGCTCCGACTGCCACGCCTCCTATATCGGGGAAACTGGCAGGAACTTAAAATAAGACTTACTGAAGACAAACGAGCTAGAAAGAAACAAGACAAAACTAATCACATTGCCGAACATCACCGAATCACAAAACACAACATTGACTAGGACTCGGCAAAATGCATTACTTACAGTAGTGACTATAGACAACGGCTTGCATTAGAAAGTTGGTAAACCAACTTGAAACAAACCCGCCTGAACAGATCACAGCAATTACCTGCACCTTACAAACGACTTATTCACAATACAAACAAACGATCAACTAAAAACACTACACTTCACACTAATTTACAATGACAATACATAATTGACACCCAAACATTACAACTAAAAACATCACACCTAAATCACACATCACAACTAAAAACATTTCACTTCACACTAATTCACAATGACAATACACTTTTCCTGGACACACAATACAATGACGTAAGAACCAGATAACAAATACGGCTAACCTGACGTTTACTCCTCATTTGACTCTGAAGATGACTACCGCTAAGGTTGTCGAAACGTCAGTCAACAACAACAAAAACAGTCCTTCTCAGGACTATACCAACCTGGACGATCTACATCTACAAACATGTAACGATACTCCCGGGTTCAAACCATTAACTTTATTAAGAAGTTTGTAATGTTTTTCCTATATCTAGGTTCCTAAGACATGCTATGGTTGTGCTAGATTAAACGTTATGTTGTGTATACAAGGAGAAATCATTGATCCCGATTACCAGAGGTTGAAAGTTTTACCATCATTCCCATACAAATGGCTCAATAATTGGTCAATCGTTTTGAAAACCCCTGAGAAATTTGAGTTTTCTTATAAGATTGTGGAGAACGACAAGGGTACGTTATCCTTTATGAATGAATTTGATGACATGTGAGATATGAGAGACTGTATCTATAGAAATGTAAGAGATTGGAGATAATGGAGGTATGAGAGAGACTGTATCTATAGAAATGTAAGAGATAGGAGATAATGGAGGTATGAGGGAGACTGTATCTATAGAGATGTAAGAGATAGGAGATAATGGAGGTATGAGGGAGACTGTATCTATAGAAATGTAAGAGATAGGAGATAATGGAGGTATGAGGGAGACTGTATCTATAGAGATGTAAGAGATAGGAGATAATGGAGGTATAGAGAGATGAGATAGAGAATGTAAGGGATGGAGAGGAAAGGATAGGAGATAATGGAGGAGAGAATGAAATGAGAGGTATGGAGAGAGACTATAGAAATGGAGAAATGGAGGAGAGAGATGGAGACTATAGAAATGAGATAGGAGATAATGGAGGGGAGAATGTAGAGATGGGAGATAATGGAGAGATGGAGATGGAGATGGAGGGAAGAGATAGAGAGAATGGAGATAATGGAGAGAGACTGTATCTATAGAGATGTAAGAGATAGGAGATAATGGAGGTATGAGAGAGACTGTATCTATAGAATGTAAGAGAGATAATGGAGGTGGAGAGAGACTGTATCTATAGAGATGTAAGAGATAAGGGTATGAGGAGACTGTATATAGAGATGTAAGAGATAGGAGATAATGGAGGGGAGAGAGAGATGAGAATGGGAGATATAATGGAGAGGAGATGTGGAGATAGGAGGAATGGAGGTAAGGAGAGATAATGGAGATGGAGAGATGGGGATAGAGATAGGAGATAATGGAGGAAATGAGATAATGGAGGTATGGAGATATGAGAAAGATAGGAGATAATGGAGGTATGAGACTAGAAAAGGAGATAGGAGATAATGGAGGAGACTGTATCTATAGAGATGTAAGAGATAGGAGATAATGGAGGTATGAGAGAGACTGTATCTATAGAGATGTAAGAGATAGGAGATAATGGAGGTATGAGAGAGACTGTATCTATAGAGATGTAAGAGATAGGAGATAATGGAGGTATGAGAGAGACTGTATCTATAGAGATAAGAGATAGGAGATAATGGAGGTATGAGAGAGACTGTATCTATAGAGATGTAAGAGATAGGAGATAATGGAGGTATGAGAGAGACTGTATCTATAGAGATGTAAGAGATAGGAGATAATGGAGATATGAGAGAGACTGTATCTATAGAAATGTAAGAGGTAGGAGATAATGGAGGTATGAGGGAGACTGTATCTATAGAGATGTAAGAGATAGGAGATAATGGAGGTATGAGAGAGACTGTATCTATAGAAATGTAAGAGATAGGAGATATGAGAGAGGTATCTATAGATGTGGAGGTATAAGACTGGATCTTCAGAATTTAAGAATGTTGAATTCAGGGGGGGGGATGAGAATTGCAATGATTTCAAACAACAAAATGGTGACAGCAAACTTCGTTCTTATATTGTCAACACAAAATATTACCTGTAAAAATTCATCATGATTTACGTCACAATACAACTTTACTCCTTTGTAAACATGTGAACAGAATGCGGTTGCCATGTTTCTGACTGGTTTTTCATATCTTTTTAGACATGTACAAAGGTATTGGATTGATAAAAATCACGGGCCGACCACATGATAAGGAAATGACTGTGAATTTTAAACCAGTTTGTGATAAGCAGAACTTCACATGTCAGACAAAATGGAGTATCGAGAATAAACGATGTCCACAAACATGTAAAGGATCTTCATATATTGATTACTCAGAAGAAAACAAGTTAACCATTGTTAACAACTACAGCAATGTCGAAATAACGACTCAGGTTCAATTGGAGGAAAAGAAAAAAACAATTCGTTTAGTAAATACTTGGAATCAGGTTGGTTGTTTTGTCGAAGTTGTAAAATAATAGGGTTTTGAAATTGTTTTTTGAATAACTCCTGAAAGCGCGTCACAAGTCTTTTGTTGTGTTTTTTAGCTACCCCAGCGTCTAGACCAGTTCATTCGACAAAATCGTTTGGATATTATCACAAAGTTACACCGTTACTTTAAAATTACCGAAAATTCAAAGTCGGATAACCGCTCTGTGATTGAAGTAAAGTTGTTGAACGATTTCGTAGCGGACATTTTCGTAGATTTACCTTCCTTAAAGCTGGAACGTATCAACCAACAGCTTCCTGTACCATTGAGTTTAGACAGTGTGAGCCTTGCAGAGTTTGAAAAAGACTTCCTGCAATACGGTGACTATTAATGTTTTTTAGAAAAAAGTTTTTATGTGTTAAGTCGTTTAACTGGGGTTTTCTTGACTATAACTTTTTTTCATAAAGAGTTTTTCCAGATTATTTATGACAAAGAGATAAAAATATGTTTTGCTTGATTAGCCTAAAAACTCTAATAAGTGCAAAAGATCGTCAAACCACTAAAGTCAGAAACATAGAATGTAGTAAATACTGAGATTCTATATGTTGTCAATTGATATGTAGGTCTGTGATGAAGTAAAATTTAGTTATGCGAATGATTAACATTGAGGTTTTCAGTAAAAGTAGCCTAAGTAGTGTGAAAGAGCAATTTTTAATGAAAGAAAATCATATTTTTAAGGTATTTGTAAAGTGGAAGGTACAAAAGATTTTGTAACGACAGACAGCGCTATCATTGAGGCTGATATTCCAAATGAATGTCCTTTCATACTTGCTCAAGACACGCGCTATGACCAGCCAAAATGGCGCATATTTTTGAAAAAGTCAGAAAAAGGAAGACACATTCTCATATTTGAATTCGGCAAAGAGAGAATTGAATTCGATCGAGACATGACAGTCAAAGAAAATGGGAAAATTGTCGATGTTCGTGAAGGGAACACAGTGAAACTGTTAGCTGGAAGTGTAACCAGAAAAAATAATCAATTATACTTCAAATCAAACGTTAGTTGTTTCATTTTATTTTATTGTATTGTGATAACGATCATTTCTTTGCAAAATGTATTGATTGCCCAAAAATTTGAATATATTTTGTCCAATCAAAACCGTATTTTGTTTTTGTTCATATTTTTGTTGATTTCATTATGGTGCAAGCCATGTATTTTTCCTCTAGACCGACTTCCATTGTCGCTATAATGGTTCTTCGACAGTACTTTCGTTTTCTCATTGGTACCACAATCGTATATTGGGGATATGTGGCAACAATGATGGTGAACAATGGACTGACTTTCAAACTCCTCGTAGGATACACATGTCGGAGATGATGCCACGAGAATTTATACGAGAGTGGATTGGTGATGTTTCGTCTGAAAATGGAGGTATGTGTTCATTTGTAAGCTGGGGGAGACTGCTCGAAACCGTGCTAACAAAATTGCAAAAATGAATAAATTATAATACTAAATAAAAACTTGTACTTTGTGTGGGAAGAGAAGATCAAATATCACTACTCCTGGAGTACATCATTACTCAAATTGAATGACCCTGGCATTCCAAAACAACTGTTTATGTTTGTCTAGTCTAGTTTATCTTACACAAGATATCTAGCCATTGAAAAACTTTAATGAAAGCAAGAGAAAACACAAGTCACTAAATATAACAGTTTTTGTTATTTTTAATGTTGTAGGGTTTTGTCTTATTGCAACTTTATTAAATTATTTTCCTGCTATTGAGTTTTTTTTGACTGCTTGTGTACAACAGTGATGTGTGAAACATTAAACATATTTGGAAATGTTTCAAAGTTTTAGACGAAAATACAGTACATAGTAAATAGAAGTAAATTTCGTTCTTTCCCCACAAATCATTTTCTTTTTGGGCATAAAAGCTAAGCAAATGCATTAATCTATGATCATTTAATCTGTATGAAAAAGTATTTATTTCACACATTTGAGACTTCTCCAATCAATATGGCAGGAAAAATTATTTTATTATTGTTGTAAAATACTGCCTCAAAAACCCTCTAAGTTGAGCCATTAACGAAAAAAGATATATGTTCATTTCTTTTTTAAACAGAATGCAGAACAAGAGCTCAGCGTTTGAACCAGACCGTAAGTAGACTTGATGGGAAAATTTGTTTCACCAGTGGTCGGTTTTTACGCTGCGCTAATAATTGTGTGCCGACTACGAAGCATGTTCTTAAGAACGTTGCTCATCATTGTTTCGCTGTTTCTGATCCTATCATTAAAGTTATCAACGAAGATAAAGTGAAGTTTAACTTTGTAACCTTGCCTGTGGACTGGTATGGTAATGTCGAAGAACACACATCATGTAAATGTTAAAGTGGTGATTGATATAATGAACTACATACTTATTACTGGCCTTGATTTTAAGAAAGAATTCATCAATAGTAATCGGGTTGCTGCTTTAGAAAACTTTGTTTTCTCAATTTTTTCTCTGTTGATTGAAGGATTTTATGTAATTTAGTTTTTTTGTGATGTGGGTAACATTAAATTATCTCCAATGAAAGAAATTGAATTAAAATAAATACTTATATATAGCATTTTATTTGTTATTTATTTGGGGGTTGTCATTTACTCCATTGACCATCATACGATGAAAACTCTTGACTGGAGTATATAAGGACTCAAGATTCAACATCAGATCACTCCTGATGAGGACACTAGACTGGAGTAGATAAGGACTCAAGATTCTACATCAGATCATTCATGATGAAGACACTAGACTGGAGTATATAAGGACTCAAGAATCCATGTAAGATCACTGTTCATGAAGGCTTACTTTATCAGACATACCAATGATAAAATGAGATTTATTAAGATGTAAGAACTACTACTTCACAATTACAAACAATTCATAATACAAATGCATCTCTTATTAGTTCTATAAAAAAAATTCAAAGCAATATCTCAACAAAATGAATGTATTCACAAGTCATTATTATAACAAAATATAAACTTGATCGTTTTCACCTTTCAACACTCAAGAAGATTGCTCTTAAAGTGCTCACAAAAATTGTTAAGTGAAAATTTAAAAACTAGCCATCAGTTTTGCTTCAGATTCAATTCAAATGATCATTCATTTTTCTTTTGAGCCAAAATTAATGTATGCTGTCCTCCAGCATCAACCATTAAAACTTTGTGTTCTGCCACGATAAGATTCTTGCCTTCAACCAAAATTGGACTAAAGACATCATCATCATTTCCACTACCAAGCTGCAAACAGGAACCCATGCCCCAAGAGTAGAGATGTCCATCTTCTGTCACTGCAAAACTAACTACTTCCCCACATGATACCTGTTGTACTCTTTGATCTCCAAAAGACGCCACTTCAACAGGGACAAGCTGATCCTTAGCCTCTTCACCCAGTCCCAGTCTACCGTAATCAGCACGTCCAACACTGAATACCTTTCCATCTGTTGTCAAGACAACAGAGTGATGTTGACCACTTGCTATGTGAATTGATTGATTTGTATCATTGTTCAAAGCTGACAATGGTTTTGATTTCATAGGAAAGTATGAATTGTTATTTTCCCCGTTGCCAACTGTCCATAATTATTTAAGCCCCACACATACACTGATGGAGAGTTTTTATCAATTGCGAATGTACAAAAGCTGCCAGCAAAAATATCTCTGAATTTTGTGGCCTTCCTCATTCGAACAATACGAGGAATTAAGATGAATTGCAAGCCACGTCTGCCACCTCTTGAACTAAAGTAACCACCAACTCTACCAAGTTGTCCTTGGTCAGCACTCCCCCAAGTGTATATATCACCTGATTGTGTTAATGCAACTGTGTGATCATTGCCTGAGACAACCTTGGTAACTTTATCATTGGTTAACTTTAAAATTTCTATGGGAGTTGACTTCTTACCATCAGGTCGTAGACCAACCTGTCCGCTCATGTCCTAAAGCAAAATAATTTATACCATCGACAAGTCTTCAAGTTGTAATAATATTCTGCAATGAAATACAACTTACCCTATATGTACCCCAGGCATAAACTGTTCCTGAACTTGTTAATGCAGCACTATGACTGTCACCAGCTGAGACAGAGATAACATGAACATCTTCTGGTAATTCTACTTCCTTTGCAAACCACTCATCACTGTCCTTTTGTGTTGCCTTTCGACCAAGAGCACCTTCATCATTGCAGCCCCATGAGTATACCTAAGTAAATAAAATAAAACTTTTTTGTTTAAGTGGACTGGCAACTAAATTAAGTGATGTCATGATGATATTTATGGGAGAAAATAATGAATAACTTACAATTCCATTGCTACTGACAGCTAATGAATGCATACCACCTGCCACAATCTGTATGATATCAATATTTTCTAGACCACTAACAAAACCAGGTTTTTTTCTCTCGTAGACTTCATCACCTTGACCCAGTTGTCCTGTATCACCTTGACCCATTGAAAGAGTAAAACCAGATGGCAGGTTTGACTTTACACCATTGGTGACTATATATAACATGAATGAGTAAAATTTTTTTAATACTAATGGCATAAATTATTCCAAAATTAAACACCAACTATAGAAATATGAAATACTCATCATTCAATTTTCCTTCACCTTTCCTTTTACTTTCACCAGATTTCTTCTGAGAAGGAGCTTTCCGTTTTTGTGTTCTTGGCATTTTACTAAAATTAAAAGTTGCTTGGACGATGTTCCGGATGTGAACGTTTCAAATCCCAAAATTCCTTTGTTAAAAGAGAACGTCAAGCTATTGATATTCTTAAATAAACAAAATGTGAAGAAAAATGCGTTTTCAAACCATTTATCATAAACTCAAACTTACTTGCATAAGACAAACAGAGAATATGATATATGATTAATCCTTTGTTTATTGATCAGTTTTTCAATTCAGATATCGCGCTCATTCGCTTTTCGTTTCGTTTACCATGCTGTATGAGCCTGCAAGACACTCCGCTGTACAACGATCGAACACCTAAAAAGAGGTACGCAAAGCGTGCCAAACCTTGAACCAGTGCATTGAACGCATTGAACATCTTAGGCTAGTTGTAATATCGAACTTCCTTTGATTATACACGACATACATCGTTTCGTGGATGCATAAAGTTGCTATTATGAAGGTGGTAAAATCTTCAAAATGTATTTTTGATTTAGTTTCTAATGACGTTTAAATTTTTAAAATATATACAAGTTAACATATAAGTTAATTAATAATTATATAAAACATATAAACAACTTGTGAATGTTCTTGAAGTTAATATAAATTTTAAACATTTGGGAAACGCAATATTTAATTTGGATTACTAGGAGAAACGGCAAAGTGGTCTCGTGTGCCAATATGCAATATATATTTCTATAGCATTTGCATGTCGTAAAGCAAAAGAGAAGCACTTTACAACAATTAGAGCATTAAATAGCTTTCAGAACTACAATAGCTGTAAATGACAGTAGCCAATTGCAAAAAAGAATTATTGTTATAAAGTCGGAAGCTTGGTTCTGTAGAATTCATTTGTGCTCTGCTATGTATACATAATAAAGCATAGAAGCACATAAGGCCCTTTTCAAAGACGAACTTTACATGAGCCGAATGGTTTAAAACAAAAGATGAAAATTTTATCACATTTTCTATTGTCCTTAATGCATTCGGCTCATGTAAAGTTCGGTGATTGTTGCTGGCATTAAAGTACAGCTGAAAGAACCCAGGTTAAATGTGAACAGAAACAAGCTGAACAAGAGGTGAAATGGCAGAGAAACGGAGAAATGGGATTGAACAAAGAGAAAGCTTTTTAACAAACAGATTAACAGCTACATTTTTACATTGATGAATTTGTGGAGGCAAAACTACGTCAACGAACGCACATGTTCATTAAGAAATACAGCGACGTTTATCAAAACAACCATTCGTTAGAAACACCACCAAACCGAAGCATTTCAAAGCAAACTGTATACATTGAAGCTGTAACATTGAGGCGCTTCAAAAAACGACACAAGTATTGTTGAATGCCGTGTCGAGTATGTGAAGTGTATTTTAGAGGTTGTAAATATAACATTTGGACGAGATAGAGCCTACCATCAATTTTCATCAGTTTTTGGTGTTAAAACAATGCTATGGCCGGTAAAATATTAACGGAGTTTCAAATAATACAGAACAACATCTGAACAATAATGAAACGCTTTAAAATATGAAAGTCCACCAGATGATTGAGGATACAACTGTTAAAAGCTTTTTCCTGAATCGTGTTAAACAAGTCATCAGCCACTTTTGAAGCCTGATTTGTCTTGCTCATATTTAACTGCGACAAATGTCATTGGTTAAGTCTCCAACAACTGTTGAAAAAGGAACCAAAAGAAATTGTGCGATTTACATGGAGGAACTTGTCTCGATGTTTATTGAGAGAAAACATTCAAGATAGATAACTGTAAATGTTTTACTTTTCTATGACTACATTAACATTAAAATATGCTATTCTACGCTTTTACATTTTTCCCTACACTCTTTGTACGCCTTATTTTTAGGATTATGGTTTTTTGTTGCATCATCTTTAAATTTATCTCGAAGCTCTTCAATAATCTTGTTTCCAAGACATTCAAAGGTAAATTTCATTGAATTTTATACTACAAACTAGGAAAGGTACATTAAGTTCTTATCTCGTTCGTATCATATTAAGTTCATATCTACAGCGGTTTAACAAATCTTTCAATGTCATAAAAAAAATTAAAATAATAAAAATCGTTTGAGTTCCAAATTTTATAAACGAAAGCTCAATTTTTAACTAACTTTTGAAATAACGAGTGATATTTTCATAATTTTGCTGGCGAAATAATTGTGCAAAAAGTGTATCACAAATGACTGATTCTCGTTTGAGATTCTTCAATTTAAATTTTACAAAATACATATTATACTTTCATGAGCTATTTTAATATTGACAAATAAAAACAAGTAAAGAAATGACACAACTTTATGATTATGTTAAAAACAGAAAAGGACATATAGGAATATAAGGGTATAATGAATCAAGGACATATTTGAATATGAGGTATATCAATCAAGGAAATATGGGAATATGAAGGTATACGAAGCAAGCACAAATGGGAATACGAGGGTATAAGAATCAAGGACATATGGGAATACGAAGGTATAAGAATCAAGGACATATGGGAATATGAAGGTATAAGAATCAAGGACATATGGGAATACGAAGGTATAAGAATCAAGGACATATGGGAATATGAAGGTATAAGAATCAAGGACATATGGGAATATGAAGGTGTAAGAATCAAAGAGTGCAACAAAGGACGAAGGTTTGCGCAACCTCACTAAAGTGTCAATTTAATTTTTGTCTATTTTCCATAAATTCTGTCTGCTTTCATATAACGATTCTGTTACAAAAAAATCTGCTGTGCAGTTCAAGACATCAGGCTTCCAAGCACATTTCTCTACTGAATACCATAAAGTTCTCATAGTTTATACCATGACGACAGCTACCTTTTCTCTAGATCATTATTCTATTACAAGAAAAATTGTTTTGCTCTATCCCCGACTGCTCAGTGGAATGCATTTTTGTTTTCAAACTAAAAGTTACTTTCTCGATGTATTTCTTCTATGTCTTCCTTTAACTGTCCAAAGGTTGGTCTATCTTCCTTATCATTCGCCCAACATTTCTCCATGATCCTGTATACTTTACTCGGACATCCTTCAGGTTTGGTTAATCTAAGATCATCTTCAATCGACAAAATAACTTCCTCATCTGGTCTTTCTTCGTAAGGTAAAAGACCTTGAGTGTAGACCTCCCACATTAAAACGCCATAAGCCCAGACATCGGTCATATCACTGTAGTCACCATTTAATGCTTCAGGAGACATCCATCGTAAAGGGACAAGTTCACCTTTATGATTGCTGTATTCATTGGGAAAGGTACCTTGGTTTAAACTTAGGAAAGATATTTTCACATCAAATGCTATGTTTACGAGACAATTGCGCGTGGCGAGATCTTTGTGAATATGCCCATGATTGATAAGGTAGTTCATACCAGAGGCAACTTCTACGCAGATTTTAAGTTTCTGAGTTGAGGTTAGTGATGTGGAAGGGTCACACATAACAGTCTTTAGGTCACCCTAAACAACAAATACATGGTGAGATAAGACATGACAAAATGTTCTCTCTTTTCAGAAACATTTAATGCGATGGATAACAAAAAGCTGATAATAGGTCCGTATAAATACAGTAAATAACTTATTAAATTTGAAATAATCTTTTATATGTCAGAAAGTTATAAACGAGCCTTTTCTGGATATTCTGTGATGAGATATATGGGATCATCCTCTCGACAAACTCCCAACAATTTTGCAATGTTTTCATGCTTTAACGAAAACATTCCCATTTTTATCATGAAATCTTCCTTCACTGATTTATTTTCACACATCAATGACATCACTACGACGACAGTCGAGCTCTCGCCTTCAGAGATTTCTTTGGCCTTTGCAAGGAATGCGGTTCCATATGTTCCTTTGCCCAACGTTCGAAGAGTTTCAAGATTTTCTCGCGGATACTCTTTTGCATTGTTGAGCTCTGCTGCTTTAGCTGACTCTCCATTCTCAGCATTGTCCGTTGGTTTTAAAGGAACATCTTCGCCGTTTATAACTGAAAGTAAAAATTGAGTTCTCATTATTTATAAATAAACTTTGATTTTTGTCTTCATCACGAGTGATCTGATGTTAAATCTCGAGTTCTTATATACTCTAGTCTAGTATTTTCATCAGGAGTGATCTGACGTTAAATCTCGAGTTCTTATGTACTCCAGCAGTATCTTCATGAGAAAGGTGTCGATATTAAAATGTTTGGATAAGAAAGTAACCAATACTTACGCAACTTTTTCTTCGCCAGTCTAGCTCTGCGTCCTTTACAATATATCATAAGACCAACAACGAGAATAATATATGCAGCAGCACATCCTACAGCAATTCCTACAGTCTGACCCATATTGTCTGAATGTCCCTCATTTTTATTACTTTCATTCACTACAGTAAATAAACAAGACAGGATGATTTTTTATAAAAATGGAAGTTTTTCTCACCATAACCTCATATCCTCACCACACTCTCATATCCTACCCTTACATTCATATCCTCCACATACACTCATATCCTCACCACACCCTCATATCCTCACCATACACATAGATCCTTAAACACTAATTCATAACTTTAGCTGTCCAAGTATACTATACACTCACCAATGTCAACATACGCCCTTCCGTAATAATAACACCAGGATTTCCTGCCATACATGTGTACCATCCTTTGTCTTTCTGCGAAATATTGCTCAGCATTAAGGTACCATTGGGATGTACACGAGTACCATTTACACTTTTAATTTCATCTTTCATGTTGTCTTTTCGCCACATGATAATGGGTTTCGGTATTCCTGTCGCGTTACAATGTAACCACGCATTTTTTCCTTTTGCGACAGTAACATTGCTCGGTTTCAGCACAATCTTTGTGTACTCTAAATGAATCAATGCAGGTGGATTTAAATAACTCTGACGTTATGGAAATATAACATATGTAAAAAATCAGAAGTCAACAAACATGACACGACATACCGTAAACTTTCACGTGAAATGTTAACGAACTTTCACTGAAAGAATTATTAACATAACATGTATAATTTCCACTGTCCTTCATTCTAATGTTCTCAATTACTAATTTAAACCCCTCCACTTTCATGTGTGTCAAGGAACGTTCATCTAGTTCTTTTGACCAGCGGATATCGATAGGTTCATATCCAGCAACCAATCTGCAATTCAGTTTAGCAGTTGTACCGACGTCAAATTTGTCAGAGGCAATCTTTTGCAAAGCAATATTTTCTGAAAGAAGAATAAGAGATGTAAGAAGTATGAAGTGCATGTCAGTTGAAGAGTCGGGTGAGGTTTACTAAACCTCTTACAGATCACCAACTTAAATTATTTAGCCACATTTTTGGAACAGTCAAACAACTGCTAAAATGTCTTTTTTGAGACTAAAGATTCTTCTGTTTTTATTTTCTAAGCAATCAATACGTCTAAATTGGCCAACACAAATAAAATTAAAATACAGATAAATCAATTAAACAACGTAATTAAAACACTTTATGAAAACAGAATGAAAAACTTGGATGGAGCGTATTATCAATTATACAACATTTAAGAATAATTTACGTTCGTAATTTCAACTAAACATTTAAAAGAAAACCATCATTACTGAGTGAAGAAGACATGAAAATACGGGGAGTGAAATGACCTGCAAGATAAGTTATTGGTCCATTGTTTGGTCAGTCTTTGTTCCTTGATCCACCGTTATTGAGCCAATCATTTCATGCCACAATTTTAAAATTCTCGTGAGAAATTTTATTCATTTTATAGGCTCATTCTCGAGGTTATCTAACCAAATCTCGGGTTTGACCCCCACGATCATAAAGATAACTAAAATCAACACTTTACAAAAGGGGTTGAAGGAATTTCAGCAGCTAAACTTAACAATAAGTGCCATTTCTGAGAGATATAGTTACCTTTAACAACAACTTTTGCTTCATAAGTTCGTTCAGTTATATGCTTCAACCTTGCCACACAACGATAGTTACCTGTTTCTTTTTTTGTCACGTTAATCAAGTTTAGTAACGAACTATCATTCATATTTATGACATTCCTTCTTAAATTTTCCTTCAAACGATATCTCTGGTTTGGGATTACCACCAAATTTGCATTTTGCAGCGTTACCTTCAATGACCGTTTGACCGATAGGATTCATTATCGCTGTAGGGTAAACTATAAAATCAAATGGGTTCATGACTAATTAACGCGCAATCAAAACTGTTACCATGAATTTTTGGATTAGCCTAAACTATTCTAGTTTATTAAAATCCCACTCATTAAGAGGTAGTTATATCAGTAACATAGCCAGCCAACAAATTTTAGTCATGCTATGCAGATTTCAGAACATTTTCATTATAATTAGCTATGATAAGCCAGAAAAAGTTCAAAAAAATTTTGCAGTTAAAGAACATTTTACTACTGTGAGATAACTGTGGAGAAAAGTTTTTCAAGCTCAATTCATTTGTTTTGACCAATGTTCACACAAATTAATAATTTGTTTGATTTAACCAAAGCTGTACAGCTTTTTACATTAACGTTCATAACGACAAATATACCTATAAGTATACTTACCAGCTACGGTAACTTTGGCCTCAACCGTTACTTTCCCAGCAATATTTTCCCCAACACACAGGTAAACATTTGAGTCACTAATCTTTGGTTGAGTAATTCTTAAAGTGTTGTCTTTTACTGTAAAACGGGAATCGTTTGGCAAAGGACTCCCATCCTTCATTTGCCACGTGATCTTCTTAATTACAGGAAATGCACCGTTTGGAGGGTTACATCGTATGGTTATAGTCATGTTTACTCTACTTAGAGTATCTTGTATTGGAGCAAAACTTCCGGTTTCTGAAACAACAAAAGTTCGTGTAAGGTCCTTTACAAAAACCAAGTCATCCTGCTTTGGGATTTGAACTAATCAGAGCTCGGAAAGATACAAAGAAGTTTGAATCAAGAAATTTATTGATATGAAGACCACTCTTTATCCACGTTATAAGAAAACTACTCTTGGATTGATATTTAAGAAGTGTAAGTACTCCACGATACTCACGAGTACTCCACGATACTCACGAGTACTCCACGATACTCACGAGTACTCCACGATACTCATGAGTACTCCACGATACTCACGAGTACTCCACGATACTCACGAGTACTCCACGATACTCACGAGTACTCCACGATACTCATGAGTACTCCACGATACTCACGAGTACTCCACGATAGTCACGAGTACTCCACGATACTCCACGATACTCACGAGTTCTGCACGATACTCACGAGTACTCCACGATACTCACGAGTACTCCACGATACTCACGAGTACTCCACGATACTCATGAGTACTCCACGATACTCATGAGCACTCTAAAGTACTCATGGGTATTCTAAGATATTCTGACTTACTCAGCATGATACTTAATATTGAGTGAAGAATAAAGAACAAGAAAAAGCAATGTTGCAAAGTTCAGACGCAATTTTTGTGATGATTTTATTAGGACTGTAAATAAGCACACAATTACTGCATCTAAACGTCTCGTATTTAAAACATTCAACAATACTTACCAGCTAAAGTCAGCGTAGTTGTATAAGTCATAGATCTGTCACAGTTATTTGATGCACTGCAAGTATATTCCCCAGCATCACTTCTTTTGGTTGGAAAAAAACGAACTGTTCCATTGTCATTAACTTGAATTCTTTGATTATCTTTTAATGGAGAATTATTCTTCTTTCTTTTCCACGTTACTACAGGTTTTGGGTCACCTTTTGCTACACATTCCAACGTAAGCGGTTTGTTGGGAACAAATGGAATCTTGTCTTTGGGTGGAAAACTGATTCTTGAAGGTAAGCAATCTACAGCAAATTGACAATAAGTGACCTTTTAACGTGTAGGCAGCTAGATTTTTACTATAGGTTAAACAATGTCATTTAAATTACATCGTTTCATGTACATCGTCAATGTTTATCATTTCTCAACATTCAGTTTTAAATGTTCAGCGAGTGTCTTAACTTGTCTCATGTTTTTGGTCTCATACCATACTTATCCTTAATAATCTCATGCTCATGTCATACCATACATGTACATACATAATTGTCCCATGCTTATCTTATTTATATATCCATACTAGTCCCCGTGAGCCAAATACAACTAATAAATACTCACCAAGCACTGGTGGTTCATTGGGCTGACTTTTTACTGTAATTTTCCCACTTTGAACAATGCAGACATACTTTCCAACGTCAGTACTGGTGATTACTATACTTTGATAAGTAATGTTTATATCTTTGGAATCTTTTTGCCATTTGTACGTCGGTGTTGGAATGGAGGGACAATTGCAAGTTAATGTAGCATTACCGTTGCGAAATATCGGTCCAGATGATTTTATTGTGAAGTTATTCTTGCATGTGTCTACGTAGATAAAAAATTGGTTTACATATATGTTGAATCTTGTTGGGTTTTAACTACTGGTTTTAACGTAAATTAAAAGTTGGAAACTGGAAACTAGCCAGAACAAGAATATAGGTAATGTTTGATTTTTAATTCACATCACAATTAAAGGAAACTGTCGGTAACAAAGACTGGGAATTATTACCAAGCACACTTCTGCTTCTATGGTAATTCTAAAATGCGCTTTTCCAGTACTCATTAGGATTGGTGATTTACAGCCGATAATAAAATAACAAAAGATTTACTGTTTTACAGACGTTCCAAAAAAACAAGGGTTATAAACCTTCTAGCTGTGATTAATTCAATTTATTTTTAGCCACGCAAGTTTTATCGTTCAACGTTTCATGTCGATAAATTGTCTACCCGCGGATGATGCAAAACTGAAATGAATGAAGTCATCATTAATCATCGTTTTGGGAAAGGCAACATGAGCCACTGTGAAATGCATATTAAAATGGAATTCCTGAAATTTGAGCAAATACCGTAATCTAATTTTTTGCTGCAAACCATTGTGTTGATAACCGTGCAGTCATTCCTAAGTGCTAAAAATTCCTAAAGCACGACTTCACACTGGGCAAAAGTTTGTCTTTCAATTAAAGCTCTTTTCAATATGTAACCTGCATACCCTTATAAAAATGAAAGTCAATTGACTAATGTTCACGGGGTATTATGATCAACAAAAGAAAAATGTGATGGTTTACACAAGAGGTATCGTTTGACCAGTATCTAATATAAAAATGTAAATGGGAGATTCATAAGCATAGTGTGAGGTCCATTTCTTTTAAATTATGAAGTCAAATAGCACGCAATACTCTACCATATTGCAATCACGAAAATTGTACACTGGAAAATCACACACTTAAATATACACTTTAACAAACACGTTACATTATTTGGCAAATATATTTTGACCATCAGAAAAAGTTCTTTAAAAGCAATTAAGCAATCTATATTCGGAGGGATGAAAAAGAATTTCTAAATTGGACGCCGATCGGGTCATTATGATAACAGATTTCAAACTGATCGCTAATTTAACGCATCATTGGATATAATATAAATATATTTGATGGTAATCACTTCAACTTTTGTTGCCATTCATACGAAAACGAATGGTATGAAAAAGATAAAGACGCCTTGGGTAAAGAAATGAAGATTTATCTTTGTTATATATAAACATAAATAACATATTTTAAAGTAATTCAATCAATCAATACTTGTACAATGACTACAATCCACAAGCAATTTAACACATTCCTGGGACAATATTTAGAGGGGCGCATTTCTTAATTTACAACATATATTGTTTCAAAATTTAATGTAACGCGGCAGCCTTTAAGACAACCCAAAAAACCGCATATTGATATTTGATGAGAATGACATTAAAAAATGACATAAAATGTTGTATGTGTTTGTGTGAAACTTGTACAAAAAAACAGTTTACTGTAGTCTGCCACAGTCTTGATTTGGCGTCATTTAATCACATTTAATCATCATAGTCATTGTGCGATGCCAAAACCCTGTCTGCGATAAAAACATTGTTGCTATACTGCCCAGTTTTCAAATAAAACTTACATTCAATTGTTAATCTTGCATCTCGACTTCTTAGCGCCGAGCCAGCCAGACAATGATAAACACCCGCATCAGATTTTTCTACTGGCTTTATCCTAAGACCGCGCCTAATTTTTGTATATTTGATGTAGTCAACCGTAATCGGTCGATTGTTTTTCATCCAAGATATTTCCACGGAAGAGTCGTCAACTTTACAATTTAAAACAACACTATCTGCACCATCCCTTGCTGATGTATCATCAGGTTGCGTTGTAAATTGAAGCGCATCAACGACTACAAA
The DNA here is from genome assembly GCF_021976095.1 of Xenia sp. Carnegie-2017. NCBI lineage: Eukaryota > Metazoa > Cnidaria > Anthozoa > Malacalcyonacea > Xeniidae > Xenia > Xenia sp. Carnegie-2017. The sequence goes on along the minus strand of NW_025813483.1, from coordinate 16,295,259 downwards.
ACAAAAGAAATTTATATTTAAGTGAAATTGTCCTATTTGTGCTTGCTCTTTTCGACATTTTGAAGAGCTTTCAAGCTGTGAACTGCTTTGCTTTAATTTTTTTAATAAAAATTATTTGTAAATAGCGTGCCTTGTTACAAAACCTTCGTCCTAAAGAGCGTCATCGAAAGAGATAAGAATTATATTTGAAGATTCAGAGAAAATTGTTATAGTTTATGCAAGAGCAGTTTTAAAAGTTATCAAAGAATTTCAGTTTAATGTCCATGCCAGTAGGAGCCGGGATATTAGCTGTTGCTATAAAGAATCGATAGTTATTTATGCCCATGGATATTATTCGATCGCACACTAAATTAAGAACATACTTACCAAAATATATGTTTACCAGCTTCAATAGAAATAGAAGTTTCCCAGCGAGTTTGTTTGCCATAACTTGTGCGAAACGCTTCGGATCTTCGTGTTTACGAGTAATTACAACAGGCACAAGGGAAACAGACGCCGATCGTTCCAAACTATCTGCTACGATGCCGATGTTAAATTGCTAAGGTTTTATTGTGCATTGTGTATTGTGTCATGTGATAAAGAAACAAATTATGTTGAAGAACGGAAGCGGGTTTTTCCTTGAAACCAATCAGAGCGCGAGAAAGACACTTGCCTATTAAAATTTATTAAAATATTTAAAATCAAATTTTGCCGCTGTTGATAATTGTAACTTCACCCGACATCCCTTTGTTAACATTGAAACATTAAATAGAAACAGGAAAAAAGAAAATTTTCTTGGCTCAAATTTTTTTATGGCATATGTGACAATTGGATATTTTCTTACTTCCTGACCTCCTTTGGGGATTATAAGGTTTTTTCTTAATTTTGAACCCGTCACACGTCACATGTAAAAGTCGGTTCGCACAAGTTTTATCACTGAATTTATCCCACACATCAAATTTTTATACTTTTCAAGTCATTTCAACATTCGTCTCAGTTTTTTTACTAGTGAGATTCTTTACTCAAATGATTTGTACATTGCGTTATATATAATTTACGAAATTTCCCAGTTTATTTAAATTAAAGCATCAGAAAATCAGTGTCAGCCTTTTCGCTTTGCTATTTTGGTGAAAAGTGTCATCCATTTGCCGCAAATTTTCAAAATAAATTTTTTCAATACTCAACAAATGAGATGCTACATCCAATTAACAATTTATATAGAAAATCACAGAACCAAATACGCCCATATTAGACCAGCGTCTGTTTTATTTCATTAGCTATTTGCTAAATCCTATTTCTTGGTTTATGTTCAAACAGAACCACTCACAACAAAGTGCTTATCAACATACAAAACAATAAATTTGCCATACATAATTAAGATCTTAACATTTAATGGATAAATTGACATTATGTTTCTAGTGGTCTGTTGAGTTGTCAATGCCAGTAAGATTTTAAGATAGCAAAGGACCGCCAAAAAATCCAATATGTTGTACATCGTACCAAGATCATCTCTTTACATCAAATGAAAATTGATCTGTATTTTTTCCTTCATTTCAAATAACTCCTTATATATTGAACACTGGACTGGAGTCTATAAGGACTCAAGATTCAGCATGTAGAAATATAATATTTCTACATGCGGAATCTTGAGTACATATATACTCCAGTCCTGTGTCTTCATCAGGAGTGATCTGATGTTGAATCTTGAGTACATATATACTCCAGTCCTGTGTCTTCATCAGGAGTGATCTGATGTTGAATCTTGAGTTCTTATATACTCCAGTCTAGTGTCTTCATTAGGAGTGATCTGATGTTGAATCTTGAGTTCTTATATACTCCAGTCTAGTGTCTTCATCAGGAGTGATGTGATGTTGAAACTTAAGTCTTTATATACTCCAGTCTAGTGTCTTCATCAGTAGTGATCTGATGTTGAATCTTGAGTTCTTATATACTTCAGTCTAGTGTCTTCATCAGTAGTGATCTGATGTTGAATCTTGAGTTCTTATATACTTCAGTCTAGTGTCTTCATCAGTAGTGATCTGATGTTGAATCTTGAGTTCTTATATACTCCAGTCTAGTGTCTTCATCAGGAGTGATCTGATGTTGAAACTTGAGTTTTATATACTCCAGTCTAGTGTCTTCATCAGTAGTGATCTGATGTTGAATCTTGAGATCTTATATACTCCAGTCTAGTGTCTTCATCAGGAGTGATCTGATGTTGAAACTTGAGTTTTTATATACTCCAGTCTAGTGTCTTCATCAGTAGTGATCTGATGTTGAATCTTGAGATCTTATATACTCCAGTCTAGTGTCTTCATTAGGAGTGATCTGATGTTGAATCTTGAGTTTTTATATACTCCAGTCTAGTGCCTTCATCAGTAGTGATCTGATGTTGAATCTTGAGATCTTATATACTCCAGTCTAGTGTCTACATCAGGAGTGATCTGATGTTGAAACTTGAGTTTTTATATACTCCAGTCTATCAATGAGATAAACAACTTAACAGAAATAGACAACATTTTTTACAACAGAAACGGGAAGACTTCTTTCAAGAACTAAGATAAAGATGAGACATATCAATGTCACTTCCGGATTGAGGTTTCCGTCTCTAAAATATTTTTATCTTCCTGTTATTCATAAAATCTTCATCATACAAAAAGAAACAAAGACGTTCAACAGATCCTCATAAATATAAATATATAAACATAAATACAAGATGCGTAAACATAAATAAATATAATTCCTTCTTTCACAACTCATTAATCATGAATAAAAAGAATTTTAAAAAAGAACATTGCAAATATTTATTTAATATGTAGCAATTTTTTCCTTATCACGTTTGATCAGAAGTGGCATTTTCGCCGTAATATGCAATCATTTTCGCCCAAAACGGACTCAATATTAAAGTTTCTTCTGCAAAACTATATTCAAAATCCTACCACGCATTTTGGAGCTGCTGAAGTCATAAGCAGCCAGTAGAAGTTTATGAAATAAATATATATGTAACAGGTACAGTTAGCCAGCCATATTTTCATGTTATAGTTTAACAAAACAACAAAACCCAGCCATTGTAAAGCATGTACCACATAATAACAAAACGTGAAAACAGCGGGAAATGTGAAGAAACTGACAAAGCAACTAATCTCAACCCGCAACACCCAAACATATAATTAGGTGCCCACAGTGGGTGCCCAGCACACGCGAGAATGTTTTATAGATACTCAGATATATATAAAGAAATTAAGAAATTCTGTATAAAAACACAACCTATCGTCATAAGCACATTCAGCAACCTGGATAAGACCACGATTTTCAAAGTTTTGGTTCATGAAGTCAAAATGCTGATATTGCATATCAGGTGAGAATTTCAACTCAGGTTCATCTAATTGTTGCCTCTCATTAAATCCTTTAGACTTATTTTCATTGATCTCTCTCATGTCAGAACTGGGGAAATCTTCATAGTTCTGTCTGCCTGATGTTTGTTCATGACTATTTTTGAGCGTGACATTATTTTTTTGAGTAATTTTACAACTTTCATACAATGGTGATTCCTTATCACTAGCATCCCATAATTGTTGATTCACATGTAGTTTGTCATCACTGGTTTCAATCCTGTATCCATGATTGACATTGGCTAACTGATGACGATGATTAGGATTTGGTATTGAAGGAATTGGACTACTTAGTGCTTCTAATAAAGAAAATGAGAAAAAAAAGTTTCACGATAGACACATGTGATGTATTAAAAGTATAATACAAAATTAAGTCTTCATCAAAAGTAACTGAGCGTCGAAAGCTCACTCCGCTGTACAACGATCGTACACATAAAAAGAGGTACGCAAAGCGTGCCAAACCTTGAACCAGTGCATTGAACGCATTGAACATCTTATAGGCTAGTTGTAATATCGAACTTCCTTTGATTATACACAACATACATCGTTTCGTGGATGCATAAATTTACTATTATGAAGGTGGTAAAATCTTCAAAATGTAATTTTTGATTTAGTTTCCAATGACGTTTAAATTTTTTAAATATATACAAGTTAACATATAAGTTAATTAATAATTATTTAAAACATATAAACAACTTGTGAATGTTCTTCAAGTTAATATGAATTTTAAACATTTGGGAAACACAATATTTAATACTCTTTTGCATTGTTGAGCTCTGCTGCTTTAGCTGACTCTCCATTCTCAGCATTGTCCGTTGGTTTTAAAGGAACATCTTCGCCGTTTATAACTGAAAGTAAGAATTGAGTTCTCATTATTTATAAATAAACTTTGATTTTTGTCTTCATCACGAGTGATCTGATGTTAAATCTCGAGTTCTTATATACTCTAGTCTAGTATTTTCATCAGGAGTGATCTGATGTTAAATCTTGAGTTCTTATATACTCTAGTCTAGTATTTTCATCAGGAGTGATCTGATGTTAAATCTCGAGTTCTTATATACTCTAGTCTAGTATTTTCATCAGGAGTGATCTGATGTTAAATCTCGAGTTCTTATATACTCTAGTCTAGTATTTTCATCAGGAGTGATCTGATGTTAAATCTCGAGTTCTTATATACTCTAGTCTAGTATTTTCATCAGGAGTGATCTGATGTTAAATCTTGAGTTCTTATATACTCTAGTCTAGTATTTTCATCAGGAGTGATCTGATGTTAAATCGAGTTCTTATATACTCTAGTCTAGTATTTTCATCAGGAGTGATCTGATGTTAAATCTTGAGTTCTTATATACTCCAGTTTAGTGTCCTCATCAGGAGTGATCTGATGTTGAATCTTGAGTTCTTATATACTCTAGTCTAGTATTTTCATCAGGAGTGATCTGATGTTAAATCTCGAGTTCTTATATACTCTAGTCTAGTATTTTCATCAGGAGTGATCTGATGTTAAATCTTGAGTTCTTATATACTCTAGTCTAGTATTTTCATCAGAGTGATCTGATGTTAAATCTTGAGTTCTTATATACTCTAGTCTAGTATTTTCATCAGGAGTGATCTGATGTTAAATCTCGAGTTCTTATATACTCTAGTCTAGTATTTTCATCAGGAGTGATCTGATGTTAAATCTCGAGTTCTTATATACTCTAGTCTAGTATTTTCATCAGGAGTGATCTGATGTTAAATCTCGAGTTCTTATATACTCTAGTCTAGTATTTTCATCAGGAGTGATCTGATGTTAAATCTCGAGTTCTTATATACTCTAGTCTAGTATTTTCATCAGGAGTGATCTGATGTTAAATCTTGAGTTCTTATATACTCTAGTCTAGTGTCTTCATCAGGAGTGATCTGATGTTAAATCTTGAGTTCTTATATACTCCAGTCTAGTGTCTTCATCAGGAGTGATCTGATGTTAAATCTCGAGTTCTTATATACTCTAGTCTAGTATTTTCATCAGGAGTGATCTGATGTTAAATCTCGAGTTCTTATATACTCTAGTCTAGTATTTTCATCAGGAGTGATCTGATGTTAAATCTTGAGTTCTTATATACTCTAGTCTAGTATTTTCATCAGGAGTGATCTGATGTTAAATCTTGAGTTCTTATATACTCTAGTCTAGTATTTTCATCAGGAGTGATCTGATGTTAAATCTCGAGTTCTTATACTCTAGTCTAGTATTTTCATCAGGAGTGATCTGATGTTAAATCTTGAGTTCTTATATACTCTAGTCTAGTATTTTCATCAGGAGTGATCTGATGTTAAATCTAGAGTTCTTATATACTCCAGTCTAGTATTTTCATCAGGAGTGATCTGATGTTAAATCTCAGTTCTTATATACTCTAGTCTAGTATTTTCATCAGGAGTGATCTGATGTTAAATCGAGTTCTTATATACTCTAGTCTAGTATTTTCATCAGGAGTGATCTGATGTTAAATCGAGTTCTTATATACTCTAGTCTAGTATTTTCATCAGGAGTGATCTGATGTTAAATCTCAAGTTCTTATATACTCTAGTCTAGTATTTTCATCAGGAGTGATCTGATGTTAAATCTCGAGTTCTTATATACTCTAGTCTAGTATTTTCATCAGGAGTGATCTGATGTTAAATCTCGAGTTCTTATATACTCTAGTCTAGTATTTTCATCACGAGTGATCTGATGTTAAATCTCGAGTTCTTATATACTCCAGTCTAGTATTTTTATCAGGAGTGATCTGATGTTAAATCTCAAATTCTTATATACTCTAGTCTAGTATTTTCATCAGAAAGATGTCGATATTAAAATGCTTGGATAAGAAAGTAATCAATACTTACGCAACTTTTTCTTCGCCAGTCTAGCTCTGCGTCCTTTACAATATATTATAAGACCAACAAGGAAAATAATATTTGCAGCAGCAGTAGCAGCAACACATCCAACAGCAATTCCTACAATCCGACCCATATTGTATGAATGTCCCTCATTTTTATTACTTTCATTCACTACAGTAAATAAACAAGACAGGATGATTTTTTTTAAAAATGGAAGTTATTCTCACCATACACTCATATCCTCACCACACCCTCATATCCTCCCTTACATTCATATCCTCCACATACACTCATATCCTCACCACAACTCCATATCCTCCCCTTACATTCATATCCTCTACATACACTCATATCCTCACCATACACATAGATCCTTAAACACTAATTCATAACTTTAACTGTCTAAGTATACTATACACTCACCAATGTCAACATACGCCCTTTCCGAAATAATTAAACCAGGATTTCCTGCCATACATGTGTACCATCCTTTGTCTTTCTGCGTAATATTGCTCAGCATTAAGGTACCATTGGGATATACACGAGTACCCTTTACACTTTTAATTTCATCTAGCATGTTGTCTTTTCGCCACATGATAATGGGCTTCGGTATTCCAGTCGCGTTACAATGTAACCACGCATTTTCTCCTTTTGCGACAGTAACATTGCTCGGTTTCAGCACAATCTTTGTGTACTCTAAATGAATCAATGCAGGGTGGAATTAAATAACTTTGACGTTATGGAAATATAACATATGTAAAAAATCAGAAGTCAACAAACATGACACGACATACCGTAAACGTTCACGTGAAATGTTAACGAACTTTCACTGAAAGAATTATTAACATAACATGTATACTTTCCACTGTCCTTTATTCTAATGTTCTCAATTACTAATTTAAACCCCTCCACTTTCATGTGTGTCAAGGAACGTTCATCTAGTTCTTTTGACCAGCGGATATTGATAGGTTCATATCCAGCAACCAATCTGCAATTCAGTTCAGCAGTTGTACCGACGTCAAATTTGTCAGAGGCAATCTTTTGCAAAACAATATTTTCTGAAAGAAGAATAAGAGATGTAAGAAGTATGAAGTGCATGTCAGTTGAAGAGTCAGGTGAGGTTTAATAAACCTCTTACCGATCACCAATATAAATTATTTAGCCATATTTTTGGGACAGTCAAACAACTGCTAAAATGTCTTTTTTGAGACTAAAGATTTTTCTGTTTGATTTTCTAAGCAATCAATACGTTACCATGCATTGCCTAATTTTATTGCTTTCATGAAATGGTAAAAGGTCTAAATTGGCCAAACACAAATAAAATTAAAATATAGACAGATCAATTAAACAACGTAATTAAAACACTTTATGAAAAAAGAATGAAAAACTGGGATGGAAGTTCCTAGAGCGTATTATCAATTATACAACATTTAAGAATAATTTCCGTTCGTTACTTCAACTAAACATTGAAAAGAAAACGATCATCACTGAGTAAAGAAGACATGAAAATACGGGGAGTGAAATGACCTGCAAGATAAGTTATTGGTCCATTGTTTGGTCAGTCTTTGTTCCTTGATCCATCGTTATTGAGCCAATCATTTCATGACACAATTTTAAAATTCTCGTGAGAAATTTTATTCATTTTATAGGCTCATTCTCGAGGTTGTCTCGCCAAATCTCGGGGTTTGACCCCCCCCTTCCCCACGAGAACCATAAAGATAATTAAAATCAACACTTTACAAAAGGGGTTGAAGGAATTTCAGTAGCTAAACTTAACAATAAGTGCCATTTTTGAGAGATATAGTTACCTTTAACAACAACTTTTGCTTCATAAGTTCGTTCAGTTATATGCTTCAACCTTGCCACACAACGATAACTACCTGTTTCTTTTTTTGTCACGTTAATCAAGTTTAGTAACGAACTATCCTTCATATTTATGACATTCCTTCTTAAATTTTCCTTCAACGTTTTCTTGTCTTTCTCCCACGATATCTCTGGTTTGGGATTACCACCAAATTTGCATTTCAACTGCAGCGTCGAACCTTCAATGACCGTTTGACCGATAGGATTCAGTATCGCCGTAGGGTAAACTATAAAATCGAATGGGTTCATGACTAATTAACGCGCAATCAAAACTGTTACCATGTATTTGTGGATTAGCCTAAGCTATTCTAGTTTATTAAAATCCCACTCATTTAGAGGTAGTTATATCAGTAACATAGCCAGCCAACAAATTTTAGTCATGCTATGCAGATTTCAGAACATTTTCATTATTAATTAGCTATGATAAGCCAGAAAAAGTTCAAAAAAATTTTACAGTTAAAGAACATTTTACTACTGTGAGATAACTGTGGAGGAAAGTTTTTCAAGCTCAATTCATTTGTTTTGATCAATATTCACACAAATTAATAATTTGTTTGATTTAACCAAAGCTGTATAGCTTTTTACATTAACGTTCATAACGATAAATATACCTATAAGTATACTTACCAGCTACGGTAACTTTGGCCTCAACCGTTACTTTCCCAGCAATATTTTCCCCAACACACAGGTAAACATTTGAGTCACTAATCTTTGGTTGAGTAATTCTTAAAGTGTTGTCTTTTACTGTAAAACGGGAATCGTTTGGCAAAGGACTCCCATCCTTCATTTGCCACGTGATCTTCTTAATCACAGGAAATGCACCGTTTGGAGGGTTACATCGTATGGTTATAGTCATGTTTACTCTACTTAGAGTATCTTGTATTGGAGCAAAACTTCCGGTTTCTGAAACAACAAAAGTTCGTGTAAGGTCCTTTACAAAAACCAAGTCATCCTGCTTTGGGATTTGAACTAAGCAGAGCTCGGAAAGATACGAAGAAGTTTGAATCAAGAAATTTATTGATATGAAGACCACTCGTTATGCACGTTATAAGAAAACTGCTCTTGGATTGACATTTAAGAAGTGTAAGTACTCCACGATACTCACGAGTTCTCCACGATACTCGCGAGTACTCCACGATACTCGCGAGTACTCCACGATACTCACGAGTACTCCACGATACTCACGAGTACTCCACGATATTCATGAGTACTCCACGATACTCACGAGTACTCCACGATACTCACGAGTTTTCCACGATACTCACGAGTACTCCACGATACTCACGAGTACTCCACGATACTCGTGAGTACTCCACGATACTCATGAGCGCTCTAAAAATACTCATGAGTACAAGTGATCCACAATACTCACAAGTGATCCACGATACTCATAAACACTCTAAAGTACTCATGGGTATTCTATGATATTCTGACTTACTCATCAAGATACTTAATATTGAGCGAAGAAGAAAGAACAAGAAAAAGCAATGTTGCAAAGTTGAGACACAATTTTTGTGATGATTTTATTAGGACTGTAAATAAGCACACAATTACTGCATCTAAACGTGTCGTATTCAAAACATTCAACAATACTTACCAGCTAAAGTCAGCGTAGTTGTATAAGTCATAGATCTGTCACAGTTATTTGATGCACTGCAAGTATATTCCCCAGCATCACTTCTTTTGGTTGGAAAAAAACGAACTGTTCCATTGTCATTAACTTGAATTCTTTGATTATCTTTTAATGGAGAATTATTCTTCTTTCTTTTCCACGTTACTACAGGTTTTGGGTCACCTTTTGCTACACATTCTAACGTAAGCGGTTTGTTGGGAACAAATGGAATCTTGTCTTTGGGTGGAAAACTGATTCTTGAAGGCAAGCAAACTACAGCAAATTGACAATAAGTGACCTCTTAATGTGTACGCAGCTAGATTTTTACTATAGGTTAAACAATGTCATTTAAATAACATCGTTTCATGTACATCGTCAATGTTTATCATTTCTCAATATTCAGTTTTAAATGTTCAGCGAGTGTCTTAACTTGTCTCATGTTTTTGGTGTCATACCATACTTATCCTTTATAATCTCATGCTCATGTCATACCATACATATACATACATAATTGTCCCATGCTCATGTTATATGTATCCATACTAGTCCCCGTGAGCCAAATACAACTAATAAATACTCACCAAACATTGGAGGATCATGGGGCTGACTTTTTACTGTAATTTTCCCACTTTTAACAATGCAGACATACTTTCCAACGTCAGCACTGGCGATTACTATACTTTGATAAGTAATGTTTATATCTTTGGAATCTTTTTGCCATTTGTACGTCGGTGTTGGAATGGAGGGACAATTGCAAGTTAATGTAGCATTACCGTTGCGAAATATCGGTCCAGATGATTTTATTGTGAAGTTATTCTTGCATGTATCTACGTAGATAAAACAATTGGTTTACATATCTTGTTGGGCTTTAACTACTGGTTTTAACGTAAATTAAAAGTTGGAAACTGGAAACTAGCCACAACAAGAATATAGGTAATGTTTGATTTTTAATTCGCATCACAATTAAAGGAAACTGTCGGTAACAAAGACTGGGAATTATTACCAAGCACACTTCTGCTTCTATGGTAATTCTAAAATGCGCTTTTCCAGTACTCATTAGGATTGGTGATTTACAGCCGATAATAAAAATAACAAAAGATTTACTGTTTTACAGACGTTCCAAAAAAACAAGGGTTATAAACCTTCTAGCTGTGATTAATTCAATTTATTTTTAGCCTCGCAAGTTTTATCGTTCAATGTTTCATGTCGATAAATTGTCTACGGGCAGACGATGGACAATTGAAATGATTGAAGTCATTAATCATCGTTTTGGGAAAGGCAACATGCGCCGCTGTGAAATGCATATTAAAATGGAATTCCTGAAATTTGAGCAAATACCGCAATCTAATTTTTTACTGCAAACCATTGTGTTGATAACCGTGCAATCATTCCTAAGAGCTAAAAATTCCTAAAGCACGACTTCACACTGGGCAAACGTTTGTCTTTCAATTAAAGCTCTTTTCAATAAGTAACCTGTATACCCTTATAAAAATAAAAGTCAATTGACTAATGTTCACGGGGTATTATGATCAACAAAAGAAAAATGTGATGGTTTACACAAGAGGTATCGTTTGACCAGTATCTAATAAAAAATGTAAATGGGAGATTCATAAGCATGGTGTGAGGGTGTGAGGTCCATTTCTTTTAAATTATGAAGTCAAATAGCACGCAATACTCTACCATATTGCAATCACCAAACTTGTACACTGGAAAATCACACACTTAAATATACACTTTAACAAACACGTTACATTCTTTGGCAAATATATTTTGACCATCAGAAAAAGTTCTTTAAAAGCAAATTAAGCAGTCTATATTCGGAGGGATGAAAAAGAATTTCTAAATTGGACGCCGATCGGGTCATTATGATAACACATTTCAAACTGATCGCTAATATATTTCATGGTAATCACTTCAAACTTTTGTTGCCATTCATACGAAAACGAATGGCATGAAAAAGATAAAGACGCCTTGGGTAAAGAAATGAAGATTTATCTTTGTTATATATCAACATAAATAACATATTTTAAAGTAATTCAATCAATCAATACTTGTACAATGACCACAATCCACAAGCAATTTAACACATTCCAGGGACAATATTTAGAGGGGCGCATTTCTTAATTTACAACATATATTGTTTCAAAATTTAATGTACCGCGGCAGCCTTTAAGACAACCTAAAAAACCGCATATTGATATTCGATGAGAATGACATTAAAAAATGACATAAAATGTTGTATGTGTTTGTGTGAAACTTGTACAAAAAGCAGTTTACTGTAGTCTGCCACAGTCTTGAGTTGGCATCATTCAATCACATTTAATCATCATAGTCATTGTGCGATGCCAAAACCCTGTCTGCGATAAAAACATTGTTGCTATACTGGCAAGTTTTCAAATAAAACTTACATTCAATTGTTAATCTTGCATCTCGACTTCTTAGCGCCGAGCCAGCCAGACAATGATAAACACCCGCATCAGATTTTTCTACTGGCTTTATCCTAAGACCGCGCCTAATTTTTGTATATTTGATGTAGTCAACCGTAATCGATCGATTGTTTTTCATCCAAGATATTTCCACGGAAGAGTCGTCAACTTTACAATTTAAAACAACACTATCTGCACCATCCCTTGCTGATGTATCATCAGGTTGCGTTGTAAATTGAAGCGCATCAACGACTACAAAACAAAAGAAATTTATATTTAAGTGAAATTGTCCTATTTGTGCTTGCTCTTTTCGACATTTTGAAGAGCTTTCAAGCTGTGAACTGCTTTGCTTTAATTTTTTTAGTAAAATTATTTGTAAATAGCGTGCCTTGTTACAAAACCTTCGTCCTAAAGAGCGTCATCGAGATAAAATTATAATTGAAGATTCAGAGAAAAACGTTATAGTTTATGCAAGAGCAGTTTTTAAAAGTTATCAAAGAAATTCAGTTTAATGTCCATGGCAGTAGGAGCCGGGATATTAGCTGTTGCTATAAAGAATCGATAGTTATTTGTGCCCATGGATATTATTCGATCGCACACTAAATTAAGAACATACTTACCAAAATATATGTTTACCAGCTTCAATAGAAATAGAAGTTTCCCAGCGAGTTTTTTTGCCATAACTTGTGCGAAACCACAGATCTAATAATACACTCGATAGTGCAACGGCTTACATTTAACCCTTAAAGCCCGCCGCACACTGGTGAACTTGCCGCGCGTACTTGTTATTCGTGACAAGTGTGATCGACAAAATTTCCTAGTGTGCGCGGAAGTTTTGAACAACATTTGTCATTCGTGACAGATGAGTCACACCTATCACGAATAACAAGTACGCGCGGCAAGTTCACCAGTGTGCGGCGGGCTTTAAATGCCCCGTATGACAAATTTGTCACACGTATATTTATAGAGCTAGTGCTTCCATACTGTATTATATTTTTCCTTAAAAATGCGCTTAGTGACACATTTGACCATAGATATAATAGTCCTATTATATCTATGCATTTGACCCTTAGTTAATGTTATTAATGAGCTGATAATGCTTATTGTGAAGACTGGGCTTGAAAAAAATAATTTCAACATGGCAGTCATTTTTAAAATATGCGAAGTGAAAATCTTGTGAAGAAAATGTGAGAAATACACTGTATAAAAAGTAAGTTACTGTGATTTTATATATTGAATCGTTTTAATTGACTCACAAGCTTATGAAATTAGTTTAGAATTTTTTTGATTATATATTTTCTTTCGAAAAAAATACATGGAAATAGTTGTGTGTCAAATTTGTCACAATGGGCATTTGAATGCCATTTTAATTAATGACACATGGAATTACAATTGTTACACCGATGGAATTCTTTATTATTTTTGAATGTTTAGTTAACTAAATTATTAAGGAAATTGTTATTTAATAGAATTTAAAAAAAATTGAACAATATATGTAGGTCTTAAGCTAGAATTTTGAAATACTATTAGTATAATTTTATTATGAATGATTTTGGGTTATGTTTACTCAACACAGTTGCCGGTGTATTTATTTCCCTACATGACTACTTTCTTATTCATATCAACACTAGTGAAATTGAATTCAGTGAAGAATCATCTGATGATGAATACCAGCTAATTGCTGATAATGATGGATAGAATGATTTGCTTTGTAATTCTGTAACAAGTGCAGATGAAAATGATGAAGAAAACACAAGTACAGATGGTGATGATTGCATTCCATTGGCTCCAAGAGTCAAGTCTTTTGCTGACAATGAGACAAAAAAGACAAAAAAGGGTGTTTATTGATGACGAAGACATAGATATGTGCATGTTGAAAAGCCTTTCATGGGTGATCAGTATATTGTACCTGAACCTCCACCATCACCTTTGACAATTTTTCAACAGTTTGTAAACAAAGAGATGCTTGAAAACATGTGTCAGCAAACTAACATTTATAGTGTTGTGAAAACTGGAACATCTGTTATGATGAGGTAAATGACTCATCAAAAGGAATTACCATTGTCAGATGGCTGGACAAAAAGGCAGTGAAATTGGTATCTACTTACTGTGGAGCAGAACCATTAGGTGTTGCAAGGAGATGGGAAAAGAAGGAGAAGCACCATTTGGAAATTCCCAAGCCAAAGCTTGTAGATGAGTACAATAAGTTCATGGGGGCATTGACTTAATGGACATGCTTTGCTCATTGTACAAGTATTCCATAAGATCAAGGCGATGGTATCTTTACCTTTGGTTTCATACCCTTACAGTGGCTATGGTCAATTCATGGCTTCTTTTCAGAAAAAATCAGAGAGGAAAGAAACAAATCAAACTTCGTGACTTTCAAGCAACAATTGCAGAGGGATTGATTAAGGCAGGAAAAGAAAGAAAAAGAAGGCGATCTTCCAATGCCTCGACATCTCGAAAAAAACCAACCACTCAACCAAATGAAGAGATACAGTTTAATAAAATAGATCATATGCCTCTCTGGGATGACAGACATCGTCAGAGATGTAAAATTTGCTCTGCCTTTTGCTCTCATGTTGTCTGTGGCAAATGCAATGTTTATCTCTGCTTCAATAAAGACAGAAATTGCTTTATGGAATACCACACAAATAAATAAAATCATAAAGATTTCTACATACTGACAGATTAAAGTATTGATTGATTAAAACTCTTGTTATATTCACAATTTTCATGCTTTTGTTAATGAATACTATATAATTATTTTAGTTTTAAACTCTAGTTTTCTTTATTATAGAAAGTAGCGCTTAATGCCCAATGTGACAAATCTGTCACAAAATTTTTTAAGAAGAAAAATGTTTTTTTAAATTTTTAATTGAACTTGGTATTGCTTGTTATTTTAAGGAAAATACCAAAGAACAGATTTTTGCATTGAGTTTATCCCTCCTTGGGCATTTAAGGGTTAATAAGTAGTGGTTGAAGCCGGGCAAATTTACTTCCGGAGCCCCAAAGTTGTGAGAATCAATATGGCGTTGTATTAGAAAATATTTGGTCAAAGCTGATATCTTGCAATTACTTGCAAGTCACGACTGTTACATAAACTGGTTTACTCTATTAATGAAAAAAATCAATGTGACCATAGTTTTTCAAGAAAAAGATAGCAGAATGCGCAAATACATCGCCGTAAAATTGATTTCAAGTGTAGCTCGATTTGAAAGCATCAGCAGCGACGAAGGCTTATGCAGTCATTTTCGCCCAATATGCAATCATTCGAAAGGTCTAAATAAAAATGATGTAATAGTTGATATATCAGTTGATTTTGTCATGTAACGGTGATTACTGTGTAGAAAAAGGTTAAAGAGTCACGCAGAAAATACTTTAGAAATTAAATTTTTAGTAAATTCATCGCTCCTTGGTTTTTGAACGTAATGTTTTCTTATTTTAGGTCCTTCATCTAAAGATTTGACATCGTTTATCTCATGCAGGACAATGCTAAAACTTACTACTACTGTACACAAGTACAAGTTAAACAATCTTTAAATTTCTTTGATTAACTTCATCTTTTTCTTTGGATTCCCAACTGATGGCAAACAATCGGAAAGCATGTAATGGTATTGCTAACTGACTGAGCAATTCCCTGGTGACGGCTAGGAGAGGCTTCATAAGATTCGTTGATGACACAAATATGTTCAAAAGCAAAACCGAAATGGGCTGAATAAAGTTATTGAACAAAGCAGTGAGAAGCGGTTTGATAAAATGATCACCGCAAATGTAGAAAATGCCAGCTATCAAACGTCGAAAAGTAATAACTATTGTTTTAAAAAGTTCCAACAGCAGAATGACGAAAAAGTTGAGAAAGATTTGAAAGGCACCGAAGATTTCACGCCAAAATTTTTGAAGGATTACATCGGATCTGTGAAGACATAAAATTCACTATTGATTTGTTTGACAGTAGTGGAATTTTATCCCATTTTCTCTTGTTTTAAATGCATTCGGCGCATGTAAAATGCGACATTTGAAACGGGCCTTACTGAAAAATATATTTTCAAAAAAAATGTTCACACAGCCTTTGGTCATGTTTTAGGCTGCGCTTACACTATACCGGATTTGCTCATCACGACATCTTCATTTGCTTTCAAGGGTTAACTGTACGGAGTAAAAATTTTAAGCTGATAGATTTAGTCTATTTGATTGTGTTTCTGACGTTAAACAATTTCACTGCCTTTTAATATAAGGAATATTCAACCTGCTACAATAGCAATCCGGTATAGTGTAAACGGGGCGTTAGTTTGATATTTTTCTTTAGAAAGTTGTTACAAGTGATATTTCACTAATTTTGATTTGTAATTTCTATTTGTGAAATTTCCTGGACCCGCGCACTAACTGAAACATACTAGAGATTAATGATACTTTCGAAAAATTTTCACGATTAACTCACTTGTCAATAATATCTGTTATAGCAGGTCGTGGCTCGTCTTGTTTTATGGGAAAATGATTCTTACTTCCATGAAAAAATGATGGTTTATATCTAAAAGATAAAAATTTTACATAATTAATCAAAGACTAATTGCTGTAGAGTACAAGAAGGGTTAAAAACGGACTCAATATTAAAGTTTTTTCTGCAAAATTATATTCAAAATCCTACCACGCATTTTGGAGCTGCTGAAGTCATAAGCAGCCAGTAGGAGTTTATGAAATAAATATATATGTAACAGGTACAGTAAGCCAGCCATATTTTCATGTTATAGTCTAACAAAGCAACAAAACCCAGCCATTGTAAAGCATGTACCACATAATAACAAAACGTGAAAACAGCGGGAAATGTGAAGAAACTGACAAAGCAACTAATCTCAACCCGCAACACCCAAACATATAATCAGGTGCCCACAGTGGGTGCCCAGCACACGCGAGAATGTTTTATAAATACTCAGATATATATAAAGAAATTAAGAAATTCTGTATAAAAACACAACCTATCGTCATAAGCACATTCAGCAACCTGGATAAGACCACAATTTTCAAAGTTTTGGTTCATGAAGTCAAAATGCTGATATTGCATATCAGGTGAGAATTTCAACTCATGTTCATCTAATTGTTGCCTCTCATTAAATCCTTTAGACTTATTTTCATTGATCTCTCTCATGTCAGAACTGGGGAAATCTTCTTCATAGTTCTGTCTGCCTGATGTTTGTTCATGACTATTTTTGAGCGTGACATTATTTTGAGTAATTTTACAACTTTCATACAATGGTGATTCCTTATCACTAGCATCCCATGATTGTTGATTCACATGTAGTTTGTCATCACTGGTTTCAATCCTGTATGCATGATTGACATTGGCTAACTGATGACGATGATTAGGATTTGGTAATGAAGGAATTGGACTACTTAGTGCTTCTAAAAAAGAAAATGAGAAAAAAAATGTTTCACAATAGACACATGTGATGTATTAAAAGTATAATACAAAATTAAGTCTTCATCAAAAGTAACTGAGTGTTGAAAGCTCACTCCGCTGTACAACGATCGTACACATAAAAAGAGGTACGCAAAGCGTGCCAAACCTTGAACCAGTGGATTGAACGCATTGAACATCTTAGGCTAGTTGTAATATCGAACTTCCTTTGATTATACACAACATACATAGTTTCTTGGATGCATAAATTTGCTATTATTAAGGTGGTAAAATCTTCAAAATGTAATTTTGATTTAGTTTCCAATGACGTTTAAATTTTTAAAATATATACAAGTTAACATATAAGTTAATTAATAATTATATAAAACATATAAACGACTTGTGAATGTTCTTGAAGTTAATATGACTTTTAAACATTTGGGAAACACAATATTTAATACTCTTTTGCATTGTTGAGCTCTGCTGCTTTAGCTGACTCTCCATTCTCAGCATTGTCCGTTGGTTTTAAAGGAACATCTTCGCCGTTTATAACTGAAAGTAAGAATTGAGTTCTCATTATTTATAAATAAACTTTGATTTTTGTCTTTATCACGAGTGATCTGATGTTAAATCTCGAGTTCTTATATACTCTAGTCTAGTATTTTCATCAGGAGTGATCTGATGTTAAATCTCGAGTTCTTATGTACTCCAGTAGTGTCTTCATCAGAAAGATGTCGATATTAAAATGCTTGGATAAGAAAGTAATCAATACTTACGCAACTTTTTCTTCGCCAGTCTAGCTCTGCGTCCTTTACAATATATCATAAGATAAACAACGAGAATAATATTTGCAGAAACAGCAGCAGCAGCAGCACATCCAACAGCAATTCCTACAATCTTACCCATATTGTCTGAATGTCCCTCATTTTTATTACTTTCATTCACTACAGTGTCGTTTTTATTACTTTCATTCAACTGCAGCGTCGTATCTTCAATGACTGTTTGACCGATAGGATTCATTATCGCTTTAGAGTAAACTATAAAATCGAATGGGTTCATGACTAATTAACGTGCAATCAAAACTGTTACCATGAATTTTTGGATTAGCCTAAACTATTCTAGTTTATTAAAATCCCACTCATTGAGAGGTAGCTATATCAGTAACATAGCCAGCCAACAAATTTTAGTCATGCTATGGCTAAGCAGCAGCAGCAGCACATCCAACAGCAATTCCTACAATCTGACCCATATTGTCTGAATATTCCTCATTTTTATTACTTTCATTCACTACAGCAAATAAACAAGACAGGATGATTTTTTTTAAAAATGGAAGTTATTCTCACCATAACCTCATATCCTCCCTTACATTCATATCCTCCACATACACTCATATCCTCACCACTACCCCATATCCTCCCCTTACATTCATATCCTCTACATACACTCATATCCTCACCATACACATAGATCCTTAAACACTAATTCATAACTTTAACTGTCTAAGTATACTATACACTCACCAATGTCAACATACGCCCTTTCCGTAATAATAACACCAGGATTTCCTGCCATACATGTGTACCATCCTTTGTCTTTCTGCGAAATATTGCTCAGCATTAAGGTACCATTGGGATATACACGAGTACCCTTTACACTTTTAATTTCATCTTTCATGTTGTCTTTTCGCCACATGATAATGGGCTTCGGTATTCCAGTCGCGTTACAATGTAACCACGCATTTTCTCCTTTTGCGACAGTAACATTGCTCGGTTTCAGCACAATCTTTGTGTACTCTAAATGAATCAATGCAGGTGGATTTAAATAACTCTGACGTTATGGAAATATAACATATGTAAAAAATCAGAAGTCAACAAACATGACACGACATACCGTAAACGTTCACGTGAAATGTTAACGAACTTTCACTGAAAGAATTATTAACATAACATATATAATTTCCACTGTCCTTCATTCTAATGTTCTCAATTACTAATTTAAAACCCTCCACTTTCATGTGTGTCAAGGAACGTTCATCTAGTTCTTTTGACCAGCGGATATCGATAGGTTCATATCCAGCAACCAATTTGCAATTCAGTTCAGCAGTTGTACCGACGTCAAATTTGTCAGAGGCAATCTTTTGCAAAACAATATTTTCTGAAAGAAGAATAAGAGATGTAAGAAGTATGAAGTGCATGTCAGTTGAAGAGTCGGGTGAGGTTTAATAAACCTCTTACCGATCACCAATATAAATTATTTAGCCATATTTTTGGAACAGTCAAACAACTGCTAAAATGTCTTTTTTGAGACTAAAGATTCTTCTGTTTGATTTTCTAAGCAATCAATACGTTACAATGCATTGCCTAATTTTATTGCTTTCATGAAATGGTAAAAGGTCTAAATTGGCCAAACACAAATAAAATTAAAATATAGACAGATCAATTAAACAACGTAATTAAAACACTTTATGAAAACAGAATGAAAAACTTGGATGGAAGTTCATAGAGCGTATTATCAATTATACAACATTTAAGAATAATTTACGTTCGTTACTTCAACTAAACATTGAAAAGAAAACCATCATTACTGAGTAAAGAAGACATGAAAATACGGGGAGTGAAATGACCTGCAAGATAAGTTATTGGTCCATTGTTTGGTCAGTCTTTGTTCCTTGATCCATCGTTATTGAGCCAATCATTTCATGACACAATTTTAAAATTCTCGTGAGAAATTTTATTCATTTTATAGGCTCATTCTCGAGGTTGTCTCGCCAAATCTCGGGGTTTGACCCCCCCCCTCCTCCACGACAACCATAAAGATAATTAAAATTAACACTTTACAAAAGGGGTTGAAGGAATTTCAGTAGCTAAACTTAACAATAAGTGCCATTTCTGAGAGATATAGTTACCTTTAACAACAACTTTTGCTTCATAAGTTCGTTCAGTTATATGCTCCAACCTTGCCACACAACGATAACTACCTGTTTCTTTTTTTGTCACGTTAATCAAGTTTAGTAACGAACTATCCTTCATATTTATGACATTCCTTCTTAAATTTTCCTTCAACGTTTTCTTGTCTTTCTCCCACGATATCTCTGGTTTGGGATTACCACCAAATTTGCATTTCAACTGCAGCGTCGAACCTTCAATGACCGTTTGACCGATAGGATTCAGTATCGCTGTAGGGTAAACTATAAAATCGAATGGGTTCATGACTAATTAACGCGCAATCAAAACTGTTACCATGAATTTTTGGATTAGCCTAAACTATTCTAGTTTATTAAAATCCCACTCATTTAGATGTAGTTATATCAGTAACATAGCCAGCCAACAAATTTTAGTCATGCTATGCAGATTTCAGAACATTTTCATCATTAATTAGCTAAGATAAGCCAAAAAAATTTTACAGTTAAAGAACATTTTACTACTGTGAGATAACTGTGGAGGAAAGTTTTTCAAGCTCAATTCATTTGTTTTGACCAATATTCACACAAATTAATAATTTGTTTGATTTAACCAAAGCTGTACAGCTTTTTACATTAACGTTCATAACGATAAATATACCTATAAGTATACTTACCAGCTACGGTAACTTTGGCCTCAACCGTTACTTTCCCAGCAATATTTTCCCCAACACACAGGTAAACATTTGAGTCACTAATCTTTGGTTGAGTAATTCTTAAAGTGTTGTCTTTTACTGTAAAACGGGAATCGTTTGGCAAAGGACTCCCATCCTTCATTTGCCACGTGATCTTCTTAATTACAGGAAATGCACCGTTTGGAGGGTTACATCGTATGGTTATAGTCATGTTTACTCTACTTAGAGTATCTTGTATTGGAGTAAAACTTCCGGTTTCTGAAACAACAAAAGTTCGTGTAAGGTCCTTTACAAAAAACCAAGTCATCCTGCTTTGGGATTTGAACTAATCAGAGCTCGGAAAGATACGAAGAAGTTTGAATAAAGAAATTTATTGATATGAAGACCACTCCTTATCCACGTTATAAGAAAACTACTCTTGGATTGATATTTAAGAAGTGTAAGTACTCCACGATACTCACGAGTTCTCCACGATACTCACGAGTTCTCCACGATACTCACGAGTTCTCCACGATACTCACGAGTTCTCCACGATACTCATGAGTACTCCACGATACTCAGGAGCACTCTAAAAATACTCATTGTACAAGTGATCCACATACTCACAAGTGATCCACAATACTCGTGAACACTCTAAAGTACTCATGGGTATTCTACGATATTCTGACTTACTCATCAAGATACTTAATATTGAGTGAAGAATAAAGAACAAGAAAAAGCAATGACGCAATTTTTGTGATGATTTTATTAGGACTGTAAATAAGCACACAATTGCTGCATCTAAACGTCTCGTATTTAAAACATTCAACAATACTTACCAGCTAAAGTCAGCGTAGTTGTATAAGTCATAGATCTGTCACAGTTATTTGATGCACTGCAAGTATATTCCCCAGCATCACTTCTTTTGGTTGGAAAAAAACGAACTGTTCCATTGTCATTAACTTGAATTCTTTGATTATCTTTTAATGGAGAATTATTCTTCTTTCTTTTCCACGTTACTACAGGTTTTGGGTCACCTTTTGCTACACATTCCAACGTAAGCGGTTTGTTGGGAACAAATGGAATCTTGTCTTTGGGTGGAAAACTGATTCTTGAAGGTAAGCAATCTACAGCAAATTGACAATAAGTGACCTTTTAACGTGTAGGCAGCGAGAATTTTACTATAGGCTAAGCAATGTCATTTAAATAACATCGTTTCATGTACATCGTCAATGTTTATCATTTCTCAACATTCAGTTTTAAATGTTCAGCGAGTGTCTTAACTTGTCTCATGTTTTTGGTGTCATACCATACTTATCCTTTATAATCTCATGCTCATGTCATACCATACATATACATACATAATTGTCCCATGCTTATCTTATATATATCCATACTAGTCCCCGTGAGCCAAATACAACTAAAAAATACTCACCAAACACTGGAGGAGAATGGGGCTGACTTTTTACTGTAATTTTCCCACTTTGAACAATGCAGACATACTTTCCAACGTCAGTACTGGTGATTACTATACTTTGATAAGTAATGTTTATATCTTTGGAATCTTTTTGCCATTTGTACGTCGGTGTTGGAATGGAGGGACAATTGCAAGTTAATGTAGCATTACCGTTGCGAAATATCGGTCCAGATGATTTTATTGTGAAGTTATTCTTGCATGTGTCTACGTAGATAAAACAATTGGTTTACATATCTTGTTGGGCTTTAACTACTGGTTTTAACGTAAATTAAAAGTTGGAAACTGGAAACTAGCCACAACAAGAATATAGGTAATGTTTGATTTTTAATTCACATCACAATTAAAGGAAACTGTCGGTAACAAAGACTGGGAATTATTACCAAGCACACTTCTGCTTCTATGGTAATTCTAAAATGCGCTTTTCCAGTACTCATTAGGATTGGTGATTTACAGCCGATAATAAAAATAACAAAAGATTTACTGTTTTACAGACGTTCCAAAAAAAACAAGGGTTAAAAAAACCTTCTAGCTGTGATTAATTCAATTTATTTTTAGCCACGCAAGTTTTATCGTTCAATGTTTCATGTCGATAAATTGTCTACGGGCAGACGATGGACAATTGAAATGATTGAAGTCATTAATCATCGTTTTGGGAAAGGCAACATGCGCCGCTGTGAAATGCATATTAAAATGGAATTCCTGAAATTTGAGCAAATATCGCAATCTAATTTTTTGCTGCAAACCATTGTGTTGATAACCGTGCAGTCATTCCTAAGAGCTAAAAATTCCTAAAGCACGACTTCACACTGGGCAAAAGTTTGTCTTTCAATTAAAGCTCTTTTCAATAAGTAACCTGCACACCCTTATAAAAATAAAAGTCAATTGACTAATGTTCACGGGGTATTATGATCAACAAAAGAAAAATGTGATGGTTACACAAGAGGTATCGTTTGACCAGTATCTAATAAAAAAATGTAAATGGGAGATTCATAAGCATGGTGTGAGGTCCATTTCTTTTAAATAATGAAGTCAAATAGCACGCAATACTCTAACCATATTGCAATCACGAAAATTGTACACTGGAAAATCACACACTTAAATATACACTTTAACAAACACGTTACATTATTTGGTAAATATATTTTGACCATCAGAAAAAGTTCTTTAAAAGCAATTAAGCAATCTATATTCGGAGGGATGAAAAAGAATTTCTAAATTGGACGCCGATCGGGTCATTATGATAACACATTTCAAACTGATCGCTAATTTAACGCATCATTGGATATAATATAAATATATTTGATGGTAATCACTTCAACTTTTGTTGCCATTCATACGAAAACGAATGGTATGAAAAAGATAAAGACGCCTTGGGTAAAGAAATGAAGATTTATCTTTGTTATATATAAACATAAATAACATATTTTAAAGTAATTCAATCAATCAATACTTGTACAATGACTACAATCCACAAGCAATTTAACACATTCCTGGGACAATATTTAGAGGGGCGCATTTCTTAATTTACAACATATATTGTTTCAAAATTTAATGTACCGCGGCAGCCTTTAAGACAACCTAAAAAACCGCATATTGATATTCGATGAGAATGACATTAAAAAATGCCATAAAATGTTGTATGTGTTTGTGTGAAACTTGTACAAAAAGCAGTTTACTGTAGTCTGCCACAGTCTTGATTTGGCGTCATTTAATCACATTTAATCATCATAGTCATTGTGCGATGCCAAAACCCTGTCTGCGATAAAAACATTGTTCCTATACTGGCAAGTTTTCAAATAAAACTTACATTCAATTGTTAATCTTGCATCTCGACTTCTTAGCGCCGAGCCAGCCAGACAATGATAAACACCCGCATCAGATTTTTCTACTGGCTTTATCCTAAGACCGCGCCTAATTTTTGTATATTTGATGTAGTCAACCGTAATCGATCGATTGTTTTTCATCCAAGATATTTCCACGGAAGAGTCGTCAACTTTACAATTTAAAACAACACTATCTGCACCATCCCTTGCTGATGTATCATCAGGTTGCGTTGTAAATTGAAGCGCATCAACGACTACAAAACAAAAGAAATTTATATTTAAGTGAAATTGTCCTATTTGTGCTTGCTCTTTTCGACATTTTGAAGAGCTTTCAAGCTGTGAACTGCTTTGCTTTAATTTTTTTAGTAAAAATTATTTGTAAATAGCGTGCCTTGTTACAAAACCTTCGTCCTAAAGAGCGTCATCGAGATAAAAATTATAATTGAAGATTCAGAGAAAAACGTTATAGTTTATGCAAGAGCAGTTTTTAAAAGTTATCAAAGAAATTCAGTTTAATGTCCATGGCAGTAGGAGCCGGGATATTAGCTGTTGCTATAAAGAATCGATAGTTATTTGTGCCCATGGATATTATTCGATCGCACACTAAATTAAGAACATACTTACCAAAATATATGTTTACCAGCTTCAATAGAAATAGAAGTTTCCCAGCGAGTTTGTTTGCCATAACTTGTGCGAAACCACAGATCTAATAATACACTAGATAGTGCAACGGCTTACATTTAACCCTTAAAGCCCGCCGCACACTGGTGAACTTGCCGCGCGTACTTGTTATTCGTGACAAGTGTGATCGACAAAATTTCCTAGTGTGCGCGGAAGTTTTGAACAACATTTGTCATTCGTGACAGATGAGTCACACCTGTCACGAATAACAAGTACGCGCGGCAAGTTCACCAGTGTGCGGCGGGCTTTAAATGCCCCGTATGACAAATTTGTCACACGTATATTTATAGAGCTAGTGCTTCCATACTGTATTATATTTTTCCTTAAAAATGCGCTTAGTGACACATTTGACCCTTAGTTAATGTTATTAATGAGCTGATAATGCTTATTGTGAAGACTGGGCTTGAAAAAAATAATTTCAACATGGCAGTCATTTTTAAAATATGCGAAGTGAAAATCTTGTGAAGAAAATGTGAGAAATACACTGTATAAAAAGTAAGTTACTGTGATTTTATATATTGAATCGTTTTAATTGACTCACAAGCTTATGAAATTAGTTTAGAGTTTTTTTGATTATATATTTTCTTTCGAAAAAAATACATGGAAATAGTTGTGTGTCAAATTTGTCACAATGGGCATTTGAATGCCATTTTGATTAATGACACATGGAATTACAATTGGTACACCGATGGAATTCTTTATTATTTTTGAATGTTTAGTTAACTAAATTATTAAGAAAATTGTTATTTAATAGAATTTAAAAAAAATTGAACAATATATGTAGGTCTTACGCTAGAATTTTGAAATACTATTAGTATAATTTTATTATGAATGATTTTGGGTTATGTTTACTCAACACAGTTGCCGGTGTATTTATTTCCCTACATAACTACTTTCTTATTCATATCAACACTAGTGAAATTGAATTCAGTGAAGAATCATCTGATGATGAATACCAGCTAATTGCTGATAATGATGGATACAATGATTTGCTTTGTAATTCTGTAACAAGTGCAGATGAAAATGATGAAGAAAATACAAGTACAGATGGTGATGATTGCATTCCATTGGCTCAAAGAGTCAAGTCTTTTGCTGACAATGAGACAAAAAAGACAAAAAAGGGTGTTTATTGATGACGAAGACATAGATATGTGCATGTTGAAAAGCCTTTCATGGGT
Organism: Xenia sp. Carnegie-2017; assembly: GCF_021976095.1. Taxonomy (NCBI): domain Eukaryota; kingdom Metazoa; phylum Cnidaria; class Anthozoa; order Malacalcyonacea; family Xeniidae; genus Xenia; species Xenia sp. Carnegie-2017. Next base: position 16,269,004 of record NW_025813483.1, on the reverse strand, counting down.
GATCAGTATATTGTACCTGAACCTCCACCATCACCTTTGACAATTTTTCAACAGTTTGTAAACAAAGAGATGCTTGAAAACATGTGTCAGCAAACTAACATTTATAGTGTTGTGAAAACTGGAACATCTGTTATGATGAGGTAAATGACTCATCAAAAGGAATTACCATTGTCAGATGGCTGGACAAAAAGGCAGTGAAATTGGTATCTACTTACTGTGGAGCAGAACCATTAGGTGTTGCAAGGAGATGGGAAAAGAAGGAGAAGCAATATGTGGAAATTCCCAAGCCAAAGCTTGTAGATGAGTACAATAAGTTCATGGGGGCATTGACTTAATGGACATGCTTTGCTCATTGTACAAGTATTCCATAAGATCAAGGCGATGGTATCTTTACCTTTGGTTTCATACCCTTACAGTGGCTATGGTCAATTCATGGCTTCTTTTCAGAAAAAATCAGAGAGGAAAGAAACAAATCAAACTTCGTGACTTCCAAGCAACAATTGCAGAGGGATTGATTAAGGCAGGAAAAGAAAGAAAAAGAAGACGATCTTCAAATGCCTCGACATCTCGAAAAAGACCAACCACTCAACCAAATGAAGAGATACAGTTTAATAAAATAGATCATATGCCTCCCTGGGATGACAGACATCATCAGAGATGTAAAATTTGCTCTGCCTTTTGCTCTCATGTTGTCTGTGGCAAATGCAATGTTTATCTCTGCTTCAATAAAGACAGAAATTGCTTTATGGAATACCACACAAATAAATAAAATCATAAAGATTTCTACATACTGACAGATTAAAGTATTGATTGATTAAAACTCTTGTTATATTCACAATTTTCATGCTTTTGTTAATGAATACTATATAATTATTTTAGTTTTAAACTCTAGTTTTCTTTATTATAGAAAGTAACGCTTAATGCCCAATGTGACAAATCTGTCACAAAATTTTTTAAGAAGAAAAAATGTTTTTTTTAAAATTTTTTAATCGAACTTGGTATTGCTTGTTATTTTAAGGAAAAATACCAAAGAACAGATTTTTGCATTGAGTTTATCCCTCCTTGGGCATTTAAGGGTTAATAAGTAGTGGTTGAAGCCGGGCAAATTTACTTCCGGAGCCCCAAAGTTGTGAGAATCAATATGGCGTTGTATTAGAAAATATTTGGTCAAAGCTGATATCTTGCAATTACTTGCAAGTCACGACTGTTACATAAACTGGTTTACTCTATTAATGAAAAAAATCAATGTGACCATAGTTTTTCAAGAAAAAGATAGCAGAATGCGCAAATACATCGCCGTAAAATTGATTTCAAGTGTAGCTCGATTTGAAAGCATCAGCAGCGACGAAGGCTTATGCAGTCATTTTCGCCCAATATGCAATCATTCGAAAGGTCTAAATAAAAATGATGTAATAGTTGATATATCAGTTGATTTTGTCATGTAACGGTGATTACTGTGTAGAAAAAGGTTAAAGAGTCACGCAGAAAATACTTTAGAAATTAAATTTTTAGTAAATTCATCGCTCCTTGGTTTTTGAACGTAATGTTTTCTTATTTTAGGTCCTTCATCTAAAGATTTGACATCGTTTATCTCATGCAGGACAATGCTAAAACTTACTACTACTGTACACAAGTACAAGTTAAACAATCTTTAAATTTCTTTGATTAACTTCATCTTTTTCTTTGGATTCCCAACTGATGGCAAACAATCGGAAAGCATGTAATGGTATTGCTAACTGACTGAGCAATTCCCTGGTGACGGCTAGGAGAGGCTTCATAAGATTCGTTGATGACACAAATATGTTCAAAAGCAAAACCGAAATGGGCTGAATAAAGTTATTGAACAAAGCAGTGAGAAGCGGTTTGATAAAATGATCACCGCAAATGTAGAAAATGCCAGCTATCAAACGTCGAAAAGTAATAACTATTGTTTTAAAAAGTTCCAACAGCAGAATGACGAAAAAGTTGAGAAAGATTTGAAAGGCACCGAAGATTTCACGCCAAAATTTTTGAAGGATTACATCGGACCTGTGAAGATATAAAATTCGCTATTGATTTGTTTGACAGTAGTGGGTCGCATTCTACATGAGCCGAATGCATTTAAAACAAAAGATAATGAAGAATTTTATCCCATTTTCTCTTGTTTTAAATGCATTCGGCGCATGTAAAATGCGACATTTGAAACAGGCCTTACTGAAAAATACATTTTCAAAAAAAATGTTCACACAGCCTATTGGTCATGTTTTAGGCTGCGCTTACACTATACCGGATTTGCTCATCAGGACATCTTCATTTGCTTTCAAGGGTTAACTGTACGGAGTAAAAGCTTATTAAGCTGATAGATTTAGTCTATTTGATTGTGTTTCTGACGTTAAACAATTTCACTGCCTTTTAATATAAGGAATATTCAACCTGCTACAATAGCAATCCGGTATAGTGTAAACGGGGCGTTAGTTTGATATTTTTCTTTAGAAAGTTGTTACAAGTGATATTTCACTAATTTTGATTTGTAATTTCTATTTGTGAAATTTCCTGGACCCGCCCACTAACTGAAACATACTAGAGATTAATACTTTCGAAAAATTTTCACGATTAACTCACTTGTCAACAATATCTGTTATAACAGGTCGTGGTTCGTCTTGTTTTATGAGAAAATGATTCTTACTTCCATGAAAAAATGATGGTTTATATCTAAAAGATAAAAATTTTACATAATTAATCAAAGACTAATTGCTGTAGAGTACAAGAAGGGTTAAAAACGGACTCAATATTAAAGTTTTTTCTGCAAAATTATATTCAAAATCCTACCACGCATTTTGGAGCTGCTGAAGTCATAAGCAGCCAGTAGGAGTTTATGAAATAAACATATATGTAACAGGTATAGTAAGCCAGCCATATTTTCATGTTATAGTCTAACAAAGCAACAAAACCCAGCCATTGTAAAGCATGTACCACATAATAACAAAACGTGAAAACAGCGGGAAATGTGAAGAAACTGACAAAGCAACAAATTTCAACCCGCAACACCCAAACATATAATTAGGTGCCCACAGTGGGTGCCCAGCACACGCGAGAATGTTTTATAAATACTCAGATATATATAAAGAAATTAAGAAATTCTGTATAAAAACACAACCTATCGTCATAAGCACATTCAGCAACCTGGATAAGACCACAATTTTCAAAGTTTTGGTTCATGAAGTTAAAATGCTGATATTGCATATCAGGTGAGAATTTCAACTCAGGTTCATCTATTTGTTGCCTCTCATTAAATCCTTTAGAATTATTTTCATTGATCTCTCTCATGTCAGAACTGGGGAAATTGTCTTCATAGTTCTGTCTGCCTGATGTTTGTTCATGACTATTTTTGAGCGTGACATTATTTTGAGTAATTTTACAACTTTCATACAATGGTGATTCCTTATCACTAGCATCCCATGATTGTTGATTCACATGTAGTTTGTCATCACTGGTTTCAATCCTGTATGCATGATTGACATTGGCTAACTGATGATGATGATTAGGATTTGGTATTGAAGGAATCGGACTACTTAGTGCTTCTAAAAAGGAAAATGAGAAAAAAAATGTTTCACAATAGACACATGTGATGTATTAAAAGTATAATACAAAATTAAGTCTTCATCAAAAGTAACTGAGTGTTGAAAGCTAAATAAACATAATTGAACATAGTTGGAACACCAAATTATAAACAGTGAAATTAGCATGTCCTTATGCCTAAGGGAAGGGCACAAGCCAAAATATAATTTGTGCCACATAAGCATAGTAAAAACTGTATGCCCCAGACCCCATAGTCTTTCTTGTGCCATTGATTACAAAGTTTAAAATAGGTTTGAAAAGAACAGTGAAGATTGTTTTTCTGAATTTAAGATTATCTGGTGATTGTATGATTCATACCTCTAAAATCTGTGAATGGGGGCTTTTTGTAGCCACTAACATCATGTGAGTTTTTTACTTTATTTGAGTCCTGATTATCAAAAGTTCTTATATCATCCTTGGAAATATTATTTTTTTCCCTTGGTAAAAAATGATTTTGTTCAATGTCAGCAGCATCATCATTCCATAGACCCTTCGTATGATCCTCAAATGTAGTGGCGTTGTTGCTTTTCTTGATGGATTTTGATGTGTTACGATACATTTTTGCTGGTTTTGTTATGGTGGGATGTTTTGTATAGGAAGGTTCCTTAGGTGGTGTTGGCATTGCTGAGTTAACTGTTGCTTGTGTTGTTTTAACAGAAGGTTCAGGACTTGAACCTGGTTGAGTTATATCACCTGGTAAGCTGTCCCAATCAGAATCACTTTCAGCAATGTGGTCTTGGTTTTTTGACATCCTAAAAAAATTCATTGACAATCATTGATTAGCACTCTTTTGAAAAAGAAAAAAAACATTTATTTTTTCATAGATTTATCTATTTTTACTCGCTAGTAAATGTATTCTTATGCATTACATAATGAAATAAATGCGATTCAATGAATTAAAATCTTACATCGTTTGAAGAGAAATAAAAGTAAATGTGTTCAAGATTTTTTCTTTGGTACCGTTGACATGGCAACCGATGGCGTCCCATGTTACTGAGCCCACGAAGAGAACCGCTGAATTAAATATTATCTGAGGAAAATTTTGGCAAATGTCTGGCGTATTTTGCCGTTTTTAAATTATAAAAAAAGAGAATGTGGATGCTTTATCAGTATTTAGAATTACACATTTATGCTCTTGCCATCGAAAATACGTGACATGCCGGGAATTATGCGACGACGACGCCATTAACAATGTCAAGACATACAACGTTGCCATTTTGATATTTGACAGTTCTTCAATTTACTCGCTTACCATGGAGAAGTAAGCATTTTGTAATTCTTTGAGAATAATTCTTGATTTAGTTTTTTTGTTTGAATTAAAATTCTGACAGTACCTTGTAAAATAAAGTAGAAACTTGTCACTGTAAACCAGTGACATGTCATTAGTATCAAGGTAGACATATAAACAATACAATACGATATATTTTTCATTTGTATAGCTCTATAAAAGAAAGAATAAGACAACGAAGAGCTGCCATGGAGGTTTTTCTTTTAATTTCACAATCTTTATACTGTGGGAAGCTTCAAATTTATATGTATACTACATTATTCCAAGTTCTATTTAAAGGTTTCACCTTTTCATTTTCATTTCCATACATCATCAGCCATAGTTATGTGTATTATAGATGAATTTCACATCTGAATCTGGATCATTTGTTTCTAATTTTGACAAGAATGACAGGAGTAAAAATGATGAGGTGAATTTTATTTTCAAGAAAAATGTTTTTTTTCCCTATAAAACTTATGTGTTTTTACAATACTTTTGAACCAACTTTAGCCTTCTGGTAGAAGAAATCATGCAATAGAAAACATGGTAATTGATGTATCTAATGAAGATGTGACAAATATTCAGGTTTGTTCAACTTTTGATGACATCACTGTTCACTAAAGGGGGGAGAGGGGAGAGGCTTAGATTAGATTTGTAGGAAATTTATACTGTTTTGTCATATTGCTATATTTAAAGTTGACTAGATATCCAATGTTTCAACAATATCTGTATCAAATGTTTTTTACGTAGACTTTGAATAGCAAAGAATCAGATGAAGATGATATGTTGGGTAGACTGAAAACAAGAAGAATAAAATGGCAAAATGAGGTAATGTGAAATCTTGATAGTGTAGATGAAACAATGTTATTTTAGTAGATAATGAGGACACACAAATCTCTTAATATCTCATATTCTCTATTTTAAGTTTGGTCAACAAGGATCTTGGACACAACCCTCCACACCTGTACAAGGTATACTAGTATACAAAGATGTATAATTTCTTAGTTTTAACATTTACTCCTGTACAAGGTACACTAATATACAATGATGTATAACATCTTTACATCAACTTGCATATTTCTGCTTAAACTCAATTATCAATTTCAACCTTAAACGAGACAAAGAAAACAGGTAATCCTTGTTTGCCTGAAGCCAAGCTTTTGCTCATTGTGCATTAAACAGGAAATAATTAGTTATGTATTGTAAAATTTATCAACTAATAAAAACTGTATAAACAAGGTTGGCTGAAGTTGTTAGTCAAAAAGGAAGAAGCGGTTAAAACCTTTGCGCAGTATTCTTGAACGTTAAAATTTATTTTATCTAAGAACTCGTGTGGACAAATAAAAAATTTTGAAAGCAAAACTGATTACTTGTTTTAACAATGATTTATAATAAAATCGCTTCAATTTTTTTTTATTCTCAGGCGGAGATATCTGGTTTTCACGACAGGTTTATTGATCCTTCAGGTTTGTTATGAGATTCACATTTATTGCAAATCGTTGCAGTCAGGATTGGATTAGTTGATTAATGTATAGGATTTATGTAAGCTAATCAATGGAGTATATTTGGAGTATATATAATATGGAGTATATTCTGGGGATAAATCTGAGGTTGTTTTAAGGAATGAAAAATGTGTATTTTTTATTACTTTTCAGGAGAGAAGTGGTATCAGATTGATGTGGATATTTCTAGTTTGTCATTTACGCATCATCCTCTCTTCAGTAAGGAGCATGTTTTACAGTCTCGTTTAAAACAATTATACAATAATTATTGCCGACGAAAGAAACAAGCGATCTCTACTCATCTCAATGAAAAGGTAAAATATTTTATGATATGAACACTTTTTGTTCTGTCTTAAATCTTCATAACATGAAATATAATTTGTTTATAATCAGCTTTGCATTAAAAACGGCGGTAAATCAATGCTACGAAGCAGCCAAGTCTCATTCATCGGTATGTTTCTCATACGAAGATCAATATTTTTGCATTGAATATTTAATTCGTTAATTTATGTTTGTTTTATCTGTATAGAGTTCTTTAAAGGAAATCTCACTTCCTGATGATCTTTTCCAACGTATATGCAGCTACAAAGCACAAATAAGGTATCTGTACGCATGCGCGTGACTTTTCCTTATTTGTAGTTTTCGTCCAAGCCTTTTTAAAATCTATTTTTGGGAAAAAAATTTCAGTTAAATGATCCATATACCGATAAAAGTGAAAACATTGCCCCCAATAATATTGTGTTCATCTGTTCCTCTCAACCATACATCTTTTTTTGTTGAGTTTCGTGTTTTTCAACATTTGTTCCTAGGGAAACGAGAAAACAACGCGATGCCGAAAGCTTGACAGACCGCACACTTCTTACAGACATATTGGAGTAAGTAAGAAAATCAAAGGCAGAAAGGCAGATTTTTCTATCAACTTCTATTGAAATGTGTGCAGTATAAATCTGTAGACAAAAGTTCAGTTGTGGAAATTTTTACCAGTTGACTGTTGCATTAAAAAAGCCATTTTTTGTGATTCTCTTACTCAGTAAACGTTGCTTTCAACAAATTGTAAAATGCTCTTATTTTTATTTCTAATCAAGATGTTGGCAAGAAATTAAACTAATTCGAGAGCAACTTGGTTACGTTAATACGTCATGTAAGCTTTTCATTTTTAGGTAAGTTTTCGTATTGTTGTTACATTTATATTGTAGTTATGTACATTAAAATTAATGTGCCACCCAAAGACAATGCTTATCCTATCGTTACACGTGTTTTAGACTTAACTTATTGCTCTTCAATACTCAAAAACAAAAATTTTTATTGCAAACAGAGAAATCACCAGTCGAGAAAATGAAAGAGTTGAGTACGAAAGAGAACTTCAAGAGGAACTTGAAGAGAGAAGGTTTGTTTTTCTGCATGGTATAATGTATTGATAATTAACGTTCAAACGACCTGCCAATGTTAAAAATGTATTTACTATCTCTTCATAATGTTGTCGTAAGTAACAACGTTCAATTGATATATATATCTTGTGTACTTTAATTTAATTTTCTCTCTCTCTATATATATATATATCTTGTATACATAGGGAGGATTTCCAAAAGTTGTATTTGGAACAGATGGAAGAATACAAAGTAAAGTTGAAGAAGTGGAAGAAACAAAAAAAGTTAAAAGTGAGAGTTTATTGATCCATCGTGTTTATATAATGACGAGATTTAGGCGAGTGCTGTATGTTTTGCGTCATGGAATTTTGGCATATAGATATAACTGTAAATGCAACCTTTTGATCCTTAGTAATCACCTAAGAATGCTCAACCGTTTGACCAACTGTTCGAGTTCATAGTCATGGCAACAACACGCTCGACCTACTTGCGCCATTAGCACAGTTAGAAATTAATTTAGAAATCACCAGGACTGTGGTGTTGCTCGCTTTGTTTATACGTTACGTTGAAAAGTTTCCGACAAAACTTTTAGAACACGTTGTGATACACGTCTTTAATATGATATAATGTAAAGAAAAGTGATGTATTTATAATAATTGTCTTGTATGCATTTCAATAATGATCTTTAAGTATCTGCAATTCCTAAACATCTGCAATATCTGATTGGAATTCAACTAAATTTTCTATAGAAGAGACGAACTCTTGGTGAAGAAGACATAGAACAAAGTGAACTGTTTGACGATATTAGTGGTATATGGAGATTTGTTTTTTTATATTGCATTTCATTTTGCCACAATCAAAACGAAACGTTTATCTAAAGAAATAAGATAAACATTTATTTATTTTTGCATACAATAGAATTTCCTCCTGAACAACCGACAAAGTTTAATGATGAAGAAGAGTTTAAGTTTATTGTTGATAAAGCTGAAAAGACAAGAAGGAAACCAGGTTTGATAATTTAATGAAGTGTTTTTAAACATTTTATCAATGTTTTTTAATATTTTTTTAAGGGGAGCCTATTTTGACACCGGAATTAAAATCATCTGCTAACGTTACTGCGTTAGAACTATGTCCAAGGTACAAAACTTGAGTAGCAAAGCTACCATAGTACTCACCACTGTACCATAGTACTTACCACTGTACCATAATACTCACCACTGTACCATAGTACTCACCACTGTACCATAGTGTTAACTCAAGTACCACAGTACTCACCACTGTACCATAGTACTCACCACTGTACCATAGTACTCACCACTGTACCATAGTACTCACCACTGTATCATAGTACTCACCACTGTACCATAGTACTCACCACTGTATCATAGTACTCACCACTGTACCATAGTACTCACCACTGTACCATATTACTCATCACTTTACCATAGTACTCACCACTGTACCATAGTGTTAACTCAAGTACCACAGTACTCACCACTGTTAACTGCGGTACCATAGTACTCAGCCATTTGAAATGACTTTGACACAGAACACATGCCTCTACTGGAACATTTTATTTTGGAAACATTTACAGGAGTGAACAACAACGTCGAAAGGATGTACAAAATTGGAAAGCGTTTGTAAAGGTTTTATTTAACAATAAAGAAGTATCAAGAACTTCGACAAAGTAAGACATAAATATTTTCATCAATCATATCTCTGCTATAAGTTCTCTTCACTGCTGATAAGATTATTTTAAACAGATCAATGATACTCTTCACTAAATAAACACGTGTTTTCAAATCTTTTATCTGTATTGAGAAGATGTATTTTAACACACACGACATTTTTTTTCATGCACAGATCGTTACTCTCTGATTTTACAATCCACTTTGGTGAAATACATCCTGTAAAAATTCTACAATGGCCTGAAAGTATTAAATTACAGGTTTGAATATCACATTCAGAAATGTTTTGTGTGGTTTGTGATATCATTTTATAAAAAATATGTGTCGAAAGCCACTGTATAAATTGAACCAATAAATACTTCTTATTTCTCATGGAAAGGTATTTTCTTAGAAGTTTACGAAGTTTGTTGTCTTATTTATGTAGGTTTATGAAAATGTTGGCCTTCAAACAAAACTGTTGACTGAGGTGTTTATTCCCGTGCCTGACATCAATAAAGTGTCGGGCATGCAGGTTGAACTTGATGCAGTTGAGTTTAGCAGTACATCTGAAGTTGTTTACCATCATGATGGTGTTGGCAGCGGTAGGTCAAGTTATAAGACTATCAATGGGTCTGCTGGTATAAAATTGATGTTTTTCTCTTTTTTTCTTTCAATACTTATTTGTAGGTTTTACCATTTCCGTTCGAGCTAACAACGAGTCTTCTTCACTTCCGTTGCATACATACCTCACTTCCGGAACGATTTACTGCAATGTATCTTGGGGTTTGGATTTTGAAGGCAAACCCTTGGTTCCTCCCCAGACGTCTACATCGCCAAAAACTGCTTATGGGTAAGCACTTCTGTGAAGAGTAGTTATGTGTGAATAACAAATATGGCGTTTATTTATCGTATTTTTTTAATACTCTTGAGTTCAGACCTTTCTAGAAATCATCAATAATATTTACTTTTTTTCTTCAGCAATGTTGTAAAATATGATGCTTTTGTCTCGCTTGGAGCTTCTGGTATAATGGATATCCATGCACTTGCGCGATGGATCGGTATCATTTTTACCATATTGTGGATTTTTTATATCAAAACTAAAGTAAAAAATATTTGCATTGTATTCCTTTCAATAATCACGTTTAAACCCTACAATAAATCAAGAAATTGTCCATTTCTACAACTATCTTTCTTTTTTCTCACAGCCGAATCAAATCTTGACCCTAACGATCCTGCAAACGCTCCTATCATAAGTCTTGTGAAAGTAATGTTTTATTCTTGTGCCTTAGTGTTTTATCGTTTTCCCACTCATCGGCTCTTTTATATTGTTTTCTATGGACGATCTTTCTTCACTTAGCTCGTGTCGGATGATACCGATGGTGGACCGAAGTATTTCCGTCTTCACCAATTGGAGGATGAGACACGATTTGTAGATGAGTTGGAGTTAAAGAATAATAAACGTTTCCTCATATTGCAGCTGAGAAACCAGCTTGTATGTCTTATCTTCTGATTTTGTTTTCAGTATTCATTTTAAATAATCTTTTTTTTAAGGTTCCTGAATTTCGTAATCTTAAAGCTATTCCTCACAGTAATAAAGACATACCAGATGATATTTTTCAGGTATATTTTTCAAAAGTTATTTTGTATTATCTTACTTGTTTCTAGTTTTACTCATGTCCCCGATTTGCTAATCGTTCTTTACTTTATCCTAAACCTCCTTATTTCCATTTATCCTTTGTTATCCTGTATTGTCTCCTATTGTCTATTATTTCTTTTGGTCTCACGTGCTATTTCCATTTCATACTCAAGAATTTTTATTTTTACTGTCCCAATAATATCATTACAACCTCATTTTTATATCATTGTATCCTCACGTAATTTTTATACTTAGAACTATGAGAAACGAATCAACGGTGTAGAGGAAGATGAAAGTAAAGATGATTTTAGCGTTCATCGTGCTACTGTTACGAAATTCCTTAATAAGGTCAAGATTTTATCATTTATTGACAACCGCTGTATTTTCTAATCTCCTTAATTGATATGACGGATTCATAATACACAAATTAAAATTTTTTTATATCAATTGTATTTTGATCACGTCATTATTTCTGCTCAAATGAAAACAACCGGCCTCTGATGATGCTTTTTTAGGTTCGCGAGATGGTCATTGCTAGATCTTTGATTGCTAAACGACAAAGATGTTTAAGTGACATGGTTGTCGAAGAGGAAGTCCCAAATGTTGGGTGTGTTTGTAAAAACCATCGTTAGATTTTTTTTTCAGGTGAAATCTTATTTCTTCATCTTTTGTATTTTGTTTTCTATTCCTATGAAAGTTCCTTAAGATACCGTATTGCACAATTACTGTCTCCAAGAAGACCTCTAAAACCTGTTCGACACGAAAGAAAAACAGTTGGAACTCAGGTAAAATAAAAACTCGTTTATTCTTAGATAGTAACAAAACAAAGAGTAACAATGTTTCTCTATCTATCCATAGAGAGCTGTAGGGCTCAAGAAATTTCACTTCGGTTTTAATTCTGGTTCTTTTTTGTATGTTCTTGTTCTATCTATCCATGTATATCCATTTATCTATGTATACCTTTCTATCCATATACATCCATTTATCTATGTATACCTTTCTATCCATGTACATCCATTTATCTATGTATACCTTTCTATCCATGTGCATCCATTTATCTATGTATACCTTTCTATCCATGTACATCCATTTATCTATGTATACCTTTCTATCCATGTACATCGATTTATCTATGTATACCTTTCTATCCATGTACATCCATTTATCTATGTATGCCTTTCTATCCATGTACATCGATTTATCTATGTATACCTTTCTATCCATGTACATCCATTTATCTATGTATACCTTTCTATCCATGTACATCGATTTATCTATGTATACCTTTCTATCCATGTACATCCATTTATCTATGTATACCTTTCTATCCATGTACATCCATTTATCTATGTATACCTTTCTATCCACATACATCCATGTAGCTTTGTATACCCATCTATCCATGTATACCTTTCTAACCATGTGCCTTCATCCATCCATTTATACTCTTTTAGCCATGCACATTCATCAATTCTTAACCATTCAAATTCTTTATGTTTTTAGAGTTTATCCCAGACAAATGTTCGAATCCTTGTTAATGTCGTTCGAGCATTTGATATTCCTGTTAGAATATCACGTCCTCAGACAGCGTAAGTTTAAAGTCAATTTCATATTACAATACTTAATTTTGTATGAAATTTGAACTTGAAAATGGATCTTTGAACTAACGACTTAACTGTTTTTGGAAAATTTTAAAATAAAAATGTCTTTGATTTACTACAATTTTTGTTACCTCTCATGCATATATGATTCCAGAAGCTCAGAACGGCCGATGGAAACAAGTGAAGGTTTATCTTCAATGTTTATTTTCTCCGATGTTCACGGAGAAGTTCGACCACAAAATAGACGAACAGGAACTAGACTCAACTCATTGAATGAGGTAAGTAGCTTCCTTCATGGTGTTTGTTTTTTGTTATTTTTTGTTCATAGCCATTATCTCTCATCATCAATGTAGCTATTTCTGTGTTACGTATTCGTGGCATACAAATGTCTCCATCATCAATGTAGCTATTTCTGTGTTACGTATGCTAGGCATACAAATGTCTCCATCATCAATGTAGCTATTTCTGTGTTACGTATGCTAGGCATACAAATGTCTCCATCATCAATGTAGCTATTTCTGTGTTACGTATGCTAGGCATACAAATGTCTCCTTCATCAATGTAGCTATTTCTGTGTTACGTATGCTAGGCATACAAATGTCTCCATCATCAATGTAGCTATTTCTGTGTTACGTATGCGTGGTATACAAATGTCTCCTTCATCAATGTAGCTATTTCTGTGTTACGTATGCGTGGTATACAAATGTCTCCTTCATCAATGTAGCTATTTCTGTGTTACGTATGCGTGGTATACAAATGTCTCCTTCATCAATGTAGCTATTTCTGTGTTACGTATGCTAGTCATACAAATGTCTCCTTCATCAATGTAGCTATTTCTGTGTTACGTATGCGTGGTATACAAATGTCTCCTTCATCAATGTAGCTATTTCTGTGTTACGTATGTTAGGCATGCAAATGTCTCCTTTCTTTGTTAATATGGTTAATGAATACTGTCCTATTGAACTACGAAATGATTTAGCTTTATATAACTTTAAATGATTCATTCTTGTCGATGAGTATAAAAAGTTTAAAACTTTTTAAAGAAAGCGTCAAAAAAGACTATTTATTTTATAGCCTATGGTGCAACCTTTTGTCGAGGTTTTCTTTCAAGGAAATTTTGTTCGAACGTCTGTGGCTCACGGTCCTAATCCTTGTTGGAATGAAGAGTTGACATTGCCTTTCAGGTAGCTACGTTAGCTACTCAATGCAATGCGAGTTTTTTGTTCATGTTTTTTGTTGTTTCCCAGACCTCCAAATGATGATTACTCCCCGTCAAGTCTTCAGTCCGTGAATGACGTCATATATTTGAACATTTTTGATCAAGTTGTTGTTGACATTAATCAGGTAGGTATGTTTTCGTCTATTTTTATTGAAATGTTCTTCTACCATGTTATTTCACTGCAAGAATGCGAATTGTTGTGTTTTCATCGATGTTTTTCAAGCTTTTTATCTTCAAAGTTTTAGGTTGAATTCATTATCTAGTTTCCTTATTTCGTCACTAAAATGTTCCTAAAACTTTTTCATCTTAGGTGGAACAGCAACATACCACAAATATTCATCAACGTCTCGAAAGACATTGGTTAGGCAGTGTTGAACTGCCATTTTCCACTGTTTATTTCAATACAAAGGTTTGTATTTTCTTACATAATCACTATCCATATCCATTTAATTACAAGGAATACCTTGCATTTGCTTAAAAATCTTCCTTTTCTGTCTATTCAGTGATGGTAGTTCATAAGTATTTGTCTTCCATGTATTCAAGTTGGAGTTAATGGAGTTGATTGCCTTTTTCGTGGTCTTTAATGGGCTCTAATTTACCAGGGCTAGGCTATGTATATGAACAACCAAACATTTTAACGTTTCTTCAAGGTTGATGGTACATTTCGCATAAACATGCCAGCTGTATTATTGGGTTACCAACACAACCCTAAACAAACTTACGGTGAATCTGATATTGGCATTGCTTCACATAATCAGGCTTTTCTCACTCTTTTTGTAACCATTGAGCCTCCATTACAGCCTTCACGACCACTTGTTGAAAAGGTAAAACTCTTTTGCGCATATACACTTTAAAAAACATCACACTGCATTAGTCAAAAAAATACATGTCAAGGTCACTACACATCAAAACCGAACCTTATGATTAACTTCATTTGATTTTAGTTTGAAACTTCAGAAGACGAGAGATTGATAGATACTGCTTTTTTGTGGATGGAAGATTTGAAAAAGAAGTTTCCTAAACGTGAATATAAGGTATGTCAACTCTTACATGGAGTATGGCTGAATAGCTTTATGTTTGATGTTACATGAAGTATTTGTCATTGAGGTCTTGGGGTGAGGTGACAATTTCTTTAGCTGTGTGAATGTGATATTTTATTTTTGTTTGTAAGTTAAAATCATTCAAAAAAAGATTTGTTGTATTTTTATAACAGTTCTACAGAACACTATATTATAATCAACCAGATGGTTCATTTTAAGGAAAACAGCAAATTTTATCTATTGTATTTTAAGGTGCTTGCTACTGACCTTAATGGTAAAAAAGTGTTTTTAACAAGATATATTTGCGATCAAATTCCACCTTCAGATTTTGGTTTTGATCCTACAAATCCTTCTCCAAATTCCATGGTACTATTATAAATTATTGTAGCTAATTTGTATAATTGTTTTACTGCAACTCTGACTTTCAGCTCTCAAGATAGTTCTATTGCAAGTCTGTTAGTTTGGTGAGCGCAAGTTTTAAGTCTGACTTTCAGCTCTCAAGACAGTTCTAGTGCAAGTTTGGTTCTGAAGCTATAGAACGCAAGTTTTAAGTCCAATTGCAGGTGCAGTAGTAAAATTCTCCTGTCGATCTGAAAGTTAAGTTTTTATTTCAGGATATTATATGTCGTTATGTCTCCTTGATTCCGTATATCTCGGATTCTGTCGCCTTTCCTGATCTCTGTGATTTATGGAGTACGTCCGATGTAAGTTCATCTTTCCATGAATATATTGAGATGTTTTCTAACTGCAATTTTCCTTACTTCTGATAGCTTGTCAACAAATAATTACCAACCAAACAAGGACTTTCTAGCCTTTTTTGATGCTAGATTCGTTTTATTTTGTTGGACTTGATGTGGGGACAGTTCGTCACAAAAACATTTTTGATTTTTTTCTGATTAAATGTATCACATCTTTTGTTATGTATAATTTAGCAATTTTTACAAATGCTCGGTGGAGATGAAGAGGAGCACGCCGTGTTGTTGTGTAACTATTTTTATGGCTTGGCAGAAGGGCCTGGCTTGTTATTGGCACTGGTATTCCCGAAGGTCTGTATTATACGTCAGCAATACAGAATGAGTTTGCAGCAATTAAATTTTGTATTTTATGAAGTGAAGCATTAAGTTTACTTCTTGACGTGTTTTATTCCATAAAATCACTTTTCGAATCGTGGATTGATTGTTTCGTGAGAAACCAAAATATTTTAGGGCATTGTTTGAGCTTTAGGCTAACCTTATTTCTATATTATCCTCGTACCGAAACAACATATTGCGTTGTCTTTAATATAGGTTCAACTGCTTATGTTCTTTCATACCATCAAGGCGTATACCAACTTTGGAATGCCCACACGGGTGAGAAATTCTCCGTTACTGATGTGTACTGTCCATTGCAAAACATCGCTTGTTTGATAAACAATGAAAATGTAAGTACATAAACACACACACATACTTCTATTTCTAGGAGACTTACGTTTCTAAAATTCTCAGAAAGATTTAATTCAAAAAATTATTTTTAATTCTTTCTTGTTTTAACTTATTCGTATAAATTCTATAAAGTTAATGATATCATTCTCTCTGCAGATTTGGGCTAATGTCCAATTATCCGGTCAACCATGTAGAATCTCCTTTGATCTCTCTCAATCTAAACTGTGGAAACCGTTTTTCACAAAAAAATACCCAAATCCTGGGTTAAGCAGTGTACAGGTATATGGATTCATGCAGATATTTTAGAATTTAATATGATTTTATTTTTCAAACTTTAACTTGAACGTAAATTCCTCGTTGACGTTTGTTACAATTTCATTAACTGTACGCTCATTTTTATGTCTAGTGCTACGATTTTTCTCTGTTGAAAGTACACGTGCTCGATGAAATTGTTTCACAATGATTCGTTTAAGAAATATAAAATAAACATTTTGAATAAGC
Organism: Xenia sp. Carnegie-2017; assembly: GCF_021976095.1. Lineage (NCBI taxonomy): Eukaryota > Metazoa > Cnidaria > Anthozoa > Malacalcyonacea > Xeniidae > Xenia > Xenia sp. Carnegie-2017. The sequence continues at coordinate 16,252,186 of NW_025813483.1, read as the reverse complement.
GACAATGTTAGTTTTTTATTTTTAATTTTAAAATATACCAATTGAAAAAGCACAAGATTTCTAAGCACTCATAGTTAAGATTTAAACAATTTCTATTTCAATTTCATTTGCAGAGAGAACGTTTACAATATGTCACAACAGATCCACAATATGTTTTTGAATTACAAGAGAAGTAAGACAGTTCTCGTGCTTTCTTTGAAACATATATTCAAATTTTAGTATAATGCCTTTCTTTTGCTATTTCATCCCTTATTTGTTATATATCTATGTAGAATTCAACATCTTCTACGAGATAAGATAATGAAGTGTTATTTTTCTTACTGGATAAGAAATTTAGTGTACGTTGTTATATATCTATATAGGATAGAACATCTTCTACGAGATAAGATAATGGAGTGGAGATCTCACTTTGTGACGCGATGGAACAGGTTTGTTGAAGTTTTGCCTTATATATTTCACATCAACTCTTTTTGAGATATATGTAATGGAGGGATTCTGTGAAGATTAGATCGTATAATCACAAGATCGGATAAAACAATCTGACTGTATACACTGGATCAGGCAAGCGGATATCTTATTATTATCTATTTAGGGATCATGGCCAACAAAAGTTCCACTCCGGTTATTTAACTCGACATTGCCCCCCAGATTTTTGACTAAAAATTTCATTGAAAGTCCAAAGTGGATACACGATCTTCGCAACAATTTTCCCTGTGACAACCTCCATCTTATAAAGAAAGGAGAACAAGAGAAGCTAGTAAAAATACATTTGTTGCATATTTTCTTCTTTCAATATAGATATTGTTCACAATCATTTCGGGATCTTTTAGTTAAGTAAGTTTAAAAACACATTAATATTTGTCTTTTAAAGAATCTTTTTAAGCGATTATTTTATTACACGACTTTCTTGTTTGTTTTTTGTTTTCTAGTATGGAACATACGTATCGTCAGCGGACAATTCATGATCATAAAGCAGAATTGAATCAAGTTCTGTCTTCTTATAAGGTATCAAATACAACCATAAATAATCTTGACCATTTCTTTAATATCTTAAACATACAACCATAAATAATGTTGACCTTTTCTTTAATATCTTAAACATACATTGAACAGGTGTATATGTAAGTTGCTTATTTTCATGTTCACTTATAGCAGTTCTTGTTTCAACGTAGATAATTTTAATCTGTTTCATTTATGATTTCACAATATTTTCATTTTAGCTTTCTGGTTTTCCTCTCCACATGGCCTTCACAGATATCAATCCAGTAATCAACATAGTTCACAGTACGGGCGTTCATCTCACTGAGGATCCAAATGTCGAATTTGCGTTGGCCGTTCACATACATCCTTATCCAGGCAACGTGCTTTCGTTGTGGATATACGTTGCTACGTTGACGAGGAAGATTCGTTATTATTGATGTATTCTGAGCTTAGTGGCATATAATTAACTGGAATGATAATGAAACACAGCTCCGGTACAGGCCCTTATTCTTTCCCTCTCATGGCCCCCCCTTCAGACTATTTCCTAAGCATTTCATCCAAAAGTTTACAGGAAGCTAAAAAATATTTGAAATTTTTTGCGATTCATGCAACATAGCGACATTTATTGAACAAAACGATTATTCTACAAATTTAATATCTTGAAAATGAAAAGAGATACTCTCGAATTATACTAAAAAGTCTCCTATCATTTTAGAGTTCTGTTTAATGAAACTAGAATTTACAAAACAAAATTTTCTCTTCTTAAGTACTTTCACTTGATCAACAAACCCCAATCATGGTCCTGACTCATGACAATTATCAATTATGAAATTAAAAAGCAGAAAACTGAAGCAAACGACAAGCAGCAGAGCAACATGAGTTGATTTTGAATCGATTGCAGAGTTGTTCATGTTGCAATGATCAGTTTGACAACAAGTGAGAAGGCAATCTTTACTATTATTGGTGGACTTTTTCCAATCATTGCACGCTTTGTTTACATCTTGGCATTCATTTATCTTGCCACAACCCATCGAAATAATGGAAACATCATTTTGTAATATTTTTACGGATTTCTGACAGTATTCGCATGGTATGGTTTCTTTGCCACATTTCTGATGTTCTTTTGGTTGAGTGCTGTTGTAGTCACATGAATGACACGTGACAGTGTGATGGTCACCAGACACAGTAGAAACTGCAAATAAATTGTGTAGTCACATGAATGACACGTGACAGTGTGATAGTCACCAGACACTGTAGAAACTGCAAATAAATTGTGTAGTCACATGAATGACACGTGACAGTGTGATAGTCACCAGACACTGTAGAAACAGCAAATAAATTGTTGTGTTTTGTTGTTTTGGGAAATGTATAATTAAAACTCTTATACATGCAAAGTCATCAATCATGAAATATCTTTTGATAAAGTTTGATTGAATCTGTATTTTCACCTGATGTAGAATTTATTAGAATATACATTCATAATCCTACTTCACTATTTTATGTAATAAATATTTACCAGCGACATATAAAGATTTAGTTTTTGTTTGAATTGAAATCTCTTGCTCTATTTTGTGTGAAACTTTTTATCAAAAAATTGTTCATCAACAAAGCTCTACATACCTAATGGAGACACGAATGCTAACAAAACGAAGAGATATTTTGGCAGCATGTCTTCCTTTATAATCTAATCAAGTCAAAGGAAAAAGATTTAAGTGAGAATTCCATTGCCTTGGTATGAATTTCATGAATAAAAAGAGATTTCATACCTGAACGAGAATTAAAAGTCACTAATATCTTGAATGTCTTCACGTTATGAAACACCGCGGTTCATACTCATGGTCTTTTATAAGTGACGTACAGAGGCATCGTGACTGGAGAAAGGAAGAATGTCACAAGTGAAGCACACCCTCTCTACTGTAACGCAACTTTGTGAAGGAGGGGAGGGGACATCAACACGTCGTACGTTGATAAATAAATGCCCTTTGCATCAAAAGTTATTAAAAGAAATAGAAGTATGCTGTAAAAGAAATGAAGTATGCTTTATGTATTTGTGCTATAGTGACAACCAAAAGCAAACGTTTTAACTCTTTCTTAATCTTGTTGATATATAATTGATTTTCGGCTTTTCATTTGCCACCCTCAATGTCCCTGTCAGAAAAATTCGTACTTGCAAAACATGACTGAACTTGTTCTGGTTTTATTTATAAAACAATTATGGCATGCACGAGATATGCTGCAACAATAATATTATTTCCATATTTGAAATTACCAGCGTTTCATTTATTAAGAATTTTTAATTGCTTTTGCAATAATTGTGTAATTGTCATTTATACTTTATGCTTTCTTGAGCAATCTTTGCAGCTTCGATTTAAATTTTGTGAAATATTTGTTACATTAGCAATACGAAACTGGGCAATTCATCAAGATGATTTTTTAATAGTTAAGTGGTTAGCTATTTTATTGGTCGAAGAAGCAGAGCACGGTCGTTGTCTAACTAGTAACATATGTGCTTGCTTAAACGCAGCTGAAATATGACATGAAAACGCAAGATTGTGCAAGAATATTTAATTTTCCATTTACGTCAACAATATTTTTATTTTGATGAAATGTCAATTACGGACCATGTTCTTTATTGATGAGGGAAGTTTCTTTTCTCATTTTTTTCTCAGTGAGTTTGTGTGGTTTTGTTGAACTGGATTATCAATTTCATTTTCACGGCGTTGAGTGGAAAATCCGACGTTCCAGAAAAATGTTTGTGATATGGAAATACTTTGACGAATTTAAAAATGGGCTCGGCTAAATCCACAGGCGGTGTAGCTATTGACTCTTGATCGTAGGCAACAATACTTTTGTCTCGTTGACGGAAAGGAGTTTCAGGCCAGCGTGTAACAGGAGTTTCAGACCAGTGTGTGACAGGAGTTTCAGACCAGTGTGTGACAGGAGTTTCAGGCCAGCGTGTGACCGCTGACATTTTTGATGAATCATCGCTTAGTGTCAACGTGTAACCCAACATGAACAGAATTCCACCAATCAAAAGAAAGGATACGCCGAAATCAGGAAGATGGTCTTCGAGCATAGCTATCCAACTTATTGAGTTTTGACAGAAATTCTTGAGGATTTTCATAAGCGGAAAGGTGCATTGTAAAACGCACAAAGGAAAAATATTTCCCACCGTTTCTGTTAAAGTAGGCTCCGCCTTTTTAGGAGTAAACCAGCGCTGGAACCAGCCTTTTGGAGTCTATTGAAATGGTTTACATCATTATATACGGCCAGAGAATATTATCATAAATAGTAGTTATATTGTTATTACTGTAGTATGAACACCTTGTGAGCATTTATAAATATGTTTCTTAGTGATAATCATCACTTTTACTTTGCTTCTAGTAAACATGTTAACTTGGTTTTGTGGTAAAACATTTCGTTGAATGAAAACGGTACCTCTTTCGTTTGTGTCATTTGCCTAGTCATCCATCGTGAAATGTATCCAGTTCGTATGAGGCAAACTAAAGCTCCAAGAAGAATAAGATCACGACCAAATCTTGTTATCTTTGTTTTAAAGTTGAGATTTTGTTTGGAGTCTGGTAATTCTAATGCATATCTGTGTCTGCTCATTTTCCGATGGTTTGTTGAAGGTTCTAAGCTGGTTCATTTGTCCGCTTCTCTTTCTTCTTTATTACGTCATAATCACTTTAATTAATGCGCACTCGAACACCAGTTTGCACATTTTGCAGTTCTGAAACTTTTTCATTTTATTGCGTTAATTGAATGAAAATTGCATCCTATTGACCTCATAATTCCACCCGAAGAAGTGTGGGTAAGTTACATGAAAAAGTGCAATCTTTTTCTTGACAAAAAATAAGCAATTAGGCTGTGAAATAAGCAAAATCGATTTCAGAAAAAAGACATAGACAATCAACTGGAGTTGGAGCTGTGTTTCTTAAGAAATTATTTCACCCCAATTTGTGTTTGTTCATTATTTAGCAATCTGTTGAGAGCAAATTTTAATAATTTATAATATTAGTGCCATGGTTACGGAAAGCATCGATTTACGTATATAATCGACTTCTTTAATAGACAATTTGATTTGGAAATAATCATTCCTTTTTTCTTTCTGCAGTAGACCCATACCACGTCTTGTTTGGCAGAATATTGAACGATCTTTATGTGTATTTTATGAAACTTTGATCAAACATGATCAAACTTCTTGGTTAAAGCGTTAGATTAACACCTGGACATTTTGTGAGAAAGAATAGCATAAAAGAACAATATTCTTCCAAGTTTCCGTAGATCCTGCTCTAAACGTTTGATGATAGCGTGGACATTTCAGATAGTAAGAATATCATAAAAAGAACAGTAGGTATTCTTCTTTCAAAAAAGCAAAAAATTTGGTGCTTTTACAGTGTTAAACGATGTTGCTTAATTTGATTGAGAAATCATTTTAAACGAGACGTAATTTAGATTTTATGACTATTTAAATAATCAATTAAAATTTCCGTGTGAGATTCATGAACTGTTACATTCACGAAATATTTATTGCATCATTCAAAAGACATTTTTTAAACATTAAAGACGAAGACAAGAGCATCAAAGCATTAAAGAAGACAAGAAAAAACATACTCAATAATATGTTTGTTGACAGTCGTTGTCGTGGCGACATGCAAGCTGTTGATTTGCAGAAATGAATGACAAACCAGTGTTATATGTCTCCGCTCGTCACTCGTCTTCATATCTTTTCAAACGTACGATAAACTCACTTTCAAATCACGTAAAATTGTTGAAGAATGTAAGGACCCCGAAACAGCGTATTCTTTAATCGCTCGCTGCGACACGTTTTTGCTGTATCTGAACACAGAACTGTGTAGAAATTTGTTCTCTCTTTACGAACTTGGTGTCGCATTAGTACTTGGGATACCTGTCATAGTTATCCGGGACAAGATACTGAAAGTTACAGATATTGTCATTCCTAAACATTTCCGTGAAACTAGATTGCTCATTCCTGATTGCAAAAAGAGCACATATCAAACTTGCGATGCTTTTGGGACAAGAAAAGAATCCCCGCTCTCTCTAGCGGATGTTTTAAGCTGTAGCTACGAAAATTCACTGGTTTTATCACCAAAACTACATATTTCTATTACATCTTTACTAGTGGACAAAATCACGAATCTATCACGTGACGTAAAAAAAGTTAAAGGAAAAAGTCGAAAGACAAATCACGACCATTCAGAGTCATTGGCCAAACATAAGGCCACTTTCGAAGGAAGCTCTTGTTTTCCAGCCATAAGATTTACTGTCCCACATCGCTCCTTGTTTCCGTCAAACAGAAGCAAAAAATTAAAAACAATATCTTTGCACACAGAAAACAAATTCGTCAAATTGCCGGCCAGTGGTCTAGAAGACAAAAGTCGAAATGAAAACGTTTCAAAAGTTTATACGAGCAATAATAAAGAAAAGAAGATATTTGAAATGAATAATGAAAAGTCATCTATTCGTGCAAAACAGGGAAAGAGTGATCTTGCAGCAAGTTTAAAATCAAAGATAGACGACGATGCGATTGTTTTGACAGATGATTTCTACCACTCAAAAGAATATGATGGTGAACGATGTACTCCACTTCCAAGTCCCATAAGAATGCGCAGTTTATACTATCCTACTGCATTGCCAGTGTATCCAATGGAAAAGTGTTTTCCACCATTTCAAATTGAAAAACTGCATTTCAATCGACATGCTGTAAAAATTTCGAAAAGTGATAAGTTCCCATCAATAGTACGACGAAGAATTATTCGAAAAGAGTAGTAATTTTGAGTGTTTTTAAGGTAGGATCCAGTTTTATAACAAGTCATCTTGGTGTCAGCCTTGAACTACTTTTACTGGTGCCCGCTATAAAAAAGGAGAGATCAGTTCATATAACATTGGAAGAAACTGAGTGCTAAACCATTCTTTTTGTGTTTATTATGTAAATTAAATATGTGCATTCAAGTGCGGATGCAGGATTATAGCAAGGGGGGGATAATAGACAATTCCATTTGGGGGGTCTGTGGAAATTTGACTTAACAATGAAGGTGAATAGCCACCATGTCCACCCCACCCCCCCGAGTCAATATTTATTGACAAGATATAGTTACCACTATGACATTGCTACTACCTTACTATGCTGTCTTAGTTTTTCTTTAATAGAATATGCAGTTGGTCTTCAAGTACATCTGTTCATCCACATATTTAGTTCAGTTGTTAGAATTCTCTTCTCATTCCATTTTCTTTTTCGTCAATTGCTGCATGTTTGCGTTGACGTGATTTTTAGCTCCCGCATGAAAAGTGCCAGTGAAATTATATGCAATGCATTTATGTCCCAAATTGCTCTGTAATTCGTTTGCATGTGACAGTTCGAAATTTTATCATTTACACTCAATTTGTGCGTTTTGAGATTTTGTGAAATGTTTGTTGAATAACAACCTGCAAAACCCGCTATTTTCGCCTCTGAATGGTCATGTGACCACAAATGCAGGCGGGGAAAATTTGAGCAAGACCCGGCAGAAAAAGATGGATACTCATTTCTCTTTTACTGTACAACTGTATTAAAGGTTTTTGCTTTAATACTAAAAAAATACCTTCTACATAATAATTCAAAATGATAACAAAAACGCAGGACAATAAACTGTATCTTTCAAATCTCAAAATGGATTGTCGAGGGCCTGAAAATTGAAATGTAAGTCGTTTATAACGTTGTTCAATTTATAAAAAAAGTTGACATAATCAAGTAAAAATGAAGAGCGCTTTCTACAAGCAGTAAATTGTTAAAATCTTTTATTTACAATCAATAATATGTTCATCTTTTTGATACAAGTGTTGAACTTTGTGCTCAACCAATTACATTGAACGAGATTTCGATTATTGTTGATGAATTATATATTGAGCACTATAATGGAAAAAAATCATAAACGAAAAATTTCCTGTCTATACATATACATATACATACATAAAAAGCCTGGAAATGTTAATTTTATGACATTCTCCAGGAAAATCAGCTGCATGTATGGATGTTTTAGATAATAGCATTAATCTGACTAGACAACCATTCATGGATTAGAAAATATTGAAATTTTACGCTTTACAATTGTTTTTTTTGCATGTTCCACAAGTGAAATAACCATGCTATTATCTTTTGATTTTTTTTCTATATCTGACATTCCCATATGTGCAATACACATTCTATAAACCTGTCACCATTTCTATCTCTTGTTGGTTCATATTTTCCATTCTTTGATATTCCAGCACATTCACATGTATAGCTTATTCCATTTTGAGTTTTGTGACTTAACATGTTTGCTATTCCTGCTCCTTTTCCTGGACTTGTTGAGCATACAGCAGACATAACTTTGACATTCTAAAATGAAATAATCACAAGTTTATTTCATACTTCACAATTTTCTTCTCTATAACTTTTGCTTCACTAAGCATACCATGCTGTTATATTTAGAAAATATGAAATCTTTCTTATATCACCTTTATTGTTTTACATTTTTATTATTTTAGTCACTTGTACCTTAACCTGCAGCTAGTGACTAACAAATCTTAATGGAGTAAAGGGTTTTTCAGCTAAATTCATCATTTCATATTTCTGTCTAAACCTTTAGAGAATTGTATTACTTTGATGTTAATGTGGCCATTATTCTAGTCAATAACTTACCTGAGGTTCTGTGTAATACAACTTAACTCTAGCATTCATCTCTTGCCTGTCAATGACAGTTCCCTTTTTTGGTATAATTTTGTGAGTACATTGTGATACATTTAGCATTCCTGGTAAACCTTGTTCCCCTTGCATACCACGAGGTCCTGGCGATCCTGCTTTCCCTTGTTCTCCCTTGGATCCAGGATCACCTGCCAGACCTTTAGGCCCTTGTGGACCTTTAGGGCCTTGTGGACCTTCCTATGTAAAAGTTTAGTAATAAGGAATTTTTTAAAAGTATTTTTATTACCACCAGTGTAGGATGTTACTGAAGAATGGAAGAGTTTTTGATTATTGAAGTAGAGTTATTATTATTACTTATAGTTTATAAGTATTAATCATCATAACTGTTGAAACACATTCAGTTATTAAAAATATTTATTTAAATCATTCTTAAAGACTTGTCTAAAATCTCAGTCTTTGAGAAATTTTAGATATTTATATCATGTTGATTAATGCATCTAATATACACTAGTCCAAGTTAGGTATTGTAATGAAAGTAGAAGACTTTTGAATTGACAACAGACCATTCAGTTATATATAGTTCAGTGTCCCAAACTGACTTTTGGTCGTCATACTTTATAATAAATGAACAATTTTGAAAGACAAAATTTGTAATATATTTTTACTATAATTATAAACTCACCTTTTGTTTGAGCATTGCAGTTTTGTTGACTTCTTTCAAATGAATTCTATGAATACCCTATAAAATTTTTTTTAATATACAACATTAAATAGAAAATGAATAATTGTTTAAGAGTGGCTTTAACAGTTGCGAATGTTAATTCTCGTGTTAACGTCCTCAAATATATAGTTATTTTATCCCAGAACGTTCATGGAAGTCTTATGTTATGAAAATTTTACTGGTCCCATTTTTTAGTTGAGTGTTTATTTTTGTAACTTTGATAGTCATATCTGTCGCAAATATCCTAAAAGTTCTAACATTAAAAAACCAAATTACCAAATTGATATCTTGAATGGCAAACAGAAAGTTCTGAAATATGATAACAGAAAATCTGGATCTTATTTAATATATTTTTAATACACTCTTACACAAAAATATAAAGAAAACTACCAGTATAGATTTAGGTAATTAGCTTTAATGCCCAAGTATTGTATATACGATTACTTTCAGTAGACAGAGCATATTTTTATGAAATATTTCTAACCTAGAAAGATATATTGTCGTTTAGCTTATGTGTATTTCTATGCACGTTTTTCTAGATAACCCTACCATTTGTTGCTTAAGATCGTCGAACTTTTTTTGCAGTAGATCCATTTCATTTTTGAGAGACAAATAGTCCTGGTTTTTTTCGGGTTCTTGTAATTTGGCAACTAGCAGCCCTGTAAAGAGACATTTTTCAGTTCTTGGTCATAATTTTTAGGGTTTATTTTGAAGTAGTTTGGAATGAGATTTGAGGAAAAGAATAAATAGTTAATGTTTCATCATTTCTTTAGCGATTGTAACTTCTCCTGCGTTGATTGATCAACGTCGCGCAACGTTCGTGTGACGTGTAGTCTTATCGCTTTAATAATTATCGGGTAGTTGAAGTCATCAGGCTACTCAAGAGCATGAAAGGAATATTATTTCATATTTATTAAGAAAAACCCGTAGTTATGGGCAGCCTATGATTAAATTGATAAATTTTGAAAAATGGACAAAATATGATGTTGCCTTCTAGAATAGGATGGTTTGGACTTTGGAACAAAGCCACTCGTACATTGGTCGATCTCCGTCTCGAGAGTCCTTAGATAGATAGGGAATGAACTCAAATATATGATGTCTTCAATCTTTATTAGTAATTTCATAAATAGATAGTTTGCTGTCACACAAGTTTGTTTTCGTTGTAATTTTTTAATTATATATGTTTGTTCGTTATCTGTGTCTGTGTAATATAAAACACCGGCATTATGCTTCGGCGCGCAATCTCTGTTTTACTTTCCTTTGTGTCTGGTCGGTAGTTGTGACCTTGCTTAGTGTCCGTTATTTTCGTCTAGTCTGACCTTGGTCGGCAATATGCAAAGGAAATGATACTTGTGAAAATTTTCTGCTTAGGATACTGAGAGTACAATATCATGATAATCTGAACACTTCATTAATCGAGTGCAACCTCTTAAGATAAGAGGTTTTTTTCATCTTGTTGTCGTTCTAGAGCACGAGACATTTTATAGGTGACAAACAACATGATATAAATGAAAGATAAAATTGTTTATCTTGGAAAACATGGAGTTAAAGGGGTATTCGTTTGAGCAAAATTGCCCTAGGATTAAAGAGGATAAATTTGTTAAACATTTAACTAAGCTTTGATTATATTAGTGAAACTACGTTGACTTGCTTGACACCTGCTTAAAGAATTTACAAGTAGTAACGTATTAAATATGCTGTATAACACTTTGTATTCAATTTTCTAAAGTAATTGAAACTTGTGATGTGTCAATATGCCACGTTGTATAATTGTTTCTTTCAAAGGGTTTAGAAGCTGTGTAATAATAAAGAAAATTATCTAAGTTTTGTTTTCATTTGAATAAAAATAGTATTAAAGATGTGTGCAACCAATTTTTATCTGTTAAGATTTGCCTTGTTCTTCGTGTAACTGTTTACAACTATGTAAATTTTCTTGTATTGTTTGTCGACTAAAGTTGAAAAATGTGACTATTTTTTCCTTCCTTTTGTCTAACTGTCGTGCTGAAAGTCTGATGAAGTCATTTCCGCATAAACAAAATGCTCTAAAACAGAACCACCCCTTTAAGCTGACATGTTCTCAAACATTCTTTTATATAAATCGCGTCAAAAATTTGTTGGTGTTGTCAAAATTGTTTTTTTCCTACTAAAAGTAACAGAACAAAAGCCCTGTAATTTTGTTTTATGAATTTATGTATGATTTATAAATGTATAGCAAAGTTCTCTGCTCTTTGACTGCATGATGATGATGAGGCTATTACCAAGTTACATTATAGTCGTTCTACTATTATCCCTATAAACCATCTCATGATAATATATCATTTGCGACTGTGTTTTTTAATGAACCACAGTGGAAGACAATGACTCCATATGTTCTTCTTAGAAAATATTGCTGACCATAAAACTAACATATTACGATTTTAAATGATATGTAAACAAGTAAATACTTCATATAAAGGGTCTTAAACCTAAACAGTTGCAATGAAACAACATTGGGCCTCAATTAGAGATGTATAATTTAACTAAACAAATTGAATAATTTAGTTGTAGATAGTGGGCGTTCTTCATAAAATTACATAATTGCATACTTCATGTTTGTTGAAATACCAAACCGTCGTTCATTGCTTTATTTCCATATATTTAATATCATTCGTATCTGATTTCAAAAATCATTGATCGTTCGATTTAGTTGATTGATTTGTAAACGTGTGCTTGATAAATACCTGGGTTATAAAAGTAAAGTAATTACTTATAAATAAATGAGAGATATGTCAATGTTTGCTTGAGAAGTTGTTTAATCCTTAAACCTAATATAGAATAATGATTACAAAATTTAACATTCAAATCTACAAGTTTCACATTATTGATCACTAAAGTCACACCTATTACTTCATTTACGTTCACCCTCGTTAGAACGCAAGTTTTTGTCATATAATATGTTAGATTTTTGTATTTGAGACTGCCAAATAAAAGGAGATGATATGATTAAATTACCATGAGAAAGGCGGAAGTTATATGAAAGAACTTTACGTGTTATTTGGTATGTCTAACGATGTCTATATAAAAGATGTTTGTTTCATAACATTCGATAATACTTGCATACACACGTGTGTCTTTGAATCGTAAATCCTGTTTTTGCCAAATAAGTTGTTATAATAAATGACTATAGTGTATATTTTTATTTTGAAGCGTGTATCTGTTGTTTTGTGTTGTGTTTATTGAATTCTTTTAAAATGAAAGTTGTTCAAAAAAAACGTTTATATTTCAAAAACTCACTCGACATCACAAACTATCTACGTGTTTCATTCCCTTAAAATTTCACATAAACTAAAAATGTTGTATAGACATCTTGAGTTTTCACAGACGCGCAAGTCGAGATTATCTTTCAATTGACAGTGATCATTTTCTTTGTATTGAAAGATGTTTATATTAAATGAATATGATAAAGGACTTGAACGATAAAATGCGCAATACAAGACAAGACGCGCGCGTCATTATAAATAAGTTATTTTTTACCTTTTCGGGAACATTGACAATTACTTTCATTTAGCATGTTCATAAGACTGAGAGCTAATCCACCGGCGCTCAAACAAAGTACGAGGACAAAGAATATGATCGTTTTTAAATCACATTTTCTACTCGACCTTTCTTTCTCATAATCTGGTATTGTCGTATTAACAACTAAAGGAGAACATTCTGCGCCATCACTTTGTGTTGTTGCTCTGTTTTGTAAACGAACTCTCTGGCCTTTTGCTTCACCATACAGTTCATTCTTTTGCCGTCGTGGTCCGCTACCAGCTCTACTCAATCCTGCGCGTTTCGCCACTTCAGCCGGGTTTTCATATTGGTGATAATTTTTGTGTTCTCCGTTCATGAACGGTTTCACATAACCATCGTCTTTACAGTCTGTTAAGGTGTCATACTCACCTTTAGGAACATATGTTGTCTCGTTTCCATTGATTGCGTAAGGTATGAAAGCCTTATTGTTAAATTCTTGCTGGTTCGAGTCCATTTCGTTTTCGGCGATTCTGTCTATACTTCGATGTTTTGTTTTTGATATTGAGAACATTTTCACTTTTCAGTATGTATGTATGTGGTGTAATTTGAGAAGGTGATGATTGTTAAGGATATGAACTTTGGCAATGTATTATGAAACTATATAGTTTCACATTTGAGTTCCTTACAATCTTTCTATTTACCTGACGTGTACCTTAGTCACTACAAATGTTATGGTATGCTTGAGTAATAAACGCGCGACTTTGAACAATTATTATTGGCTAAGTGTTACTTATCTGTATGCAAATAACTTTAATTATTTTGTTCATTTTGAGTGGAGTTACTGTCACATTCTACACATTTTAGTAAAAGTAATGGTAGATAACGGATATCGTTAAACATTATATGATCGTAAAACATTAATAAAAAGTTTCATTAACGTTATGTACTACTGATTAATGAATGTGTTTTGCTTATTGATTGGAACATCAATTGCTTGTCTACGTGTAAGGTATTATAAGAATGTTCGATATGAGGGGTAGCAACCAGCACGCCTCCTCTTAACATCCCCTAGATATTCAAAACAGGTATAAGATGCACCAAACCTTGCATACATGTTTTAATCCGAATAACATGTTACGTTGTGTTTGAGCTTGCATTGAAATGCATCGAATAGATTTTATTTGTTTTCAACCATTTGTTTTGTTGTACGTTTTTCATTTCATTCTAAAATCTTTTACTCTTTGTTTACTGAATGTTTTGAATTTTTCTTCAAAACTAGAAATTATAAATATACCATCTTTATGTAAAACTTATTCCAAGTCTGACTGTTCATGACATTCTATAACGTATTTGTGATTATTTAGGGTTATTTATAGATAAAGTTTTCATGGCAAAATACCGATGTTCAAATTTTCAATAGTTGTTTTTATAAGTGACTCTACACACGCTCTGGTTAAAAAATAATCACCAATTACCGCCTTTTGTTTTAATGACGAGGATATACGTCATATAATCGTCATTATATGATGTCATTGTACTAATTACATCTTCTCCATTGTTATTGTTCAAGAGAAATGATTAAAGGGACGTCTATGATGTAATTGTACTAACAACATTTTCTGTACTGTTCTCTTCTGAACGTGTTAAATAATGATTACAAAATTTAACATTTAAATCTATAAATTTCACATTATTGATCACTAAAGTCACACCTATTACTTCATTTACGTTCACCCTCGTTAGAACGCAAGTTTTTGTCATATAATATGTTAGAATGTTGTATTTGAGACTGACAAATAAAAGGAGATGATATGATTAAATTACCATGAGAAAGACGGAAGTTATATGAAAGAACTTTACGTGTTATTTGGTATGTCTAACGATGTCTAAATAAAAGATGTTTGTTTCATAACATTCGATAACACTTGCATACACACGTGTGTCTTTGAATCGTAAATCCTGTTTTTGCCAAATAAGTTGTTATAATAAATGACTATAGTGTATATTTTTATTTTGAAGCGTGTATCTGTTGTTTTGTGTTGTGTTTATTGAATTTCTTTAAAATGAAAGTTGTTCAGAAAAATCACGTTTATATTTCAAAAACTCACGCGACATCACAAACCATCTACGTGTTTCATTCCCTTGAAATTTCACATAGACGAAAAATGTTGTATAGACATCTTAGGTTTTCACAGACGCGCAAGTCGAGACCATCTTTCAATTGACAGTGATGATTTTCTTTGTATTGAAAGATGTTTATATTAAATGAACATTATAAAGTAGATGAACGATAAAATGCGCAATACAAGACAAGACGCGCGCGTCATTATAAATAAGTGATTTTTTACCTTTTTGGGAACATTGACAATTACTTTCATTTAGCATGTTCATAAGACTGAGAGCTAATCCACCGGCGCTCAAACAAAGTACGAGGACAAAGAATATGATCGTTTTTAAATCACATTTTCTACTCGACCTTTCTTTGTCATAATCTGGTATTGTCGTATTAACAACTAAAGGAGAACATTCTGCGCCATCACTTTGTGTTGTTGCTCTGTTTTGTAAACGAACTCTCTGGCCTTTTGCTTCCTCATACAGTTCATTCTTTTGCTGTCGTGGTCCGCTACCAGCTCTACTCAATCCTGCGCGTTTCGCCACTTCAGCCGGGTCTTCATATTGGTTCATGAACGGTTTCACATAACCATCCTCTTTACAGTCTGTTAAGGTGTCATGCTCACCTTTAGGAACATATGTTGTCCCGTTTCCATTGATATCGTAAGTTATTAAAGCCTTATTGTTAAATTTATGCTGGTTCGAGTCCATTTCGTTTTCGGCGATTCTGTCTATACTTCGATGTTTTGTTTTTGATATTGAGAACATTTTCACTTTTCAGTATGTATGTATGTGGTGTAATTTGAGAAGGTGATGATTGTTAAGGATATGAACTTTGGCAATGTATTATGAAACTATATAGTTTCACATTTGAGTTCCTTACAATCTTTCTATTTACCTGACGTGTACCTTAGTCACTACAAATGTTATGGTATGCTTGAGTAATAAACGCGCGACTTTGAACAATTATTATTGGCTAAGTGTTACTTATCTGTATGCAAATAACTTTAATTATTTTGTTCATTTTGAGTGGAGTTACTGTCACATTCTACACATTTTAGTAAAAGTAATGGTAGATAACGGATATCGTTAAACATTATATGATCGTAAAACATTAATAAAAAGTTTCATTAACATTATATACTACTGATTAATGAATGTGTTTTGCTTATTGATTGGAACATCAATTGCTTGTCTACGTGTAAGGTATTATAAGAATGTTCGATATGAGGGGTAGCAACCAGCACGCCTCCTCTTAACATCCCCCTAGATATTCAAAACAGGTATAAGATACACCAAACCTTGCATACATGTTTTTAATCTGAATAACATGTTACGTTGTGTTTGAGCTTGCATTGAAATGCATCGAATAGATTTTATTTGTTTTCAACCATTTGTTTTGTTGTACGTTTTTCATTTCATTCTAAAATCTTTTACTCTTTGTTTACTGAATGTTTTGAATTTTTCTTCAAAACTAGAAATTATAAATATACCATCTTTATGTAAAACTTATTCCAAGTCTGACTGTTCATGACATTCTATAACGTATTTGTGATTATTTAGGGTTATTTATAGATAAAGTTTTCATGGCAAAATACCGATGTTCAAATTTTCAATAGTTGTTTTTATAAGTGACTCTACACACGCTCTGGTTAAAAAATAATCACCAATTACCGTCTTTTGTTTTAATGATGAGGATATACGTCATATAATTGTCATTATATGATGTCATTGTACTAATTACATCTCCATTGTTGTTGGTCAATGGAGATGAGTAAAGGGACGTCTATTATGTTATTTTATTAACAACATCTTCTGTACTGTTCTCTTCTGAACGTGTTAAATAATGATTACAAAATTTAACATTTAAATCTATAAATTTCACATTATTGATCACTAAAGTCACACCTATTACTTCATTTACGTTCACCCTCGTTAGAACGCAAGTTTTTGTCATATAATATGTTAGAATGTTGTATTTGAGACTGCCAAATAAAAGGAGATGATATGATTAAATTACCATGAGAAAGGCGGAAGTTATATAAAAGAACTTTACGTGTTATTTGGTATGTCTAACGATGTCTAAATAAAAGATGTTTGTTTCATAACATTCGATAACACTTGCATACACATGTGTGTCTTTGAATCGTAAATCCTGTTTTTGTTATAAAAAATCTACTATAGGTATATATTTTTATTTTGAAGTTTGCATGTATCTGTTGTTTTGTGTTGTGTTTATTGAATTCTTTTAAAATGAAAGTTGTTAAAAAAAACGTTTATATTTCAAAAACTCCTGCGATATCACAAACTGTCTAAGTGTTTCATTTCCTTAAAATTTCACATAAACTAAAAATGTTGTATAGACATCTTAGGTTTTCACAGACGCGCAAGTCGAGATTATCTTTCAATTGACAGTGATCATTTTCTTTGTATTGAAAGATGTTTATATTAAATGAACATTATAAAGTAGATGAACGATAAAATGCGCAATACAAGACAAGACGCGCGCGTCATTATAAATAAGTGATTTTTTACCTTTTCGGGAACATTGACAATTACTTTCGTTTAGCATGTTCATAAGACTGAGAGCTAATCCACCGGCGCTCAAACAAAGTACGAGGACAAAGAATATGATCGTTTTTAAATCACATTTTCTACTCGACCTTTCTTTCTCATGTTTTGATGTTGTCCTATGGTTATGAACAACTGAAGGAGAACTTTTTACGCCATCACTTGGCTGTTGTTGGCCTTTCAGGCCTTTTGCTTCAACATAGATTGGATTGGGTTTTTTTTGTGAAGCTCGGATAAATCCTGCGTGTTTCGCCACTTCAGGCAGACACTCATACGTGTGTTCATTGTTGACGAGCGGTATCATATACTGGTTCGAGTCCATTTCGTTTTGGGTGATTTTGTCTGTACTTCGATATGTTTTGTTTTTGATATTGGGAATATTTTTACTCTCAGTATGTATGTATGTGGTGTAATTTGAGAAGGTGAAGTGGTAAGGATCTTTGGCAATGTATTATGAAACTATATAGTTTCACATTGAGTTTCTTACAATTCTTGACCAGACGACAAGCACGTCTCCCCATCCCCCTAAATATTCATAAACAGGTATAAGATACACCAAACGTTACATATATATTTTTAATCTGAATAGCATGTTACGTTGTGTTTGAGCTTGCATTGAAATTCATCGAATAGATTTTATTTGTTTTCAACCATTTGTTTTGTTGTACGTTTTTCATTTAATTCTAAAATCTTTTACTCTTTGTTTACTGAATGTTTTGAATTTTTCTTCAAAACTAGAAATTATAAATATACCATCTTTATGTAAAACTTATTCCAAGTCTGTCTGTACATGACATTCTAAAACGTATTTGTGATTATTTAGGGTTATTTATAGATAAAGTTTTCATGGCAAAATACCGATTTTCAAATTTTCAATAGTTGTTTTTTTAAGTGACTCTTCACACGCTCTGATTAAAAAATAATCACCAATTACCGTCTTTTGTTTTAATGACGAGGATATACGTCATATAATTGTCATTATATGATGTCATTGTACAAATTACATCTTCTCCATTGTTATTGGTCAATGGAGATGAGTAAAGGGACGTCTATGATGTTATTTTATTATGTGTCGGACGTCTATGAGAAATCATGAAATTCATTAATTTTATTTATCAAAATTTATTTATTTATGTACAAAAGTGATAATTGTTCATGCTCTTCATAAAAGTTAATCTATTTTCTCTATTTCATATGATATATTTTTACAATATATCATAAATGTTTATTGTTGTGAATTACTTATTTCTTAATATTTCCATAATATATCACATCTAAGTTTAAAAACTCTTTCCCGATGTAACAAATTGTAGAAAATGGTAATTGAAAATTCTCATAACTAGAGATAATTTATTTTTTATCGCAATCGTTGAATGTATAATCACTAAGTAAGTTGTTGTTTTCGTTTACAAAAATAGAAAATACAATATTTACAATAATTTTTATCTATAACATATCAAAATAAGTTGATTAAATTTTCAGGTTTAATAAAGAATGGTAGCTACAATGGTGACCAATGAAAAATTGTTGGTAATTATTTCTCCGAATAACGAAAAACATCAACGGTAAGTGTCGTCATGTTTGTATAATGTTTAGTTTCGAAGATCAACTTATTTCTGTCGTTGAAGACGTTGAAGAATACTTCATTGTCAAGAAATGTTTTTTACTATAGCTAAATAGTACGGTGTAGATATGTTTTATGAATTATTTTCCACGTATATTTGTAGAAAGTATGTATAAGACATGGGAAAGTCTGGGAGTTAAAATTTAGGTGCACGAAATTATATTTTATACATAATCCCATGTTTTATACCATTTTAAAATTATTCCTTAAAAAATCAGGCTTGAGACGGCGTTTATACCAAACCTTAAGAATACATGATTGGTTGATTGCTGTTTCTACCTAAAAGGGAAAAACTCGTTGTCTTTATTATTCATACATTTCAATAGCTGCATATAATATAATATTTACGCTAAACGGGACATATCCAAAGATGTATAACACATTCAATGATTTTGCGTGATGGTACATATCTTCCATATTTCGACTTTCCCACACATTCACATAAATACAATGATCTTCCATTTGTGTCGGATTTAACAAGATTCGTGATTGCAGATCCTCTGTCTTTTTTCATGCCACATGTGGCAGCCATTACTTTCATATCCTCACAAATAAATTAAATATTTTATAAATAATTAAGGTTATTCTATAAGCAATCGCTTAACAATTTCTAAATTTAATATTTTATAATAAATAATTAAGATCATTGTCAACACTCTTTTATCAATTTCTAAGTCCTAGATGTCACACGATCAGTCATCAAACACGAAGCATTACTTACAAAGTTTTAGACAAAATGTTAACATTTTATAGTAATAACAAAAGAAAATCATACCACGCCCTATTTTCAAGCACATTAAAGTCCTGACCCAAATTTATCCGCTGCACAGCATATCAATTACAGATTATCTCCCTTTTGATTCACTTCACTCTTGTTGTTTAACACAACTTATCCAAACTTGACATTGATTATAGATTTTTTGTCATCATGGAGAGTTTTTTATAATACTTTTCATTCTTATTTTTGCCATAAATTACTGGTAAATTTCTTTTAATGACGTTGAAAATGCCAAAACTCATGTTGAAAATAGTAAGTTACCTTTGGCTCGTAATATTTTGATTTTGCAAATGTATGTGAATTATGTGTTGTACCAAGGGCAGAAATTGACTTGTACATACACCTAGATACGTTTCCAATACCAGCTACACCTTGGATTCCTTGTTCACCTTGAGCTCCTTTATCTCCCTTTGGACCTTGTGGTCCTACTGGTCCCATCCTTCCCGGAGGACCTGGGGGCAGCTAAATGAGAACTTATAGATGTCGATAACTTTTCTTGAAAGTCTATAGATTTGGTTAATCACTTCATGTTATATACCTGAGAAATAAAGGTTGAGTTCATTGATAACAACGTAGATTGAAGTTCTTCATTTGTCGTGTTCACTTTTTCCAGTTTGGAATTGAGCTGATGAGAAGTTGAAAAATGAAGTAATTAATGAACTACGATCGTAATTGCCGTTTTTCTTTGCGTGCATCCATATGTTTTAGTACGATCTGTTGTCGATCATTTTTTTATCGCTGTTTTTTATAGCTTTTACCTTTGTTTCAACTGTTTTCAACTAAAAAGTAAAATAATCAAGTCCTCAACATGTGAATGCTTTTAAAAGTATAGCTAAGATTTACATGACAATCTATATGATCAGTCATTTTCCAGTTGAAGATTTTACAGACCTGTGACCAATATGTTGCGTTCAATTTACGGAGTTTCTCTTCAAATCTCTGACTCGCTTCGTACATATTGTTTTCCATGACTTTTGTCTGTTTTTCTTTCCATTCTTTTACCTATCGTGCATAGCCGTAGACATATTTTATATTCTTGCAGTAGCTGTTATTGTATAAATATAACTCTCAACAAATAATCATGCAGTAAAGATTAAAACATGGCAGTTTCTTTGAAATTAGGTCACAATTAGGTTTCGCTATTATTCACTGTTCTTCTGTGTTTTCTTTGAATTACTTTGATTTTCATAAATTATTTATTTTATCTGCTATCTTCCACACACACGCCGGCATTCTGTAAATAACTTGTCTCATATAACTTGGAAAACATTGTACTTTTCTGCAATTCTTAAACTTTTGTTAAGTCGTACATAACGTACCTCTTTCAACGTTTTCTTGTACTTCTCAAACAAAGTCGTCAAATTACTTTTCGTTGTTATTATCTATAATTGTATGCATGTATTATTCTTTACTGATGTTTGCTACCAGAAACTGTGACGAAGCTTGTGTTACCTAACCTCTTTCTTCAGTTTTTCATATTTTCCCGTGAGTTTCGTGTGGTTTTCTTTTAAAAATTGATTCTAACATACACGAAGATATTGTGTGAAATTACTTGAAAGTTAACTCTGGCAGCTATTAATTTTTACGAATTGAGGTCGGGTTGTTTTTTGCAAAATTGATAATCTTGCATTTGAATGATTGTCTGCAGGTGTTAGTTGTCAGCGGTATGGACATGTGATTTATTGAGTCAAGTATCATTTTGTATTTCCACACCTCTTTTTCTAATTTTTGCAAAGATTTTTCTCTTTCTCCTTGCATCTTCTAAAAAGTTCATTCAAATTTGTCAATAATAAAACATTTTGCATCATCGTCATGTAAAAATCTTTAACTAACAAAAAGATTGCTTGCTTTTTTAATCCATGCAATATTTGTTTTGTTAAAAACTGTTTGAACGATCAACGTAAGAAGCGAAGTGTCATATTTACAAACCATATGTTTATCTCCTGTTGATTTTTGACTCTAAAGGAAATTATATGTTCATGATTAAGTTTTTAAAATATATCTCTATCTATCTCGGCTTCTTTTTATCCCTCTTCCTTAACCGAGCAATCTTAGCCTAACCTCTCTCTCTCTCTCTCTGTTTTGTCTCTACAAAAGACTAGGATATTCTTCATTTGGTCTTTGAATTTTTCTTATGAAATTCTCACTAAAACTTGGCCTTTGATAAGAAGACATAGATTTCAATACAAACCTTTATATTTGACACTGATTGGGGAACGTTTTTGTTGTCTAAATCATAAAAAAAGGCTAAATTACATCTACATTATGATGCAAACTATGGTTATATCATAAGATTTGGTCGCAAGAGATATTTTCATTGTCATTATCTTAAAAATCCACGTCATACACAAACAACAACATGCCTTAACATGTCTGTCACACTGTATGTCATAACGTTTGTTAAAGAAATATTTATAGCGGCTATTGACAAAACAAAGGAAATAAAACATCTTATTTTAACCAATGCGGTTTAGCAGTCTTCTCAATAAAACAAAGATAAGTAATGTTTTGTAAATTTTGGTGAAATTTCATGCTGTCTTTGAAGGTCTAAATTGGAATCAAACATTCGTTACGATCCAAGATAAATAAATCTTTATACGAGGGTGGTCCTAGGTTTACCAAGAATGCAATATTATTTCATCGCACCATGATGTATTCATACATTATGCCAAGGTCGTCCAAGATTTAATTGTCTCTCTACCATTTTTTGCTTAAATTTTACATTTCAATTATCGTTGATCTCGATCTGCTTTATAATAAATGACTCCAATGAAAAACTCATTTTCTGGTCTTTGGATGCAAAACAAATGTCGAGGAAATTCCAAAAAGACATTATTTGAGCTTGCACTCCGAATAACTTTCTGTGAATAACAGTGTGGTTTTCTAACTTTTCTTATCACTGTGTTTGAAATATTGTGACTTGTACTTAATATAAAATCCATGAGTTTGATTGAAGTTCTAGTCGCTATAAGTTTTCCCGATATTATTTTTTAAAATTTTTTATTATTGATGCTAATAAATATTATACATGGTTAGGTTGCCTGGCAAAGAAATTGTGTACATATGTCTTTCTTGTATTTTCTTCTGTTATGATCTCCTGTTTGCCTTTGATTTAAGTGGATTATTTGTGGTATTATGTGCTTATGAACGCAATATGTTATCGTGTGGGCGAAAATTTTTTTAGCCAATCAGAGTGAAGAAATATAAATTGAGAAAAGCTGTATTTTTTCCATTTACTTCTAAAGAATGAAAGTATGCCCTAAAGTAACTGGTTATTCTTGTTTATAAGTGATTTAATTCGTCTGAAGCGTGTATTGCTGTGAGTAAAGTTCACGGCCATAAATGAACTGTTCAACATAAGATGGACCTCAAAAGCTGACAATAAGCCATATTTTTTCGTCGTTTTATTTGGCCCAGCTGGATGGTTTTGTGAAGATTGGTTTACAGTGCCTTAACCTTAACACGCGTGTACCAAAACTGTGACAGATTTTCCGAAGGTTTAAAAAATTAGTCGCATATTAGTCGCATGAGCTGGTTGAAGAGCACCTTGTACAAACGCACATTGAAATGTATATATTTCATTATTAAAGTAGAGAACACACAACATGGAAATTATGCGGAAATATAATTTTGCTTGTCGCAATTTATTCGCGCTCACAGCAAGTGTTTGTCAGGAGACGCTGAAATTGAAATATTGCCAATGTCAAGTACCATCATGTTAGTCTGGTTAAACCACTTATTTTGTGTTACTTCATATCTTTAAATGTTTCATCGAAGTTAGAGACTGTTCAATCCTTTAAAATAAAACGACATCAACTAGGTTTCTCATATACAAATGAATTCCAGTTTTCATTACCATATGTTGCGAACTTTTGCGAATTTTGTGTATTTATGTTGACATGTTGAAGTACCATTTATCTTAGGTTAAATCACTAGCCAAATCATCCATCTAATTTGTTTGTTTAATTGCGAAATGTGATTTTTGCAGTGTCTAGCTCGTGTGAGATAGAAAATAAAGTAATCCTATTTCCCCCCGAGTCATGTGCTTTGGTGATTGTGCATAGTGTAGCACAACTTTACCTGTACTTTATCTTTCAAGTTATGATTTAAAAAGTGTTCAGTTTTGAGAGAAAGTGTGTGCTGATGATAAGCTCTTTTTTTCCGTTTCCTTTGCGAATTCTCTTCAGCGTCAGTTCAAACAGAACATAATTGTACCTATCTATGTCACGCAGTACTGTATAAATAATTCATTTAAAATACTTTTACGAGAAAATACTACTTTTAATGAAGTATATATACTCACTTTTCAATTCAATATAACCTGAAGCAACGAGAAATGCAATTATTCCAATACAGCACGCCAAGATGCTCAACATAAGAGTAAATATTTGTATGCAGTTTAAACGCGTTTTCCTATCTACTTTACTAAACGAAGAATGCTTTGTTGTTTCAAACTTGCTGTTGTGCGACACATTTTCCAAAGTAAACGCTTTCTCACTGTTTGCAACGTACGCGATGTTCTGACTGAAACGTGAATTTCTTGCTAAACTTTCTTCATAGGTATGATGATTTTCATCTTCTGTTGAACACACAGGATTATTGTAAACAAAAATACTCGGTGTCTTGGACGAAAGCAATGAGATTGTGTCTGTCTTTACAGCGTACGAGTAATTTGAACTGCGTCGTTGAAGTGAATCTGATCTTGAACCATCGTCGCTGTCACTCTTTTCGTAAACCTCATTTCTCTTTGTGCGTCTTCCTGTATTTGCTACGGAATTACTACTAAGTGAAGCTGTTACTCCCAGTTGTAATGGCAAGTCGTAAATTGTTTCCTTTTCGTATGGTTCCGAGTACAAATTTTCATTTCTTTGACTACTTGAATCTACAGGTTGTTCTTGATCATTTGGGAGTTCCATTTTGTACGCATTATTCTTAAGCATGATGAATTTGATTGTTATGTCAACGATCAACTCACAGAAATAACAGGAGGAATTCTGGTTTTATTAAGATTTTCTTTGACGAGTAGTCGTGCGTCCTTTGTTGCTCGTGTAATGTCGTGTAATGATTTTTGAATACATGACTTGACGTGTACATGCAACAGGAGAGCGACGTTTTCTGCCATGTCAGAACGCAAAGCATGCTGGGAATGTGTAGATATGTCCTACCACATACTGCGAATAGCAAGACGGACTTGACATTTGATTCAGTTGCTCAATCATCCCTTTCTTTAGAGCTGCTGGACTGCTGTTTGTTTTGTATGTCACTGCTCTGGAGTTAAGAAAATAGGGGTCAAAATTTTGGGCGATATTTCAAGTTACGAGAATCTCTTGCTTCGTGTTACTGTTAGCGTTAGTGGCATCGCTCTGTTTGGCTCACAATTCACAAATGAGCTATTTCTATGAAATAATGATGTCCAAAATCCTATCCTTGTACCCAAGCCGACACACTTCCCCCGATTTAGCTATCTTTCAGAAGAAGAAATGGAGGGCGATAAGGGACGTAAAAGTGTGATAGACTCATAGTGAATTATTAAGTTAAAAGCATAAGATGTTATTCTCTGATGTTTGTTTAAATCAATTTACTGCATGATGATTATAATCTTACTGACGAAACTGTTGAAATGTAAAACCTTCAGTCAGCATGCGCAACACGTTTTGAATATCAAATCTCCGATTGCAGATGCTTTTGACGTGCTGGTCCTGCTGGCAGAGGGGGCCAGGGGACCATGGCTCCGTCAGCTCTTCATTTTTTGAAGCCCATAAATTTATATTGTTTAGAAAAACACATATGAAATGATATTGTTGATACTATTTCACCCCTGAAGGATAAACATCCCTTTTGCATATGAGCTTTCTCTTCTTTCTCTTCTTTCCCTTCTAATCGTGTATATTTCGCATGCCTTTTTTAGACCCTATGCTGTCAGAACTCAGAACACCATACATACAATAGATGCAGTACTTAATTGAAATGACAAGGTGAGAAGAAAAACGTTACCATTCGACAAATCATGTTATTTTCTTGTTTTGGTATTAATGACTTGAGATTATGTTGTGCATTGAGTGAATTATAACGATATATATAACAAAGTAAATGGTTTGAACCCGGGAGTATCGTTACATGTTTGTAGATGTAGATCGTCCAGGTTGGTATAGTCCTGAGAAGGACTGTTTTTGTTGTTGTTGACTGACGTTTCGACAACCTTAGCGGTAGTCATCTTAATTTTTGACTCTTAAGATGACTGCCGCTAAGGTTGTCGAAACGTCAGTCAACAACAACAAAAACAGTCCTTCTCAGGACTATACCAACCTGGACGATCGACATTTACAAACATGTATATATATAGAATTATGTAGCATTATCAATGTAGCATTATCTGGAAATGACATTTAGAGCATTTTCATTTAAAGTTTTCCACTGGAGCATTCCCCTCGACCACCGTAATTGGTACGACTCGAGTCTTTAGCCCTTGTTTTTAAAGTGTGATAATTTTGGGCGCATTTTCACAGGAAAGTGACTCTCCCTCTCCCCACAGAAAAATTCTTCTCAGCACGTAAACGATGCTTGCATTTCATGTTGTCGTTTAAGGATAACCTACTTTGGGTTTGTAATAACCCATGACGAAATAAAGTCACCTCTCACTAATGCAGTTATAGCCTTGGATTTGTTTTGGAATTGTAAAGATTTTTTATTTCATTACTGCTTTTTATAGTTCTGCACATCATTGTCACTTGTACAAAAAGTGTAGTTTTATTTTTTCAAGAATATTTTAGCAAGAATAATCTTTATAATTTTTTTTTTATTACAAACACATGCATTTGTTTCAGTAAGAATATTGTGATAGGATACCATGTACATGTCCATACACTGAAGAATACTATGTACATTGCTATACACTCAAGGATACCATGTACATGTCCATACACTCAAGGATACCATGTACATTTCTATACACTCAAGGATACCATGTACATGTCCATACACTCAAGGATACCGTGTACATTGCTATACACTTAAGGATACCATGTACATGTCCATACACTCAATGATACCATGTACATGTCCATACACTCAAGGATACCATGTACATTGCTATACATTCAAGGATACCATGTACATTGCTATACACTCAAGGATACCACGTACATGTCCATACACTCAAGGATACCATGTACATGTCCATACACTCAAGGATACCATGTACATGCTATGCACTCAAGGATACCATGTACATGTCCATACACTCAAGGATACCATGTACATTGCTATACACTCAATGATACCATGTACATTGCTATACACTCAATGATACCATGTACATTGCTATACACTCAATGATACCATGTACATGCTATACACTCAATGATACCGTAGGATACCATAGAATACCATGTACATGTCCATACACTCAAGGACACTATAATTTACCATGTGCATTTCTATACAATTCATTATTATTATTCAAAATTCATTATTATTATTTTTGATATCAACTTGATTTATACTGTAAATTATACATTACACACAAATACGCAATGTATAATACGCAAAATTATTTACATTTTTAAGAAATCATAGTTGCACTTAGCATTATTTCATATTACATCATGTCATATAAACCTTTCCGTTAAATTACAGTCATAAATTTTGCAACATAGTTTACACATATGTTTCATTTTATCATTTGTTCCAATTACGTAGTTCTGTAAGTAATCTATGTCTTAGTCTTTGCATAAAGACAGTGAACTTACTCGTTGTATATTTGTATATTATGTTGCATTTAACCTGCGGTTTGGATATCGATTAACGGCTCAGCTAATCACGCCTGGGTCCTTGACTTGTTGGATTTAACGTTGATTTAAATAATTGTCAGAAATATTTATTTGTACAAATGTCGCATGAAAAGTAAAATTTTTCAACATTTCATCGGCGTGTTATCAGAAAAATGAAAAATTTCTCACCTAGTTACGCGAAACAGTTCACACAAAAGCAGGTGTGAGTAGCTAAGTCGTTGTGTGACTAGCGATTATGTGATTGTACCACAAACGTTAGAAAATACTTTTATCATTACGTATTTACTGGGCATTCCCAATAATAAATAACACACTCAATTTGTTGAGATGCATTTAAAGTTGATTTTCCTGAGCATGTGCAAATGTATGTATTATCTTGGTTTGAAAGAACTGTATGCATTGTCCCATGGGCACGAGTTGTTGAGCAAACTGCCGAAATTATTTTCCATCCCTACATTAAAAAGAAAAATATAAGGAACAACTTTAAAGTAGAAAAAAGCAGTGACTGAAAATCTTAACTGTTTTTTGGAAAGCGCGAAGGTTGAAATAATTTACGTTGAGGCTGTTA
Organism: Xenia sp. Carnegie-2017; assembly: GCF_021976095.1. Lineage (NCBI taxonomy): Eukaryota > Metazoa > Cnidaria > Anthozoa > Malacalcyonacea > Xeniidae > Xenia > Xenia sp. Carnegie-2017. The sequence continues at coordinate 16,223,859 of NW_025813483.1, read as the reverse complement.
TTGACATTCAACAGTTTAATTCGCAAATATAATTTATAATTTTAGTATTCGTGATGTACGATTAAATATACAAGAATAATATCAAAGAGCCACTTATACAATAGTGATAATTGTTTAATGACAAATTTAATGACCTCACCTGTCTTTGAGCATATTCGATTTTTACTATGGATTGTTCGTTGACGTATGTTCCTTTTTGAGGTAACTTATTCATAATGCAAGCTGATATGTTCCCAATACCTTGTGGACCAACATCCCCCTTTTCACCTTTTGGTCCCTGTGTTCCATTAAATCCACGTGGGCCCATTTGTTTGCTGATATTTCGTAACTATAGAAGTTCGTTAAAATAAAATAAAATACATCGGGCTGTGTTAGCTATATGAGTAATCATTATCATTATTACATCATCAACGAACCTTGTCCTCGAAACTTTCTTTCAGTGATGTTATGTTTTTATTGATATTTTCCACCTAAAGTTTGATTAAACATAGGCTACATAGCTCTGTAAATACATCATCTGTCAATGATGAATACATCATCTGTTTTTGATAAATACATCATCTGTCAATGGTGAGACAGATGATAAAAAACCTTTGTTTAACAAAAGAATTTGTTGATATATTCAGTAAATTAAGATTTATAATGAAATACCTACATGTTCACCAGACAAAACTTAGTTTCAACGAATTTGGATTTTCTATATTGCTGCACAACCAACCTTGAAACATTTGTTTCAATGCCAAATGCGGAGATTACTCTTTAACTAATCGCTAGTTTGTGATGTATATTTAATTGAAATACCTTGCTAATTAATGATGAATTGATTGATTCAATTGTATTTTTCAGTTTTTCCTGCATGTCCGTTTGATTGTTATTCGTTGCCGTTAGATTGTTATTTGGGAACTAAAAACAAATCAAGACATATCCGTTTAAAAAATCGTCAATGTAAGTTGATTTATCATGTATTTTACGACTTGATATAAACATTCATGCAAGAAAATGATTCATTTCAGCTTACTCGACACATAGATTCAGTCTGACGTTCAATGATGACTTTACCCATGCAATAGACGTGAGCATAGAAGTAGCGACTGTTTTTATGTGCTTATGACAGCATTTTGTTTTATTGATTCTGAAAGTTCTCAAAAAGTTTTTTTACAACTTGTAAATTAGTTTTTGCATAGAAAAAATATTTGCAAAAAATATATAGCTCAAACACATCTCCACACTCAGATGTACTTAACCAAAAATAAACTTAGAATTTGCTCTGTAAAATTTTGAGATTTATCAGAATCAATAAACCCAAAATGAGGTCATATACACTTTACGTTATACTCTCCAATAGAACAAATTATTCTCGCCCATAACGGAGGTTTAAAATAATTTTAAGGATTATAAATGCCTTCATATTTTGAGCGTCGTATGTCCTTTGGAGATTCTTCAATGTAGAATTAAATTCGTCGACTTGTTTTTGGATTTTTGTTATAACAACCATTTTCTGATTTGTCTCTGTGTTGTACATCATTTGGAGCTTTTCCAATGCAGTTTTGGTTTCCTCCATGGCTGTCTCGAGCTTTATTAATCGCGATATATTTGTTTCTACATGTAAACATTATAATGATGTAAAAAAATTGTACTTCGTTCATTTTCTGTTAAGCGAAATCTGTATTTTTCGTAACAATAGATCCGTGAAAACAAAGCAACAAAGATCTTTTTCAAAGAGCTTGTATTGTTTTGTTTCTCATTGTTGCAATAAAGATGATTTAAGTTTTATTAAAATTGGGTTCCGTATTTCGTCAGGAAATATCTGACTGATATGAAAGAGTTTTCTTTTTGGGTTCTTCTGATTGAGTCAATCAGATAAAGTACATGATCACTGATTATTGATTCTTTGTATTTATCATTTCTATAGCCAATGTTATTTTATTTTACTTTAAACCAATCATAAACCGTGACCATGTAGATACACACTGACACTTTATGGTCGCAGTCAGTTAACCATATCTTAGTCGTTGTTGTAAGTCTTAGCGAACAAATTCTGTTTTCTGTGGCCGTAATAGGAAAACAAACAGATGATCGGACAATATTTATAATAAAACATTTTTGAAACTTTGTCAATTATAGATCGTCATTAATTCTACCCTGTGTTGTGAACAAATAATATTATTAAACCTACACACAAATGATTTGCATAAATGCTTTAAATTCATAATCGTGTTGAAAATAGTCATTTTATTACTTCAGCTGTTTTCATATTTTTAACATAAATATGATGAATACACTCGATAGATTCAAGCTTATTCAGCCATAAGATTATTTTAAAAACGTTAAAGAATACTTGGGACAAATTCATTTTAGTTTATTCGCGTGAGAAATATTTGTTTTGATTTCACAATATAAGATGATATTGAGCTGGGTAAAGCGAATAATTGAACACAACAAGGAAACTTCGTCAGATTTTTTTTTGTTCGCTCAAATTCCTTTATAGTAATAATGATACATACTTGAAAAATTACTTGGCTTTAAAAACTCAATTTTGTGTTAATAATTTATCACTTAGCCGGTATAATGATAATTACAAATTCTTACCTTGCGTTACAGGTAGTGATATGGATGTTGAATCTTTGCATGAACATTTGTTATCTTTAAAAAAAGCAAGTAATCCTAAAGTTGCTCCAATAAGACTTATTAACATCATCAAACTGAGTATCAGGAAAGGTAGTTTCCAATTTGATTTTGTTTCTTTTGAGGTATCATTATATTCAGGTGGCGGTAATGGGGGCAAATTTTGTCGTTGTTCTCTTCTTGTCTTTATCTTTTTTCCTGCTGCTTCATAAACAAGATTCTCTTTTTTTCGTCGACCAAGTCCAGCTTGTTCTACAACTTGGCTTGTATCTTCGTATTGTGGATTTTCATCTCTTTCGTATCCGCCATTTAACAAAGACTTATCGCCATTTTTTGCTTTCGTGAGATCTTCTGTGCTAATAGCGTATGGATTGAACGCAAAATTAGCGTAATCTGACGTACTCAAATTATCTGAGTTCATTTTCTTGTCCGAACTCATGTTTATACTTTGTGATGTTCATCCAAATTTGTGTACATTGGTCTAATCCGTCGCTGTAATTTTATTGTTAACTAACAAAGATTGTTTTACAAGATGAATTTCCCCTCGGTTATAAATGTTGCAATCAACATATTAATTGCGATAAATTTAAATAATAATGCAAAAATGTTCTGGCATCCCACACATTTAGAATTTTACTCAAAGAGATTCCATTCTTTTCATTTTCGAGTCATGATTTATAAACACCCTTATTGTTGTTATACTTGACAACTATTTTCCAATTTTGGTGAGGACAATGAATTTGCTTGAAGATGGGCGTTGCCATATTTTTGGTAACCATTGGTAACAATGATGTCAATGAAAATTTTGATATTGAAAAAAAGATTTCTGTGTGTTGCTTATCTACGGCTTAATTAAGTACCATGTTTACTTTAAGTTAAATATAATGTCAACAAAATTATTTGAAAATGGAGAGATTTCATCTTAAAACAGATTCAGTGTTTTTTCTCTTCAAAACCTGTGAAATGTTTTATCTACATATACGTAAGGAAATGGCGTTCGCTTCATCTTTATTGTAAAATATTTCCTCAAAGGCAAACGGAAGTTTTTTTGAGGTCAACCAACCTATTCAAGTATTTACGTGATCTTTTCTAAACTCTCTCCTGTGGTGGTGAACTAGGCCTGGGGATGAGTGAACCGTTTGGAATGTCTTCATTCTTCAATGGCCTTCATTGCGAGCACTACTTATCGTGAAAAGATAATTGATCATAACGTTCCTCGAAAAAGGTCTTTATATCATGTACAATTTCTTTTTCATACGATTCAATTTCGCTAAAACATAAATAAGTGTAAAACTTGAAGTAAAAGCTTGATCAATGAAACCATGAGAACAGCGTCCTTAACTTCAACATTACAATATATCTTTTAATTTATCAATATATCTTTTAATTTATAAGTCATTAATGCGTAGATTACTGAAATGTCTTACATACAAACAACTTTTCTTTACCATAATAAATATTTTATCCACGTAACAGTCACAGTTTTCAGGGCGAGATAAACAGCTTATCTTCCAAAGACCTGCTTCGTCTACGTGGCAAAATAATGCGAGTACAATATTCGTACCAGAAAAACTCGTCATTTGCTTTTGTCAAATGATTCCACTGAACCCTTAGTCCCTTACTAGATCTGGACTGGTTGGCTTTTTTGCAGTGTCAATTATTTATTATTTTTAACCACAATCTTATTTTGCTACCTTCCTATGTGACAAAATATTACTTTCTCTCAGTACATTCACGTATTTTCTTCTTTCTCTGCAGAATGAATGTGCAACGATTCTTTTCAATCTCTCGTTTGATATTTCATATTTTTAACTAATAAGAACACGATCTCTTCTAACTTCCGGTTACAAACTTCCGGTCGTCTGTTTATCACACCGATAAGCTTCGTCAGTAGTGATGACGAACTTGTCGTTTCACTTGGTGATTTGGTTTGTTAAGCAATCCCAGAAACAGATGTTACATCTATTGCCCAAAGTGCAGTGACATGAATAAACAATTTTATTTGTCGACTTCTTGACTTGTAAGATGTCATTACTTGTGTTCCATCTCAGACTTTCCTTGCAGCACGTCACTCCCACAAAATGGAAAGCGTTATTCTAAAAATTTTGAGAAAATGGTTACTTTGTATGAATGTAGGTATTTGAAATGCATATATGCTTAAAATATCCTTCCAATCGTTCGTTAAAACGTGCTATTTATGTTTCGTTTTTGTTCAACGTCTTCTTCATTTTAAATCAAAAGTCCGAAGTACCTTTGTCTTTATGTCCACAATCTGTACATACGTGCCACCATTTTCTTGTTGAACGTCGCTACTGTTTTTTGTGTGGAATACACATTTTGCAGACACTTTGAGTTTATTTATCTGAAAACACAGACGTAAAAATTGCCACAAATCCCGTATTTACAAAGGCGGCAAATGTTTATAGTTTCGTAGTGAAATCCTTCAACCCTTGTCTGGGTCATAACTTATTAACCGTGGATTACAGCCTTTGGATGCGTGGAATTCATATCCGATTACTGATTCTATTATGGTGAAGAAGAGAAGATTGAACATTTTTTTTTGTAATTTTACCTTTAAATTGATATCTTTTATGTTGTTCAAGCAATTTTTAATCTCTTTCTTCACCTTCAGATACAACTAAAAGAAAGATTTTTACGGGAAGCAATTTAGAAATTTCATAAAGAGATATTGCGAAGACAAAAACCTAAGCATGGTTTGGTTTTAGATTTGAACATACCCGTGTGTTTGATGCTTTTCCCCTACTTGGCCGATCTTTTGCTTTATTTCGAGATTTTGTACAATTCTAAAAATGGTTTAATATATAATGATAAAACTAATAAAGTATAATGAAAACGATAACTAGTTAAATAACACAAACAACATAAAGGGTGCAGTCCACTCATACCATTCCATCCAACTGTATCAGTTACCTTTTTTATTGTATATTCTTTTGTATCGTTGCGTGTCTTTAAAAAAAATCGTAATAAATAAAAAAAATTGATGAAATCAGAAAATACCGAAAATAAAATTCATTATAAATCAGCAACATCTAGTTTATGATGAAATATCTCAAAAGCCATCGATGTTAAATTAATGTAAAATAAGCCATCAAAAAATATTTATCTTCTCGTGCAACACATCATATTAAAGCCGTATAGAAATGTTTCCACAAGCCCAAAAGTGCTCTAAAATATAAATCTATCCTTATTTCATATACCTAGCCATCATCATACCCATATAAATAAAACTTACATGTCCTTCAATGTTTGTTAGATCCTCATATAGTAAACGAAGATTCTTTATTTCTCCTGAGAGGCGTTCTAACCTTCCTTTTTCGTCGTCGCTTGTCTTGACAGTGCTTGGAACTATTATAAGTAAAAAATTGAATAAATAACATTCACTTTACTGTGTTTGAAACTACTATAAAAAAGATTGGATAAATCAACGAAAATGTTCATTGATCGATTAGTTTCAAGAAAATGTTTTCAAATATAGCAGTGTAGTTTGTTTGTGAAGGTATTTTTCCATGATTTACGTTTAAATGAGACAAATCTATAGTCTGTCAATCAGCAACATTTTTTGTGACTTCGCGCATCTAAAAAAACCTTCAAAATGACCGATTATTGCATGAAAAAATACGCACTTTGGGTCAATTATCTCGCTTGTTTGTCAAGTAAATTATTATCGTCAACAGTTAATCTCTAACGTCCTGTTGTTTTGTTATATCGTATTGTTATTTTCCATCAAACAAAAGGACGCGCATAGTTTGCCTATTAATAACTACGAAAATGGAATACTTGGTCAGCATCTTTTGTTAAAGGATTACTACCTAGTATTTCGTAATGAATGCAGAAAACAAGCATATTTTTGTTATCAATTGAAGGAAACGTTATAATATTTTGTATTATCTAATGGTTAGTATATAGATGACATTTATTCACCTATTAAAACAGTTGAAATATGTCTGTCTGATTTGGCAGAAATTCACAACGGATATCAACATCGCGCTTGTTTAAATTAAGATGCTTATGCATAGCATTTGTAAGATAAGCTTGTAAAGGCGTGTTTCATTGTACTGCACGCGTTCATCAATTGTAAAATCTTTTCATTTAACAATACTTGCGCACGCCACATTGAAACATTTCGAACAGTTTGCACTAGAGAACTTTACCTTTATCATTGTTTGTGCATAATGATTTAAGAACCTTATGGTTTTGCCATAATATATAGGATGATAGAACTGTTGGTGTCAATAATGCTATCGCAGCCATAAATATAAGGCAAACATTACAATTTTTTGATCTTGTAAAGTTCGATTGATTATATCTGTAGTCATTACGGGCTCTATCTTGCTGTGTTCGACTTTCTTCTCTTTCCATTTCCGTGGAAATGCTTGTACCATTTTGCACATTATATAAAACTTGTTGATGTGATCGTTCTTGACTACATCCAGCATCTTGTTCATGAAAACCTTCATTGATGTTATTGCATGCCGTAACACGTCTGTTTCTTTTGTCTAATCTGGCCATTCTTCCAAGGACTACAATGAAGGTTCTTCTTGCTCAGCGCTAATACGTAAAAAAGCTAAGATAACTTGAGCGGTTATGGAGCAAAAAACGCTTTTCTTCAAGCTTTGCAGAAAGTAACATGATATTGAAGAAACATGATCCATACATTTCCTGAAGAGTCCCAGCGTATAATTTGATGTTTTTAATGTCACAAGTGGATTGAACGAAGATTAAAAACTAAGCACTCATGTATGATGCCGTTCTGTAAAATCCACGTTGCTCCTCCTCATGCACAGTATTTGAAATGGAACATTAACAAACAGTTATAACAACCGAAACTTTTCTGTATATTAAAGTTTTATAACACGTGATGTTATCTTCTATGACGTTTAAATTTAACAATACCAGGAAATGAGCGTAACTTTGTTGTTTTCGAGCAAAATTATATTTGTGAAACATGTGTTTACCAAAACGTACAATGAAAGAAGTTATTTTCCAGCGTAGAAAAATATCGAGTGGACATTGAATTTTCACGTTAAATCTTTATATTTTTGCTTATTATTTACAACGAACATCGACATCTGTTTTTCTTTGATTTTGACGTCAATGACGTCGTCAATGCAAGAAGGGAATGCCCTTACACTGCAGGAGTTTATAAACAATATCGCAAATACCATGTCAAAAATCACGAACAGTTCGTTTAGGATAGAACTTATAAAATTAAAATATTATCACCTGCTTATGATGCATTCGATATGTTTATAATATTGTATTACACTGAGATAAAAAAAAACACACAAGACAATTAGACTCAGAAAAGCAATGTGTTTATTTTATTTTTAGGCTCAAATACTCTTACATTGCCAAAAGAAAGCTACGCAGTCAATGTATTTAGAAATTTTATTTTTACAAACACATTTATAGAAACTAGGACTTTGATCTCTGGTTGATGTTATCAACTGACTCACATCTGCAGTGTGTTCCCGTGTGGTTGAACATGTCAGTGATAATGTGTCACCATCCTGTAGTAACAAACATACACAACTATAAATGACAGTACGTGCAAAGGGTTCTAATCTCTGCTACTTCTTTATTTCAACTGAAACAAAGCTTAAAGAATCTTTCACGATAACATTTGTTTTAGCTATAAAATTTTCAACAATACCTGGGAACTTTTAGGAATAACGACTGCAAGAGAAATGACATTGCCACTTTTAATTCGCTTTTTCAATGAGCAGTTTAAATTTTGCCTTTGTTTGTCAATTGCATTGACCTAAGGTTGATAAAAACATTTTTTCCTGCGTCAGAGTTTTCTGTGCCATATCAGAAGTAACCTTGTGCCATACAAACCTCCGTTATTGATGCTTTCATCTTAATTTGTATCTCTTTTTCAGATCGCTGATTCCCGTATAACACCATATATAAACAAAAAATGGTTATAAGCAAGGTTAGCACACAACAACGTTTTTAAATTAACATTGTCACTCAGCATTTCTGAAAGAGCAAAATATTTTTTTAATTTTTTCACTGAGCTGCCAAACCATTTACGTTAAAATCAGAGACCACTAACAGCAACGAGGGTCTACGTGGAGGGACTGTGACCCATCTACCGAGTACATATAAACTAAGTATGAACTCGGTGGTGTAATGTATACAACATAAATTGGCAGCTATGATCTCAGTGTTGCATTTCATATGACCTAAATGTTATTATTTATTGAAGATGAGCTAGACGTTGTAGAGCATGTTATCATAAGAGCAAGCTTAAGAAAAAACATTCATTAAAGAATTAAGACAAGCTTATCAAAGACAAAGAAAAACAATATGTGTCCTCTAATTTTCTCAAAGATGATCAAATACTGAAAACTAAACACCAGATCTTAGACATCACATGTTAAACATGTGTTTAAAAACAGTGCGTTAAAAATAGAAGGATCAGTTTACATACAGCAATAAGATATGCAAAATAACACCAACAGAATGGTTTGATGTTGCGCCTTGCGGATCAAATAATATAATTAGCATTGAAAGAACAGTTTAGTTTAATCATACTATCTCAGCGAAATCTATCTCTTTCGTTTTATACAGTGTTTATTTTTCTTCAATAGAAGACTTTTGAAGCTTTCCAATATAACATTTCACATACATTAAAATATGATTCCATTTCTTGATTATTTATTTGCTCCTCGCTGTCCTACAAAAATAAAAAAAATGAATTTGTAAACTGTCAATAATATTTGTGGCAAAATACCGTGAAGTTGAGTCGACAAAAATTGTTTCTTTACCCCATCAACGACAAGTGAAAAGGGAAGACAAGGCATAACGCAGATTATCATAAGACTCTTTGTCATGCACTTTATTAATTTAACTTTCTTCAAAAAATCTTTGGCACATGCTTCAAAGTTGAATGTTCATTTGTATTTCAGGTTGATGAAACAATTCTTATGTGCGTTAAGGAAGATACTGACCCACCAATTTGTGAAATGGTGATGTTTTTGGAGCGTTATACTTACTCTATTCTGATCACAACTTTCTTGAAGTTCGTCACAACCCATCTCTCGACTCGTTCGATTTTTAAGAAGATACTGAAAAATAAATTTGTTTAGTTTTATTGTATTCTCATTCCCCCTCGTGTTATACTTACGTATTGGTTTTGTAAGAAAAGGAGTTCATTTTGCATCAGTTTCATCTTTCGTTGAAAATATATTGTAAAGTTGTGGTCATCATTCGTGCTGCCTGGATAAAAATATATATTAACCTTAAGGAATATTTGGGGTAGATTGTTGAAGATTTGGGTGTCAGCCCAATCAAAATAAAATTTTCTACAAAACAGAGATGTACGTATATTTACAGTCATAATTTTATCAAGCTCTTCATTGGTTTATGCTTGATCGAGTGCTTGACCTGTGTTATTAAATCGAACTTAACTTGTCTAAATTTTTATAGACAATTTTTACCTTAGAAAAGCGATATAAAATGAGCCTTAAATCTTGAGTTTTAGTGTCATTTTTCGAAACAGAAACAGTTAAAGAATAGCGTATTACTATAAACACCATATCCAATGGTTTGCTTCTTTGTATGGACACATCGTGAAACTTACTAACCTTCACCAATGTAAGAAATGGGCATTCCATGAACCAAATACCAAATAAGAACCGTATATGCAGTTGTCAAAACCCCACCAATAATAACGACAACCCAGAATGACGTTTTCCTATACAACAGCTCTTTCTTAGGTTGATATGAGTGCTCGTTAAAAACGCTATTGTTCTCAAAAGCATTGACGGAGGCTCTTGGCCATGACCTCATTTTAAACCGGTATTTAATGTCGCATTTGTGCGCTGAAACAACGTTTCCAACCTCAGTCAATTGAAAGTTTTGTTACAGTGCTTCGTATATCTGCGTCAACTTCTTAAATAAAAGTCTTTACTTCTGGACTTCGAGAGGTCAAGCCAAAACTGAATGACGTCATAGACATTTTATTGATGGTTTATTATAGACACTTGTTAACTTTTAATGGAATGAAATTATGAAAATGCCTGCCTGCGTATGATTAAGAGAAGAGACGTTTATTTGCTATTTTTGTAAGTGCAAAAAGTTAAGGCGGGAGGAATTTTCCTGATAAATGATAAGACTGCAGTCAAGTGACCAAAAACCACCTCTGAAACAACATCATTTTGTGATGAAACTATATTTCTTATTAAAACTACTCACAGTGAATGGTTTTGATAAAATGGATATTATATAATTTCCATCAATTAAATAACAGCAATATAAAAGTTTGAAACAAAAAAATGCACAGCTAACCACATGAAACTGATGTATGACAAGCAATGCCAAACAAGTAGTATTATAATCTTTGTGTTAAAGAGAGTGACAGGAAATTTAGAATTAGAACTCGGGAAATAATAAAAATAATTTATCTCATAGCAGATATCATAATTTTATATTTTTTGTTTTCAATTTATCTTCAATGTTATTAAGAATCCTATGTACTTTTTCAATTTCTTCATTTTGATGCTTTAGACACATTTCAAGTTCATCAACCTTAGTTTGTAAATTATGGAAATTTTTTAAATGTTTGTCTTCTTCACGACTTTCAGCACGTTTCTGTCTTCTGTATTCAGCATACAAGACAGCAACACCAATGCTAAAGACAACTACCTCACCAAGAATTTCAGCACCTAGGTCAACAGCAGCAGTTTCCTTTAAAGGATCAACATCAATTTTTCCTTTCAGACCCATCAATCTCATTCTTATGTGAAAGTCCAAACGATGGTAAACTATATAATACATGGATATACATAAAGCAGGTATCAAAATGGGAAAGAGGAAGCAAAAGTAGTTTTCTTAGCATATCCACAACTACAGCAAACACTACCTCTACTTTTTTTGAATGCTCAAAGTAAATATTTTTGAGTAATGTCGAATAATGACCATTCCCAGCAAAACTAACTTTAACAAAATTACTCTTGTGTTAATACACTACCTCTAAATGCAAAGCTTGTTCTTAAATGGCTATTCACCACCATGACTGGTATAGACTTGCCTTGTTTACATTTTGCAGGCAGGCAGATTTGGTAGAGTGGTTTAGAACAACACTAACAACAATGGTCAACCTCCTTTGGGATTAATCTGGCTGCCAGAAAAACGTAAACAAGGCAAGTCATCTATAGGAATCAACAAAACAAAAGAACACAGTTACATTCTTTACCTTGCCCTGGGTAGTAACAAAGATATTTCTTAAAAATATCACTTTCTTTTGCCCCTCTTTTGATTACATTTGCTACAGGTTTTGCTGCTTGTTTAATTGCTAAAGAAGCTAGTTTAAATAAAGGAAGACCAGCTACCATGTTTCAACCAATTATTTAATTTCCCTTCAAAGAAAAAATACGGTCACCAAACATCCGTCAATAGCAGATATACATTTTTCACACAAATAATTCTCTTAAATTTTATTTTTCTCTTTAACGATGAAGAAAATTATTTGTATTAATCAAACGATATTTATTTCAGGAATGCCATTTTCATCTATAAATAAAAGTTAATGAAGAAAATTGACAGAAGTATGGTGTTGAGTATGATAAACGTGAATATGTGCGTGATCATAGCAAGCGTGGGATATCGGGAGTGACCGTAAATATGCGACAATGTACGTCAAAGGTCAAATATTTATATAATGTATACAACTTTACACTGCAACTGCAACTCGCTACACAGGAACTTCAAATTTTGACAACGGCATCTTATCTTCGCTCGCCTTTTGCCTCTCGCTTGATCAGAAATAGTGAATAGTCAATACCCATGGACGATACTGGTATGTGTATTATAAAATATTTTAAATTTTGAAGAATATAATATCCATAGGGTGGACTAAATATTTATATGCTAGATAATACATACTTATGTAGCTCTCACAAACAGCTGCGATTTTATTCTTTTTGCATGTTGGCTTTGTGGTTTACTCTAGGAATAGACAACTTTTTATGCGTTTGAAGATAAAGTTAATGATGAATTTTCGTTTAAAGGATGTTTTGCAACTGACATGACGTCAGTTAATGAAAGATTTTACTCATTAAAGTATTATAAAATATTTTATTAATATAAGAAATATAAAAAATAATCAACTTAAAATGAAATATTCATCCACACGCGTTAGTAGTTAGTTGTAATATTGGTTTGCGCGCTTTGAAAAGTCAAAGACGATATTGGTTTGTGTAAATTTATGAATTGTGCAACTTTAAGTATTTGAACAACTTATTTTTACTTAATTAAAGGAAGTTTTTGTTTTAAGGAAGTTTTTCAAACCGCCATTTTATTCATATATCATTAAAGGGATGTTTGATTTTTGTTGGACTAAAGCAATGTACTGTTTAGTCTTTTTACATATCATATGTAAAAATACTTATCAATTAATAAAACTGACATTTTATAATGGGTAGCAAGCAGCTCTAAGTTATGTCAGGAATTAGGAAAAAACTTTTTTATCAATCTAATGACTGAAAAATATTTATTGTATAATGTCTTCAAGACTTACAAAGTTCTTCACAACGTCACTTAATAACAAAGAATTATTGTTGTTGTACCTCAAACTCATTCGCATTTCCATATTATTTTCATGTTTTATCAACAACTATAGTGGAGGACAATGTTTTGGATACAACTGATACACCATCATGCTCTAAATATAAAAGCCATGAAACATCGCCTGGAAAGGCAAGTGTTGACCAATCAAAAGCTCCAACCAATGAAAGCCACGAAGCATCACTAGGAAAGGCAAGTGTTGACCAATCAGAAACTCCAACCAATGAAAGCCACGAAGCATTGCTAGGAAAGGCAAGCGTTGACCAATCAAAAGCTCCAACCAATAAAAGCCACGAAGCATCACTAGGAAAGGCAAGTGTTGACCAATCAGAAACTCCAACCAATGAAAGCCACGAAGCATCGCTAGGAAAGGCAAGTGTTGACCAATCAAAAACTCCAACCAATGAAAGCCACGAAGCATCACCTGGAAAGGCAAGTGTTGACCAATCAGAAACTCCAACGAATGAAAGCCATGAAACATCGCCTGGAAAGGCAAGCGTTGGCCAATCAGAAACTCCAACCAATGAAAGCCATGAAACGTCGCCTGGAAAGGCAAGTATTGGCCAGTCAGAAACTCCAGCTAAGAAAACTAATGAAAAATCATCATTAAAGTCAAGGGCAAATAGGCCTCAGCATTTAATGCTTCCCAAAGCTTGGCAACGATCCTTATCTACACAATCCAATGGAAGTCAACAAGGCAAAGGTACAAAATACTTCATTCAATTATGGAAAACTATATTGTATACATGTTTTTGGAAACAAGATCACTTTAGTATCTTAACACTTTCTCTTCAATTTTTTGCAAACTATCACATATTTGATAGCAGAATGTGTTTTTTCATATATTTAGCTATTAGTGTTGCTGTATATCTTGTGGAGAAGATTGGTCGTTTGTTGAATCTTGAATATGGTAAAGATACCACTGCTGGTGTTATTTGTAAAATGATGGTTGAGAATCTAGCAATGTCGTCACAAGCAAAAGATGTTTTCTGTATTTGGATAATTTCACCTTTACTTCGTAAGTTATGTTTTTAAATATGTCATTTTTTGATACATACCAAATTTTGTCAATGTAAAGTATATAATTGTGATCTACTTGTGTATCATACATACATTATACTGGTTAAATTTTATAATATTTTCTAAGAACTACAACTGAAAGAACACCACCAACCTCTAAGAATGAGAATGAAATGGCCAGATCTATTGAAAAGATTTACAACAGCTTCCAGTGAAATGATAGAGAAAGGTATTTTGGTAGGGTTTGAAAACAAATTTATTTCATGTTTGTTGATGCAGAACTTTCCACTTTCTTGTAGATGAACCAATTTTGAGCTTTCAACGAAACAGTTTCTTTTCATTGCAAGAAGAGAAAAAGGTTACAACCGATTAATTTTATGTTTCTTTCACCATGAGTACTTAATGCAATGTTATTGTAAATCTTATCAGATCACAGATGAAAAGATAATCAAGCGTCTTTTTGAAGAAGTATGATATTTGAAGTGTGTTTAATTACTTTCATCAAGATGATGGTTATCATATCTTTAATATATTTTATTTCAGGCAAAGCATAATGTCCTAAATGGTTTCTATCCTGTAACAAGACAACAGGGAGAGATGTTTGGTGCAATCTTGGCATTAACTGAATATGGCAAATTTTGTCCTCAAATTCACAAAGTTGGTTATTTTAGGTATAAGTTTTTGATTAACTGTCTGTATATCTTTTTCAGGTAATGCATCTGTTGCAAATTGTCCTTATGTTATTTTTATCATAGGAATAAACTTCCTGAACTTGTGCCATACTGGATGTATAAACCTGGTTGGCACACTATCCTAGGAAGATCAACAAAAGCAACAATTGAACAATGTCTTCTTAATCAATACAAGAATCTTTCAAATAGTCTGGATGAAAATGAACTTGAGTCATGTCAAAATGGTCGACATTTCCTTAAAAAATGCTGGGATTTACCATTCTATGGGTTAGAACAATTTTCTCTACACGAACATTTTAGTTTGTACTTGTACTTGTTCATGTTGGCCTTGCTAAAATGAAAAAAAGAGAAAGTGAGCATTGCCCATGTTTTAACTAGTTGTTTGTGACGTACCCCATTTCTTAATTGTTGATAGTGTTTAATGTCTTGATTGTTGATGTTTACTTAAGTTAAATAGTTGCTCATGTAAATCTAAATATGTACTTCCTGGTTACATTAGTAAAAAGTTATCACCACCATTTATTCTGTAATATATGTTGTGTTGTTCCGTTCACAGGAGTGTTTTTTTCAATGGTCAAATTGAAAAACAGGTCTCAGGATTAAATTCCTTGCTAGATCATCACGATATACCTGTGCGTGTCGCAATTAATCGAGGTGCTGTTCACGTTATTGAACCTAAGAAAAATGTACGTTGAAATCCATTTCTTCTTTTTGCTCAACTGTTGTAGAAATTCATTATGTCTCATTGTCCTTCAGGAGATCTTGCTGGGATTATCCTACGACGAGTTTTCTTGGGATTACAGTCATTGTCCAGAGTCAACCTCCAATCCTGAATGCTTTGATACTTTCTGGCTTGAGTTTGATTCAGAGGAGGGTGAAATAACACAGCTACAGATTTATTCTAAGCAGGTATTTATAGAAACCCTTTTTCAATTGTTCCTATTAAAAGTTTCCTAAATGTTGATTTCCCGTTAACGTTATGTACTAGCTATCACATAAAATGTTCTTTATTGGTCTAACATGGAAACTATTATTGTGTTATAAATATTTAGGCTATAATGATGGATGCAATGGTGCAGTTTATTGTGTTATAAATATTTAGGCTATAATGATGGATGCAATGGTGCAGTTTATTGTGTTATAAATATTTAGGCTATAATGATGGATGCAATGGTGCAGTTTATTGTGTTATAAATATTTAGGCTATAATGATGGATGCAATGGTGCAGTCTTGTGCTTTATGTTCTATGACTTTGTCGCCTGTTCCTGAAAAAAGGTAATTTGCGTTGTGTGTGTGTGTTTTATACAATAATTAAAGGAAAGAATATTGGATGATTTCTTATAGTGTTGCTGCTGCTAATGCTTTTGAACAACCATCATCTTCACCAGAAAAAAGTAAGTGATATTTGTTTTTACTGAATGTACTTTATTTTCATGTTATATTTGTCTTAAGTTTATTAATTAATGATTTATGAACGCTTTAGCTTTTTATGATTTTTTTTCTTAGATCGATATAAAATACGTAGCAGAATGGAACGAGTTAGTTTGTCAACGTATGACCGAGATGGTACGTTTAAGGTAGCTAAGATGATAACTTTCTTATCACCATCAATTCAAATTTATTTTATACAATATAGGTAAAGAGCTTCGTCGTGGAAATCGAAATAACTTTTCATTTACGACGCTGTTTAAAAGACAAGGCTCTGTCCATTAAGGCTTTCCAAAAACCATTTAATGTCATCGTCAAAATCGCTTGTCATTTTATCAAGTCAAATAATGGCCTGGCTCTTATACATACTCAGTATGTAGAGTAAGACATGTTGGCGATTTAAACTAAGTCATTTAGTGTTTAAGCATGACAGATTGTCATTGTACATAGACCAGAGTAAGTTAAGGCTATGTCTTAGTAAAACAAAGGAGTTCTTTATTTCCTGAAAACGTCATTTGACAATAAAAAACAAAAGGTTGAAGTCCTGGTAAAGTAAAAATAAATAGGTTGCAAGCACTCGATAAACAATGTCTTTGATTACAACTAAATCATCCCCATTTAATCTTAATGTTAAAAATGAAAATATGTTTAATGTGCCCACATTGAACGTATCTCACCATATTTTTGTTCATGGTTAAGCAGGGCTCTCTTTGAGCCTGTTATGTCAACTTGAACTGCGCTTTTAAAGACAGATGGTCTGATGGGTGAGTCTGGTTGGGTGGTAAATCCATTTTTTCAAAATCAGTTTTGTTCATTAACTTTAGTCGTCCAAGTAATATTAGTTTTCCTTCTTGGATACATGGTTTCTGATCAACACCATGACTTTTTCTAATACCAGTGGAAAAGAAAATATAGTCAACATTTGAGCTACCTTTAGAATGACATGTTGTAACCTCGGGTGTACCATCTCTAGAGTAGTGTGTATAAACACTTTTTAGGTACCATGGAATGGATAATAGACCATTTTTTGAGTACTTTTCCTGTTTGTTTGCAGATTTGCTGCATTTAGGAGCAGATTGGTCAACTTCCTCAGAAACAACTACTTTGTCCACAAGTCTTGCTGTTGTTTTTACATCATTTTTTGTTGGTTGACATTTCAAATTATTCCATTTTGTTTCTGAACCATTTTCACCATCTTTGTTTTCACTGAGTGCATTTCGCCATTGGCAATTGCCAGAAATACCAAACTCCCAGGGAAGCAATGGATAGCAAATATTTTTTGAATATGAGCTTCTTTTTGCCTGTGATTGAGTTAACTGTCCTGATATCATAGCAGGTGACAATAAAGTATAATTTAATTGTCCACTAACAAGAAAACGATAAAGAGGAGAGTAGGGTGTACTGTTAAAATCACCACATAATATGACAGGGCAGTGGGTTTCAACATGACCATCAACAGTCAATGATACTTTATGAATCTCTGCAAAGAGATAAGCTAACTGAGCAAGTTTTATATCACCACGGTTTTTGTTAAAAAGCAAATGGGTATTGGCAACACATAGGAAATGATCCTTTGTTTGAGCATTGGCTTTAAGCAGTAGAATAATTCCAACATTATCTTTATCTAAAACTGGAACATTTGGAGTAAAAAACTTGACTTGTGTATGTTTGACCAAAGTGAACTTTTCTCTTTTAAAAAATGTAGCACATCCATCAGATTTTCCACCAGTTCTTTGGTTGAAAAACCCTGTGTAACCTTAAGAATGTTGTAAAATGATCATCAACTTACATACATTTGTCATTTATACAAGCATTTTACAACAAAAAGTTTTATACCTGCTTCTTTTAGTTTAGGAAAAAACCACTCTTTAAAATGCAAAGCATCAATTTCTTGTAGGCACAAAATCTAAACCATTGTACATGTTAGAGTTTAGTGTCACTTAATCCCCCTAATGATGCTTACTTACCTCAGCATTATAACTTAACAGCTCTGCAAGAAGCTTTTCTTTTCGATTACACCAGGCGAGATCTTGTTCATCACAATTTTGATAAAGAAACATATTTTCGTGCAACAATGAGTTAGAAAGCAAGTTGTAGGTTACCATTGAGAAAATAAATCCTTTTAACATTTTAAGGTCACTGTTTACGGGCAAGGAATGCCACCTTCGATACATATAAGCACCAGAGTTAGAGGAATCTGGCCTTTTGAACTGCTTTTTCTCATGGTAATCTGAACTGGAAGGTTGATGTGGTCTGCTATAATTCCTAAACAAAGGTCTGGGATGCGAGTGCATTTGAAATGGAAACCATTCACCCCGATACATTGGTCTTGGTGGATAAAAGTTAAACATAGGACGAAAGTTTTGCAATATATGGCCTTGCTGTAAAAATAAGTGCCTTTGATTGATGTTACCAGCTGGCGTCACATTGCTAGGTCTGGGAAAGACATTAAGGTGTTGTTGATGATGTGCTTGACTAGCAGTAGTGGAAGTTGATCGATAACGTCTGCTGTGGTGGCTTTCGCTAAAAGTTAATTGGAAATTGCTGCTTTAAAAACCTGCTTCACACTTCACAATACTTTGAACAAACTGTGCATACCTCGACATTTTGTGGCGCGATAAATGTGTATTTCTTTCATACTGCGAGTTTCGCATTTTCGTTGAACAAATGACATAAAATTATGATTACACTTAACTAGCTATCGCGATATCACTCTATTTTATCCATAATTTTACCATCAATGAATCAGCTCAAGTTTCTATATGGTATCTATTTACCAAATATATTATAATAGTTTGCATAATTAGATACATAACATTATCAATATTTGTTGAACACTGAGCTATAATGGAACTATTATAATGTTATAATAATTATTTCGCTTTCAATGATTTTGAACAAATAACACTGAATGTAAAATCTTTAAGAAAAACCATGGAGAATACATCGCCTATAATCAATATCCAAAATAACTAATTTTCTACTTCCTTGAGGTGATTTACATATAATTCATAAGCCTCAGCTGAACTCTCCGTTTTGAAAGTTTCGATGTTATGGTTATGTTTAGGCTTAGGAAGAACTTAATTTCTTTTGCATTATCCATTGCATTACTTCATAAGGAAATGCTTAACAGGTCCAGTCATTGGTACCAGTCATTGGTGCCATTGCGTCATCAACACAGAATCGTCATCAATCAATTACCGTGTTGTCATGACAACAACTGTAAAAATAATTTTAAACTGACGAGAGTATAAGAAGAGTACATCAAAGCTAATAGATTATTGTTTCATTGGAAAATTAAATAAAAAAAAAACACTTGAACGATGACTAGTAACTCAGAGTTTTACAGAAAATCGAATAATGTGAAAATGCAGAAAAGAAAACGAAAAAATATTCCTACTGAAAACGAAATGATCTATACCGCAGTTACTTTGAACGAAAAACCACTAGAACTCACTGTAATGGAAAATGGAAAGACAAAACCAGAGGGTAGTCTAATTATTTAACAGCTATAGCATTACTATTTTCATAGAACAAAAAAGAAGTGATAATAATATTTCATTTTGTTATTAGTTTTCAACTTTTGTTTGAATGATCAATTTTTCTAGTTGAGGAATGCTCTAAAGCTGAGAAACATCTTAAAGCTCTGCTGTCAATCGATACATCGAATGGTAAATGTAAAAACCCGATGAATAGCTCGTTTGATAAAAGTTTGACTCTTCTAGGTAAGTTGATATGCTCTTGCGATGATTTATGTAAGGCTGAAACTTTGTAAGAAAAATTTTAATCTTGTTTTCATTTGTCTTTGTAAAGCTGTTGACACAGCCCAAGAAAGCAGAAAGACAAAGAAGAATTTGTCAACTTCGCTGTCTTTTACATCAATCGATAGCAAGACTGACAATGAAGATGAGCTTGAATTTAGTTACGATTCCATATTTAAAAATTTTGAATTCCAAGATGAAAGATATAATGAACTTGGGACGGATGATTTTGTGTTGGATCTTGACGATAACTTGATGAAGGAAAATTTGCTTATTGAACACGAGGTTTGTACTGTCCATCGATATTTTAGAAAGCTTTGTATTTGGCAACGACTCAAGCTTACTGCCACGAGATTTGACTGCAATTGATCTGGGCTCCATACAGATAAGTTGTCTTACTCCTAGTCAAAACAAAAATTCTCTAATGTTTCCTCGAGGGTGATAGAGTAGTTAGCATGATGATAATGAAATTCTCGCTTGTCTTTTTAGAAACTAATTAAAGAAGTTGAAAAGCTTGAGGTCGAACTTAAAAAACAGTTGAAAAACTGTGAAGGGTTGGAGGAATCGTTACGTCAACTCGAGTATGATAACAATTATTTGCAAGATGAAAATAAGGATCTTATAAAGCATATAACAGTAAAAGAAGATGAAATTTCAGCGTTAAAGGATGGAGTAAAAGCTTTGGAAGACATTTGTGCTGACTTGACTCACAGAGAAAATGAACGCAAGAAAGAATCATGTTTGAAGTTAGACGACTTAAAAAGCAAGCTTTTAGCAAAAGAAGATGAACTTAGACTAGTCAAAAAACGGCATGATTGTGAATACAACGAGTTAGCAAAAAATCATGGATCATTTTTGACCAAAATCCTTGCTGAAGTTGAAGAGATGGGCGCTACGTTATATAAAGCGTTGAAGAGTTTGACTGCAAAAAAACCTGAGCATTTCAAAAGTAAAAACGCGTTGGAGTTCTTAAAGCATTTGAAAAAATCTGTCAATAGTTTGGCGGATCAATCCAGTGAACTGGATTTGAAGATGAAACAACTTAAGCTTGACTATGAAGCTCAGACTAAAACACTGAACAAAGTCAGCAACGAAAAGAAACTGCTGCGAAAAGAAGTCGATGAGATTCGCAAAAAATGAGGCACATAATAAAGAGAACGCAAAAATCGAACGGGAAAAAGAGACGGTAAAACCGAATTGACAAGAACGAAAAACTTGTTGCAAACAACGAAATTTCGTTTGGATGAGTTTAAAGCCAATGCTCGAACGACAAAACGAGAAAATGAAAGCGTGCTTCAAGAAAAGCTTGATATTGAAACAGCATTAAAAAACTATGGCTTTAACATCAAGAAATTGTTAGAAAATAAAGACGACCCGCTTTTCAATATTCCAAATTATTTGAACAAAATAAATTTGAAACATGAGATTTTTGGTGAATTATGCAAAAACAGATTTTGCCTGAAGACAATAACGAAGCTGATGTTGGACAGTAGTTTGGACCTTAATTCAATTGTCACAATGTTACAGTGCTCCTGCGGCTGTTACGAAAGTAATGAAACAAAAAAAATTTTGTTTGAAAATACTAATTTCCTTGCAAAGTTATTAGATTGGTTAAAGACAATAATCATAAACAAAGATGAAAAAGTGGAAATGCAGGAGGCGCAAGACATTGAATTGAAAGAGGACGTAAGTGAACATAAAATATTGTCAGAAAATGATGACACAGTGAAAAAGAGTTATGTGAAGATAAAATGTCTCCTCTTCAAACATGGAAAATTGCATTGACCAAGCTGAGAACACGAAGTCCATGAGTTGGAACACAAAAATAATCATTCAGGAACTTAAAAGAGTTTGCACCCTGCTCGAACATGTCACCAACATCGGAGAGGAAGAAGGCTTTATTTTGATAAATGCCTTTTCTATATGGCTTAAGAAGCTGTTTGAGCACTCCTGTGATTCCATACTTATGTAAGTGGGGTCATGTTTTCAAAAAACTTTATACTTAATATGAAACAATTGATTTACCAAGTTTCTTTGTTTGATCAAAATAAGCAGGAATAAAATATGTGTTGTATATATATATGTGTTATATATAAACATATTTATATATATTAATAAGAGCATTTAAAAATACTAACTTTTTCTTTTTTTTTTCAAAAGTGAGACCAAGGATGAATCAATAAACATAGACCATGTGTTGCCTGAGTTTAAAGATATCGCTACTAAACCATTGAATACAAACTTATCACAGCTGATATAAGAATTAAAGATCTTCAATCTGTTTTGGTAAAGAAAATTGCTGATGCACAAAAAATGCAATTAAAGATTGAAGATACGCTTTTGAAGAACGAACAACGTCCTGCCTTCAACTCTACTGAACAAAAATTAAGCAAAAAGACGAAAGGAATAGGTTTTCTGAACTTCATAAGACGAAAAAACGAGAAGGAAATCGACAATAGCAAGAAAGATATGAGCAAATCTGTATACCTCAATGAAATCCACGTTTTAAACCATCTAGACTTGGTGTATTGTAAAGAAAATCTTTGTTCAAGTATTCACACAACGATAGAAGTGGAAAAACAAATGCAGAGATTCAGCAAAGGGATAATTACCTTTACCAATAGATTAAAAGCAAACTGCAAAAAATCGTTCATTGCTGCAACGAACAACGAGTCTCGAAAAGAAATAAAACACTTGCTTCAGTCGAAAAAGAAAGACTCTGATATTCTGATGAATGAGTGGAATATTAAAGAGTTCGTGCACGCTCGCCTTTTGAGAAAACAAATCACATCCCTTGAAAATGAAATTAAGGCATCCACGACAAGTTTGCAAGCATACGAAAAAAATTTAAAAAATCTTATTCCCAGGCCAATGTTTTTTCTGTCACCAAGGTTTTATCAAGTTCCTCAATAAAGAAACATATCAGGGACAGCATTGACAACCATGACCCTATATTGTATTGAAAGAAACAGTAAATTAAAATAATATGAGCAAAGAAAATTTTCTGCTTCTCTGAATTTATAGATGTATTGTATTCTGAAAATAAACTTTTCAAAAATGAGAATTTTTTGCATGCATTCTTATGTGGAAGTCAACAAAGTTAAAATAAAACGCAACACAAACATACTGTGGACAAACTTATATATTCTTCCTATCAAATCAACACAACAGCTTATACCCAGTGTTATCCCTTATACCCATATATGCTAATATCACACTGATCCAGTGCACTGATCAACTTGACACGGACGCAAAGACTGGAAACAAGTTTGATTTTCGCGCCATGGCGCCATTTTGATTATTAATTTAGTACGTTTGTTGATTTCATAAAATCATTTTAACGAACAACATTTTCAAAATACAATATATACTGAACAATTCGTACTAATTTCCTATTTATTTTTGAGGATCTTTTGACGTAATAATGTCATCCAAAAAATTTGAAAGCAACGAAGTTTCAATGATCGATGTTTTAGAAGAAGACAAAGAACTTGAGGAAGAGGCCAACGCTGTTTTTGGTGATAGTGATGACCAAAATTGTACATATGTTAAGGTATTGTATGAACTATGTTTATTTAGGTTTATCATGCACTAATAAAGGACATATTTTGTTGTATTGGTAAAAGAAAAATTGTTATTGAATTATTTCAAGTTTCAACATTCTTTGGAAATAGCATCAGAATGATGAAATCAAGATTCTAACATATTTAAAGTTTGTTTTATTTTCCGCCTCTGGTGCTTTATCAAAGCATAACATTTTGACAAGTTGTATATAACATGTATTTTATTATGTTTTACATACAATGATATATATTTCATTAAACAACAAATAAATCTTCAATGGATGGTTGAAATGTTTGACTCAAAATGATCTCCTTTCTCATATTATGACAGGGTTATGTAAAGCGTCAAGCTCTATATGCTTGCCTTACTTGCACACCTGCAACACCAGATTCTGCATCTGCGGGCGTCTGCCTTGCTTGCAGCTTATTGTGTCATGATGATCATGAACTCGTTGAACTTTATACCAAAAGGTATAGTTGAAATATATGGTCTTGTGTCTATTAAATTATACATAACATGATATTTAATTTTAGGAATTTCAGATGTGACTGTGGCAATGACAAGTTTCCTGATTTTAATTGTAGACTTGAGAAGGTTAGCTGATGTTGATTTTTTGATTTATGTATTGTTGATGGTCTATATTTTTTCACTCATTATTTTTTCCCGTAGATTAAGGATCCTATAAACATACACAATAAGTATAATCAGAATTTCCAAGGTCTTTATTGCTTGTGCCATCGTCCATACCCAGATCCAGAAGATGAGGTACATACATGTACAAACATGTACACAAATAGAACTTAGTGCAGTATTGATGTATGCAAAATGTTTTTTGATGTAATTGAACATGGATTTGATGTATTTTTTTTGAATAATTGTAGATTGAAGATGAAATGATTCAGTGTATTTGTTGTGAAGATTGGTTTCATTCCAGGGTAGGCAGTAAACATTTTAAATGTGATTGGTTCATTTGTGGTCACCTGACTTACTTTAACAATAAATGTAATGTTTTTTTGCCATGGAAACAAGTGAAAATTGTTGCCAATCTTTTGATATCAAAACAAATAACGCATCTATGGAGCAAAAAGCAAAAACAATTTTTCTTAAGTTTATTAAATGATGAAATTCAACCATTATAGAAAAAAAAGGATTCAGAGAACTCTCAGAAGTCAACAAAAAATTCTGATGTCACCCTTATAACATTTGTAACAAAGTTTCTCCTCACGAATCTTCCCTTAAAGATGTTGATTTTATTGAAGAGCTTTTAAAATCTATGGTCTTTATACCAAAATAACAAAACATTTAATGTACATGCCTAAGGAGAATAGCAAGTTTTGTTTTGCCTCAAGTCTTGTTTCCTTCCTGGGGAGTTGTATGTAACTTGAATATATTTTTTAACCTACTTGATGAAATTTACAAAATTGCATGAATTTGTCACCCATTTTGTACACCATAATTAAAATAACAATAACCTCATAGTACTGTGATATTTTTTTCATTGTTTTTGTAGCATCTTGGTAACTTGCCTCCTTTTGATGGTGATTATACTGAAATGATCTGTGATCATTGCATGGAAAAAAATGATTTCCTTTGTGTATACAGGCCATTCTCAATCCCAAGTCAAGAGTTATGCACTATCAGGAATGGTGATACATCGAACAATGTTGATGTTGAAGAAAATAAACTTGAATCAAAACATTTTGAAAACAATTCTGCTGATTTAGTTCATTCAAGAAGTAATGCTGATGTTCTTGCAGACAAAGAGGTGAACTAATATGAGTTTTAGTAGAAACAGGATTTAAACAGGATGGCAGATTTGTTGTTTCTGCTCTTACAGATACTGCGGGCATCAGAAAATAACATAAAACGAAAGTTAGTAAAAAACCAAGAAGACGGAGATCGATTTTGCGAAGGAACGTCGTCAAAGAAATTTTGTGATGATGAAAACTATTTGAGAAACAAAAACGATAGCTGCATCTTTGAAAAACTTAGCAAGAATGTCGAAAAAAAACTTGGATGCACATTTTGGAATAATGGCTGGAGGTCTAGGTTATGTATTTGTGAAGATTGCAAGGTAACTTTTCATGATGTTAATTACGTCATATAACCTCGTGTTACGTCAAATTACGTAATATTACGTCATATTAAACTGTGTTACGTCAAATTACTTCATGTTACGTCATATCACGCTTTTCGATCTAGCGCTTAGTGCTGGTCTGAAAATGCACTGAAAGAACTTTGTGAATTACTTGTTTCGTGCGTGTTTAATGATTATATTAAACGTTTACTTGATAATATCATCTAAATGTTTAATATAAAGTCAGAAGTTCATATAACGTTTTAAGAAGGTCAGAAGCTCGTGTTTTCATTTAACAATCGTAATTTTGTTACGTTACAGGAAAATATTTTATTTATTATTTAAAGCGTATGTATAAAGAAAAAGACGTGGAATTTCTTATGGATGAATCGGATACAATAAAAGCTTACGAAGATCGCGGTCAATCACGACGAGAAAATCAATCTAGCAGTTACGATTCAGGTCTGAATGCTTTGAACAATCTTGGAAGGGTCCAACAGATCGAAATATTACATGGTAATTATCCTAAATATAAACGCTTTCTTAAAGCTGTTTCATTTGCTTTTTCATTTGAAGTGTGTTCGTATGGCTGCGTTGCACATTCATACATTTTCGCTCTTTTTAACGTCAATTCACCAGGAAAATTCACCCTCAGTAATTTTTCAAATTCTTATAGGTTACCATGATATGAAGAACCAACTTACGAGTTACTTGGCTGATTTTGCCAGAGAAGGAAAAGTACGCTTTGAAAATCTTTGTTTAACAATATATTTTATTTTTTTAATTTCTTTACCCAGGGTACCTTCATCAACTTATATAGCTGCTCTCTCTAAGCTCCCTGTTTTCTACATTTATCTGCCCCTTAAGAACTTTTTGAATGACCAACTTCCATCCATTTTTTAGATAATCATTTCTACAAAAGGGTATAGCTGGTATAAGCTATTTCCCACTTACTATCACAAACAAGTATCTACAACTTTCATCAATTACATTTTTTTTGTATGATTTGATTGTATTTAGACTGTTACTAAAGAAGACATTGAAAGTTTCTTTGAACAACTTCAAGCTAAAAGAAAGAAGGACTCACACATTCTTCATCATTGTAGATAGCTCAAGATCATTTGACTTGAAGCCATCATGACTGATCTTATTCAGTGCGAAACACACATAGCAGAAACTTTAAACTATGTAAAAGCAAAATGCTAAGAGACTCTAGCTGTTTTTGAGAAAGATTTCATGTAATAAAGTTTTCATACTACTAGTTCCAGTCCTTTTTACTTTCGTCCACACGATGACAATTCCATCATATGTGACAATTGCTAAAATACAAGATGGAGGACATTTCTACCATTTAAGGCTAATATTATCTTTTTGGTGAATCTCTGTGCGAGTTTCATGTAAACATGATAATGAAAACGTCCTTTGCTAAGGGAATGAATGAACTTCAAACATGAAAACTGTAGATCACAGTAATAAGGACTCATTTGTGGTTCAAATGCCAAGTTATCTAAACAGTGACGGAGTGCAAATGTTCAGACAACGTGTGCAAGTAGACATTGCAGGTCTGTTGACTATTTTAGTAAAAAATACCATTTTTGATGTAAAAAAAAATAAAAATTTCCGAACAATTAAATAGCGCTTTGCAAGCTTAAGTGGAAAACGTTTTCAACACAGTATAATCAAACAGCTTTAATGTTTGTATAAATCTTGAATTGTTCAATGCGTTTAATTTAAGATAGTTAACTGTCTTTCAGATGGCAAGAACTCTCATGCTTCAAAAGGGCAACATAACCTTTTGGTTAGTATAAGGTGTTTTAGAAAGTTGGATGTGTTCAAAACAAATTTCAAATATACCTAGAATACAAGAGTTGCAATTTTTAGCAAAGTGAGAGCATGTACGATAAATTAATTAAATTTCGAATTTTGTTGTACATTATAAATTTTCCAGTTTGGTGTGATGAGCATTGGTACTTTAGAGAAGTTTTCCTACATTACTACATTGACACCATTTTCAAACTCTCCGTTGAAACTTTGTGTAGTTGTAGTAGAGTTAAAATATATTTATTCAAACTTAAATTTGGTTTGTAGAGTGCCATACAGCCTTTTAAAAAGAATTCATCAAAGTTAAATAAAGCCATAAATGAATTTTTGAAATCTGTGTTGTCTGAGAAGCAAGTATGAAATCATTTTTGATTTGTGTGTTGGTAATTAAACAAAATTTTTTTTGATTTATGTCTTTTTGTGCAAGTATGAAAATAAGTGATCAGGTTAAATTATTATTCTTGTGTACTCTTTTATATCTCTTTTATCAGACAATTTCCTCAAATAAAGATTTTTATTAGACAAGCATTTATTTATATATGAAACATTAAATTCTTACGAGAAAAATAGTGTCAAAGTAGACACCATTTGATACTGCTCTACAACATTAAATTTTTGTTACCTATAATATTGAATATCTTTTTAGAGCTGGAGAATTATCTATCTTGGCTGTCTTAATATAATATGCACCATCATTTTGTTTTCTTATTGCAAGAGTTCAAATAGCATGGGTATTTTGCACATGGTTATTTCATTATTTGTAAATCAACATATATTGATAGTTAAAATCTTATTGATGATATCTTCTTTTCTAGCATTGACTGCATTTACCTACATTACAGTATTTGATTTTCTCAGGTTTGTAATTTTTACACTTTCTTTTTGCATCATTGAATATTTTATGATTTTCTTAGTGAGTTGTTTATTGTTTGTTTTATAGTTTATTCACTTGCATATTGTCAATCTGGATTTCTCTTCAAAAACCAAGCTCAAAGTTTACATTTGGGTTCGATATATTCATGGAGATATTAATAACTTTGAAGTTTTTCATATTTGTCAGTGTAATAAAACTCTCATTTTCAGTTATGCAAGGGTTCAAGTTTTGGCTGTGTTTGCCTCAACCATTTTGGCTGTTTTTGGAGGCTTGTTTGTTATCAAAGAGAGGTACAATTTATATAGTTCACAATATCTTGATCAGTTTCTTACTTTGTCACTCATTCTCTTTCACATATTCTCTGTTGTATTCTTCTGTTAAGCTGATTGCTTACATCATATACTAGCAAAAGTGTTATTGAATGTAAATGATAAATATAAAATAGTGTTAGGCACTTGTTAGGCAGTTGAAAACATTAATTTTTATAATGTACTTACTGTACAAGTGACAAAACTACTTTCACTAGACATAAGCAATTATTCAAAAATTATCATTCTGTTTAGCATGGAAAGACTCCTTATTCCACCAGAAGTAACAACGTAAGTAGACAGCTAGCATCATTATCAGACTCTATAATAAAATTTCAATGAATGTACTTTATACTTTAACGTTTAGTCATCACGTGGTCCTTGTCACGTGTTTTGGTTTGTTGGTCCATTTAATCGTTACATACGGAACAAAAAACGAGCCGTTTGAACAAGTTTTAAAAGGTTTTGGTTCGTTTATATTTTTGATTGTTCCAAGTTTAGGCTTTACTAAAATTCTTGTAAAACTTACGTAGCATCAACTTCAAATTGGCTTCAAGATGCTCTCATGGATTTGGGACATAGGTATGCATCAAAGACCGGAGATTGTTCCTGATGAGCAAGTAAACCTTGCTGCAAATACACAAATTTATTTGCTTGTTCGAGTTTCATCAAAGTTCATTATTTTACAGCATATGTGGTGTGTTCCCACCGTTAGGAAATTTTCTTATTGCAAAAATCAATCCGCTTGCTCTTGTCGCCATTGTTGGTGCAATTGCTGTCATTTTTACGACGGTTGTTATCGATTTCAAGTAAGAATGCCAAAATTTACTGTCTGTCGCGATTGGTGACAATATCATTGATATACTTCTTAATTATTTATGTTTTCCAGCAAATATTATCTTTCCGATACCTTGGCCGCTGTAACCATTGCATTGATCACGTGGGGAACCATGTTGCCATTGGTCATATGTAGTGGTCGTGTTTTATTGCAGGTCAGGAACCCCCCCCGTACACTCTCTCTTGAGTATTTGTAAACTGGTGACTGGTTGCTGTCATAGTTTTGGTTTTGTCTTAAATGCATGAAAATAACGCTTACTATCGCTAGAGATTTTTGAGCTTTGTGCTTATGGTACACCCTAGTTAAAGTGATTGACTCTTACGAAACTATTCAGTTGGCTGTAAGTAAGAAATTCATCTTGTCCAGGAAACTTGTGAGCACCTTTTTGTCTTTTACCATAAAAATTTGCTTTATTACAATAAATTTATTCAATAGACATGTCCTCAAATTACAATGAGTCAAGTTGACAAGTGTATGAGAGAGGTTGGCGTCTTATTCTTGTATTTTTTATAAATTGACCTTAAGGTTCATGTATACAGATAATTTGTGATTTTAGGCTTTGACGCTTGATGGAGTATTAGAATTTCGCAATGAACATTTCTGGAGTTTATCGTTTGGAAAACTAGTGGGTATTCAATACGAGATGGATTGTTTTCCATAACATTAAAACCATTAATCACTTCTAGGTCGGGTCGTTACATGTTCGCGTCAGAAGAGATGCAGATGAACAGGTAATTGACTATATGAAAGCCTCAATCCTTTCAGGTTGTTTTTCTAAACTTGAAATTTGTCCTTCTTTATTATCATTACTTATTGGAAATTTAAGATTATTTGTCTTTCTTGTTGAAGCTTGTTCTTGCGCACGTAACAAACAAACTTGCTGCTTACGTGACGGATCTCACTGTTCAAGTATTTAAAGAGGACTGGAGTCGAACGGGTGGTTCGATGAACTCCGTTTTGATGCGTCCTCAATGGTCTTTGAATCCCCTAGATCATACTCCTCGCGTGCTTTCTCACGGAATCGCACCAGCCTCGTGATATTAGTTTAGGAAATACTTGAAATAATTGTGGTCGTAATTTTTAAGATCTTTTATTTATAAAGAATCTAAATCGTATGTAATCAATAAATGTTCAAATTCCAACCAACGTATTTTCCTACCGTGGCTCTTGCTATGACGTCATTGATCTTTCAGTTGATGGAAACGAGTGACTTGTTTCCGACCCTTTCGTCTACACCTGACGCGCTAATTAAAACTTGCGTAACTTCAAGAACCGAAAGAAATAAGGCGGCCTTTCTTGAAACTTATTATTTGTCCAATTCAAGTGAATTTTACTGGGAAATTTTATGGTTAGTCTAAAAGTTTTAACTCTGATGAAAGCCTGGTTATATTGCTGCGTCATTAACACGACGCTTTAGTTTTGCAAAGCTTTGAGTCAAAAGAATTTGTCGATATTAAAGTAACTGATATATGACTGAATGGGTGCATTCCTTGACAAACCGAAGGTAGAAAAGCGTACAAACTCTGGTAAAGGCAATGGATTACGATTTGCCACATCGGCAATGCAGGGTTGGCGTGTTGAAATGGAGGATGCTGATACTGCGAAAATAGGATTGCCAAAAGGCTTTGATTCTTGGTCTTTCTTCGGTGTTTTTGACGGACATGCTGGTGCTTATGTCAGTAAATACTGCTCTGAGCATCTTCTTGATGCGA
The DNA here is from genome assembly GCF_021976095.1 of Xenia sp. Carnegie-2017. Classification (NCBI taxonomy): domain Eukaryota; kingdom Metazoa; phylum Cnidaria; class Anthozoa; order Malacalcyonacea; family Xeniidae; genus Xenia; species Xenia sp. Carnegie-2017. The sequence continues at coordinate 16,192,545 of NW_025813483.1, read as the reverse complement.
TCATGTCAAACGAAACCTTTGTTAAGGCCGCTGAGAAACTACAACAAAACGGCCAACAGATTTCAGACGATTCAACGGATGTTAAAGAGGCCATTAGAGTTTCCTTCATAGATTTGGACAATAATATACGTAACACAATAAATGAAGGTGAAAAGAGTGGCTCAACTGCTGTTGTCGTTCTCGTTTCTCCTTCTCATGTGTATTTTGGCAATTGTGGTGATTCGAGAGCAATTTATTGTCGTGATGCGAAGCAAGCATTTGCTACGGCTGATCACAAACCCATAAATCCTGAAGAAAAAAGTCGAATAGAAAAAGCTGGTGGAAGCGTAATGATTCAACGTATTAATGGCTCACTCGCTGTTTCACGCGCTCTCGGTGATTATGAATATAAGATGGAGAAACAGCTCTCAGCCACTGAGCAACTTGTTTCCCCTGAACCAGAAGTTTCGTGCTTTAAACGAGAAAGCGACGACGAATTCTTACTTTTGGCTTGTGATGGTGTTTGGGATGTGATGAGTAATGATGAAGTGATTGCTTTCGTAAGAGCGAGAATGGCTGTTTCGGATGACTTAGTTTTTGTTTGCAATGAACTCATGGATACATGCTTGGCAAAGGTATGAATTACTTACAAATCAATGAATCATTCTCTTACTTTAGTACTTCTGAAATGTATATTTTGTATAATTTTTATTGAAGATTTGGCGTATTTAATATGAAATTGACAGTGGATGCCATTTTGTGTTTGTTGCTTTAAGGCTTTTAATTACAAATACTTTAAGTTTTCCATTACAATTTCATGGATATTTCAATGTGTAAATCTCCTACACAAACAATCTAGAATTTTTAAAAGTTCCCACAAAGTTCTTTCTTTACAACATATCTTTTTGCTGACGTTATCTTTTAAAATTGCCTTTACAATTGCGGTTTCTTGACCCATAAATATATGCCATTCTCGCCTTTAGACATTTAAACATTTCTTAGCTATGGCAGGCTATGGATTATGAATAGTTATAACTCATTAAACTTCATGTTTCAATTATCTTTGATTTACATTTTGACATAAATGTTGATATTTCAGTCTTTCATATCAAATCCGGAAATTTTGAACCCTGTTGCTTCAAAACGTTTTATTTCTGTACCATTTCTATTTATAACGGTTGATTATAAACCTTGCACAACAAAATTTCTTTTTCTTTAAAACATTTGTTGCTTGTATTTTAACACTGTTAAATGTTTGATTTCGTTTAAACAAAGTTTAGTGATGCTTTTCATTTTTTATTCGAGATTATCAATTGCTGTTGCTTTCGTTTTAAAAATTTGAGTTTTTGCCAGCTAAAAAGTATGAATCAAAGTTTGTTTAATGATTTAATTCATTTTTCTCTTCAAGGGAAGTAGGGATAACATGAGTGTCATCATTATTGCTTTTCCTCAAGCACCTTCGCCAAACCCGGCAGCAATTGAAAATGTAAGTTTTATTAAATTTTACGTTTGAAGTGTTTGGTTGATGGCTTTTTAAATTAAAATTTTGTATGCATTATTTTGATGTTCGTGGTTCAAAACATATAATCAATACATTTCCCCCAACACTGAAAATATGATGTAGTGAATTTTTATTTGATCCATCATCAGCATTTACAGTGAATGTTTTTATAAAGGAAAAGAAATTGAACAAATCCCTAGAAGAAAGAGTTCGAGGTAATTTAAGCCAAACAATTTTTATCATGAATGAATTAAATTATATTTTGCAAGATTGGAGTTGTAAGTTCTTTAAATCATAACTTTTTAATTGAATTTTGAGATTTTTTATTTTAGACATTTCATCAACTTGTAGTTCAGAGGAGCTTGACTTGACCCACATTATGCAGACAATTGCCAATGAGAAAATTGAAGGTCTCCCCCCTGGAGGAGGCTTATCCTCAAAGTAAGTTGTGAATTTTTCTTTTTACATCTTTATTTTGTAAAATTGTGTGAAATAATGAGAAAGAGAATGGTTTTTTCTGGATCAGAGGATTATATTTTTTGTTATTTTTTTTTGCAGACGTAATCTAATTGAAGAAACATTAAACAAAGTGAAAGTTGAGCGTGGCATGCAATGTGAAACATGAATTGTTTTATTTTAAATTGGCATTCTTGGTAAGATTTAAACACTACAATTTTTCTGTATTGCCAAAGTTTAAGATGGAATCCTTTAAATTTAGATTATCATTGAAGAAATGGCAACAACATGGTTACTGGTATATTGTAAAAAAGAACTAAATATCATTTCTCCATTTCTATTGTATTTTAGTTATGGTTTATGAACTACTTACAATTTTCAGTCACCATAAACCTTGGTGTCATTCAATCGCTGATTTTATTTTTTAAACTTCTGAAACCCTCAGACCAGTTCTAACATCTGTCATGACTTTTCTCCTCTTACAATTAGATTCAGATCATTGTTTTTGTGCGTGGACATTGAATGTAGAAATGGAAAAAGAATTTTTGCAATATTTGTTTGTCAAAGGAGTTTCGTCAATAGTGCTCTTACAAAACTATTTTCAGTACTATTTTTAAAAGTTTCAAAACAAACACCTTTATAAAACGGCCAGGAGAAAGTCATGCACTCTATATACTCTGTGTTGCAGCTTATCTGCCTTTAAAAAACTGGCCTCAGCTCATTTTTGACAATGACAGGTTGGAGGTTTCAGGTGTGTTTGTGTTTGCCTTACAATATACTGGCTTGAGACGTGTTTCATTCCTCATGTTGTGTATTTATGATATGAAACTCAATTTTGCCATGGATTATACAAACATTATTTATTTTATGTTTTAACTAATGTCATTGATGTGTGGAAAAACAATCTCATGCTAAACATCTGCATTGTCTTCATTTACAAAGATTTCTATGTAAACTTTGTTTAACTATAACAGAAAGAGAATCAGGCTGACATACAGTGCTCATGACACATTTTCTACACCGATCAGTGACGTGATGTGTCTGCCATTTTGTGGTCATAAATCTCATCAGTTGTTAGATAACAAAGTGTGAAATTGTTTTGATGTGTTAATTCTGAGATTGCTTTTTGGTTAACTTTAGCAGTAACTCTTGTCCAATGTTTGTCGTAAATTTTTTTATTATGCTTTCTTTTCCAGACTTTAAAGCAAGGTCATACGCTGATGCACCAGTTTTGTTTGTTAACTTTGTATTAACACCACATCTACAACAAATACAAATCATCCCCAGGGGGTGGGGTTGAAACATTAACACCACATCTACAACAAATACAAATCATCCCCAGGGGGTGGGGTTGAAACATTAACACCACATCTACAACAAATACAAATCATCCCCAGGGGGTGGGGTTGAAATATTAAACTGTAAGAGACGTCATATGTCTCCGTTTAAATCATCATAAATTAATATAATTTATGTGGTGACTGATTATAGAGCACGCACTTTAATTCATTAGCCATGTTATTTACATGTTTGTAGATGTAGTTCTTTAAGATATAATGCAGTTGTGAGAACGAAAGTTGGTTGTGCTGTTGAATGATGTTTTTACAACCTTAGCTTGCTGTAGTCATCTTCAATTGTTGTAACGTTACTCAACACAAAAATAACATGGACGATCAGCACTAACTTTGATCGGCATTTACATTACTATGTGTTGATAGACACAACTCACAAAATTCAAAGAATCGCTAGTTGATACCAACAAAGAAATTTCTACTCAACGTGAAAACAAGCTCCTAATGTTTGCGTGTCAGTCCTGCTGCGTTTGCTTAAAGTTGAAAAACTTATCCACCTAAATTGATGTATAATTTTATCAAACCAGGAGGGGAAATTGCTTTTTTCAACTTCCCGAGGGGAGGTACCATCATTCCTATAGCTGTTCCATACAAATTAATGTGTACACGTTGTAATGAATATAACTAGTTACCTTAATAGAACATCGAGACAGTTTTCAACATCAGCGCCTTTCAACACTGCCTCGTGTAACACAGAGTTGCCATTACTAAAACAAATTGCATGAAATATTCAGTATAATTCGTATTGTCTCTTGCCAAGTAAATTTTTCTAGAACAGATTACGTTCGTACTCAGTTGACTGATGATTAAGTTGGGCTCCTTCCTTAACCAACACTGGAATACAGTTCAAGTGGTTGTGCTGCACTGCCATTGACAAAATCCGCATACCTTTCGAGTTTTCTGCGTTTACATCAGCACCCTACATGACAGAGAAAATCAAATGAGAATCCGACAATTACGATAAAGGTTAGATTCATAATGCACGTTCTCTGCACAACTACCTCGTTTAAAAGACGTTGTACGTTTTCTGGGTTTCCTTCTCCAGACTGTCCAAGCTCCTCAAACAACAATCGCGTTTCATTCTATGTATAGAATGTGAGAAGTAAGTGGAATGTTCGAGAAACTTAGCAGTTTCGTCGATGATTGCTACCGTTAATGTCATGTTTTCTTGAAACTTTTCACTGGATGACTTCTTTTTTGCGCTTTTTTTCTTGATTTTCTTTTTTCTTGACTCGATAAGTTATCTTAGGTTATAAAAATAAAGAAAAGTTATTCTAAACCGAAGGCATCACTTTTCTATCGGAGTATTAACATTTTTAGAGACAGGTTTTTTCCTCGAAAATTGAAACTTACCTGCAAAACGTAATCTTGTTTCCAAAGCGAATGTTTCGCTGTTTTGATAAGTTGTTGAAACTGAAAAAAATCAACCTTGAGGATGAAGAAATTCGAGATTCGTAACATTTTTTGTTTGTTGTCGTTTATGAAAGCGCAAAGTTTTTGCGCTAATAGCAAAATTTAGTTGTACTGTAGTAATCCTGAGTTTTTTAACGTGTTGTTTTCGTAATAAATGTGATGTTCCTTTACCTTGCTCTTCATGTTTTGTTTTACTTTGCCCATCATTCTAAATAAAATCATCGAGACAATCTTAATCATTGATGAAATATTTTAGTATATTATTATGTAATAATTAAAATAATTATATAATATATCTACACGTATTATATATAATTATGACATGATATAAATGATAAGAAGCCAGATAAGATAATCCAGCTTACTTTATTACGTAAGGCAAATGTAACAGACACTGTAATCTTTTCGTCTTCGTAATCTTCATCTACTTTCGTGGCAACTAGCTACATAAAGGCAATAAAAACATATATTTTGTGACTGCCTTTTGCGATTTCGTATTTTTCTTTCAGTGTACCTTTCCCATCTTGGGTTCACCAATTAATTTACGAAATTCTGCCTCGTTTTGCGCATAAGCTCTCAAATGGGAACAGATGTGGTCTATCTGCTGTCGCCAATATCCTGAAGTATCAATGATTCATAATTATCCATAGTTATTCACAGTGATCCCAACAGTAAACGAAAAAGACACAGCCATGTTTTACAATGTGGTAAACTGGGTTTCTTTACAATATTTTTAAATTTTTTTGTTGATTTCAATGATAAAAGCAGGTGTGCCATTTAGTTAATTTCAAAACAACTTTTTTAAAGATTCTCACCCCTTCCAGGACTTACGGCACTAAACAGTGGTTTCCCGTGACGATAATGGTCATTCCGCGCTCTGGTATCTGCCTCTAGCTTTTGCTGCTTTGTAAGTGAAGTACTTGAAGGATAGAACAAACCGCTGGTCTGAGTCGCCTGATTAACAGTCTCGCTAGACAGTCGGGGAACATCAACTGGTATCCATGTTAATGAACAGTCTCCGTTTAGATTCTAGAAACATTCACTTACATCAGGTATAATATTTACAAGTTTTGCTATTAAACTAGAACTAACCATTAAGATTGAATAAGTCCACATGTCAAGGAGTAAATATTATTTACCTTTTCTATTTGTTTTTTTTCAACTAATGTTGCGAGTACAGAATTGGCACTAGAAAAGAAGTTTGTAGATTACTACCCTTATACGTGCGCACTTTAGAGAAGAAAAAGGATGCAATTGTTTTCTTACCACCTCCGCGGTGGTGCGTCGATAAGACAGCCGCACATTGAGCAATATTTTGAGTAAGGTTGGTTATTTCCATTACAATTTGAGCAAGTAAGGTAGCTGGCATACGGCAGTGGCTAAAATTGGAAATCAATGTTGCAATGACGTTTTTCAACGTAATTAAACTCGTTTAAGTCTTAAATCTCTTTTTCACCTAATCAAATCTCCAAGTTAGCACTATGACAAGTCCTCGTGATATAAAAAATCAATCATTGAAGATCATTTCTACCTTAGATCCACACCAATCACAAAATCGTGCTTCACCATTGTTTACGCGAAAGCATTTTGGACACGTGATTAAAGGTTCGTTTTCTTGAGGCAGTGGAGGGGTAGTTACATTTCTTGAAAAGTTCTATGAAATATAAAGAAAAATATAACTTTCCTTCACTTCACGGGGTCTTTACGTCAAACAAAAAATTTAATAACCAGAGATGTATTTGGTATTTGCTATGAAAACATTGCTACTTCACAAACAACACATTTAGGAGAATTGAACGACACCATTGAGTGACATGTTTTACAAATGACAAACTACAGATATACACGTAAATAAGAAGTTGAATCATGTTGTGACAATACAGTTTGTCAGTCTTATAACATCTACGTACTTACTTTCTCTGGGTTTGACATAAGAGATTGTGACGTAGATGTTTGTGGCAATAATGACCCACAATCGTTACAGTAGGTAGAATAAGGATCAGATGGCCACGGTGCAAAACAGTATATACATCTAGAAACATACGATTACAGGTGAGTAAAATGAATAGCAGAAAGTTTGACTAAAATTTATCTCGAGTATCCGGAAAAGTTTATTTTTAACCCTACGACAAAACCCATCTTGTCAATCTTCCGTATGTTGAAGGGATAAAAGAAAGCTTTCAATAGAGCGTTGACAAATGATCCTCGTAAGAGTTCTAACTTTAAGATGACTAAGAGCAATGACAACCAATGAATAATAACAACTTGAACTTAAAAAGTTTGCTAATTTTTATTACTTGTTCAACTCAACAACCGATTCTCTTTTCTCTTGACCATCGTCAAAGTTATCTTCATGACTTGGACGATCCAATAAAAGACTCAAATACTGCAACCATAAAATATAATGAAACGAGAATAATCTATGATCAAACAGGAACAACTTAAAATATACGACCATTTCATTAAACTTTTTCAAGTACTTTGCTTTGTTAAAGGAAACTTGTAATTTAAATTTTCTTATCATTGCTTGAGAACAACTTGTTGAATATACCTCAGGAGAGCTAACATCTTTGTTTCGATTAAACCTAAAACATATAAATTGTGTTGTACTATTTACAACCAATAAATAACAAAGCCTTCTTTCGAAAGAAAGGACAATGTGAAACCTTTTGCCATTTGGCTTTTGTTTTCCATGGTTTGGTGGGTTCATATGGCTATCATTCTCATTGGTCCAACTATTCCATTTTGTAAAATTGGAAAGATGATTTAACTGCAAAAGAAAAAGTATTTTATGTACACATGAAATGATATTTTATAAGTATTATAATTTACTTCATCTTGATTTTCATCAAGTTCTTCTAAGATGTCCACTTCATCAGAATGTTGCTGAACACTCTCGTCAACAATAAACCTTTTAGTTACAATGGAGCTTTCTCTGGTTCCATCACTATGAAATGGTTGGAAGGTGAATAATTTGAGAACTACAGATGATCATAGCAATACCCTAAATAAAACACCACCTAACATTTTTTTGTTAGTGCTACATAAACACACCTTGTTGTAGCCATGGCTTTTACCGTTTTTCTACCAGAGGCAAGTACAAATGGTTTGTAGTATCTATATGTAAAGTTTTTTCCAATTGTTTGAAATGGATTTGGCTTTGTTCCATTTGTAGTGTAGTAAATAATGGCCCCTTCAGTATCTAAAGATGAAAATAAGAAATGCACTGGAATTTATTATATTGGATGAAATCATGTAGTGGTGAGTGTTATTTTAATGGTAACTACTGGTATCATTTAAAACATTGGTCATCAATGCAACAGTCAATTGATTGGTTGTTGCTATGACAAAGTAAACAACATTTCCCAATGCGATCACTTTTATAGAACTATTTGAAATTATAAGTTTTTATAACAAATAAAAGCCTTTGTGCACGTATTCAAGATCATAACAAAAAATATGCCGTAAAAATCAAACTTTAAAGTCTTGTTCAAAACTTACCTGAGAGTATTTCTATCGCTGTCCTCGAGTCGATCATGTTTTTACGGCCATTTGAAGGCGGTCGTAATGGAACAATTGTAGGAACTTTTACCATTCCTGCAGTCATTGTTGAAATTGCTATCAATATATATATATATGGCAATCAATCTTTCTACAAAACTGAGAAGTTGAAAAAAATATAACTACCAGCCAATTTCAAATGTAATTATATACACACTTATGTAAATTTGAAAAAATTGTATTCAATAACCCGCAGTCGGGCTGGAGAAACTATCCGTTGAATGGTTTAGGATGTGCGTATAAATAAACATCCCGTAAAAAATCAAAGAAAAGTGATTAGAAGCTGCAATTTTCTCCAATAGATTCCAGTTTTTCAGGGATTTTTTTAAAATGTTCAATGTCATCTTTCAGGTTAAACGACAAATTACAAGCAAAATTGTCTCGTTCCAGACCTCTCTCCTCTGACTTTTGATTTTGTCACAATATCACATAATCATTGGAAAGCAGGTTTTTTTAACGCAGTTCCTTGCAGTTTGCACCAATATTATTTACTATGGGGCAATGGTTTCACAATATTGGCAAGTACGTTTTATATAGCTTTATTTTGTACTGTTTTTGTACTGTTTTAAGATTGTAAGAAAATAATGTATGCTAAGTACTTTTTTGTAGTTTTTCATCACCATTACTCAACCGAAAAGATGTCCAAAGAACCCTTGGGATATTTGAATTGTCGTTTACATTCTTTTTGAGGAAATACAATTGTTTGTAATCTCAAAGATACAGGCCAGCTTCTGTGGAAAACGTTTCAATTTTGTGATGAGTTTACAAAACATTTCAAGAAACTTATTAGTAGCTTTCGTGACCATAAAAGATGACCTAACTTAACAGGATGCGTCTAGCCTTTGGTGAGAGATGGTGAACTATAGAAATCAATCATATAAGGAACTTATTAAGGGAACAGGTTAGTAGAATCTGTTTGCTTTTAAATGAACTTGTGTTAAAACTAAAGAAGCTTTAGATCGCCGCGTGTTAATGTTTCGATGGAAATTCTCCATAAGTCTATCGAAGCTACCATTTTTTCTGGGGGGGGGGGTAAATTGGTTAGTAAATGTTTTCCCCAACTCACCTGATTTTTTCACTTCAACTATACGTCCTTATTTCTTTCACTGGACACAATGAAAATTTTCCCAACTTCAAACCGTCTTCACGCTTTCTTGGTCTGAAAATTAAATTTCCGCCATTCTAAAATGTTATGTTTTGCATGACGCCAGTTAAACGAACATTAACAATGATCATCTTTAATGAAGATAATGCTTGTTCAGATTTCCAATGCATGATTTTTCAATTTTTGAAAAACGAATTGTAGAAAGATTCTTACTCACGTGACTTCAAGATGCATTAAGGAGAAGTGTGATAGACATAAGAAATGAGTGATTATTTTCATATCACGAAATTTCTGTTTTTGGTACTTTGTTTGTGCCTAGTTTGTTTCATATTCTTTCTATTTTAAACTATTTCCTGTTTAGTCGTTATTTGTGATATTTAGGATAAAATAAACATTTTAGTGTTAAATTATTCTTGTTATAATATCTCATGTCTCTAGCTACATGTGAATTAACGACATTCATCAGCATGATCCTATCAACAAGAGAATAAAGCTGTCATCACATTACGAAGCGCGTGTTTTTAATGTTACGACATTATTAATAATTGAAAGTAGACTTTGAGGGGATAGGGCACTACAATGAATTCATCATTAAATATTTTCTAACATTTTCATTACTTAATTTGTGTACGCAAGAAAAAAGCAACTGAACGTGTTAACAATACAATAAGCAAAATGTTTGACCTGGTTCGAAAAACTGCTTCATTTGTTCAGCGAAAATACGTTGCAGACGAAACAATTCAACTCCAAGAAAAAGAAATATCGATTCAGAAATACTCATCGTCTTGCTTTAATATTTATCAGGTACAGTTGAGTTTTTCTACCATGAAAGAAACTGAGTTAAAATGACAAAGTATGAGTGGAGAATTTTTCAATGAACGTGTTCATAAATCTTTTTTGTTATGTCGTTTCTTTAATTTTCATTCGTGTACTCTGTTTAAACAAGCTGTTATTATCGAAGTATTTTGATCGTAATAAGTGATTTAAATCTTACATAGACGTAAAATCAACTAAAGATCAAATATTTTATCAAACAAAATAAGTAAAAGTTCTGACGGTTGATCACTGGCTTAAAAAACTACTACTACTATTCATTGTAATTACATTTTCCTTCATTGTAATTACATTGAGTTTTATCTTAATTAAAGAGGAATAGTTTGGACACCTTTGGACTAATGTCAATATCGTTGACAAAGTTATTTTTATGTTAAGATGACTTATTTTATGTGCTATTATAGACTTGAGTTTTTTTGTCTATTTCATATTGAAATCATCTTGAATTGATCACAATTTTTACTCGCAACCTTAAATCAAAGATTGTCGTTGTCTGTTGTTGCTTTCGTTATAATTTCTTCCCCTTCAAAACTGTCATTAATCTATTTCCCGTTTTGTAAAACACTCATATATCATAAAGTAATTTATTCACACGATGAATTTGAAAATGCATAATTTGAAATCAATTGTGTTTGGATTCTCTTCATTTACTCGGTAAAATTCATGACAAAATGACAAAATTTCTCTATAAAATGGAGACATGCTATACACACACCCACAGGCAGCTGGCTTGGCACCTGGTGAAATAAAAAAAAAACTTATTGAAATGCTCAAATTGAAATATTTCATAAAACAATAATGTTTGCCGACTGCGACAACTGCAGAGGGGGAGAGGCGTGCGAATGTCATTAATGATCCCCTCAGCATGGCAACTCTTGAAGCATTTTATTAAATCTACGTGTATAATATCATTTTTATATTTTATCCTCATGTAAATTAACGGTTTTCAGGCGTGTGTTGTTGGGGATCTGGGCTCAGTTCAATGGTACATTAATGATGGACATGAAGATGTTAACAAACCCGACGAGAATGGCACCACACCATTGTTTTATAGCATTCAAAAGAATCAATTGTCCATCGTGAAAGAACTGATCAAAGCTGGTGCAGGTGATACTTCTGCAGTGAACTAGTCAAATATAACGTTTTTGTGATGAATGCCGTGTTTTTAGATGTCAACATGGTTGCTAGTTTGGAAGAAGGTATTAATGTCACTCCTGTGCACGTGGCAGTCAAGTTCAACCGCTGCGAGTGTTTGAAAATCCTTTTAAATCATGGTGCCGACGCTAATGTACCAAATCAATTCGGACAGACTCCTTTACACTCAGCTGTACGGAGAAAGCTTCGTGATTTGGTCAATGTAATTACTGACACTGTATATATCAAAGTTGGGATCGCAATTAAAATCGATATATTTTATATTTCAGATGCTTCTTAAGAATGGAGCAAATGTTAACATCACAGATCATGATATGGTGACGCCTCTACATTTGGCTGCCAGCCCCGGAAGTAACAAAGACATCAAAGAAGTAGTAAAGATGATGGTAGATGAGTATCTGTGTTTCTTCTCCACAGTTAATTCCAGTCTCTCTTCCCGTCATCTCCACTTTCCATAGCAGTCATCTCCACTTTCCATAGCAGTCATCTCCACTTTCCATAGCAGTCATCTCTACTTTCCATAGCAGTCATCTCCACTTTCCATAGCAGCTATCTCCACTTTCCATAGCAGTCACCTCCACTTTCCATAGCAGTCATCTCCACTTTCCATAGCAGTCATCTCCACTTTCCATAGCAGCTATCTCTACTTTCCATAGCAGTCATCTCCACTTTCCATAGCAGTCATCTCCACTTTCCATAGCAGTCATCTCCACTTTCCATAGCAGTCATCTCCACTTTCCATAGCAGTCATCTCCACTTTCCATAGCAGTCATCTCACTTTCCATAGCAGTCATCTCCACTTTCCATAGCAGTCATCTCCACTTTCCATAGCAGTCATCTCCACTTTCCATAGCAGTCATCTCCACTTTCCATAGCAGTCATTTCCACTTTCCATAGCAGTTATCTCCTGTCTCCTCAGCAGTCATCTCCTGTCTCTTTAGCAATCATTTCCAGTCTCCATACTTGTCTAATTGTAAATTTTTTATCGTGTTAACATGTAGATTGACAATGGGGCAAATCCTTTGTGTGAAGACAGTGAAGGCAACACTGTATTTCACGAGGCTGCAGAAAATGGCAGTGAAGATGTACTCGATGTATTATTTGAATATCAAAGTACGAGTGGCGATATTTGATATTTTTTTATATGTCATCTGTTTATTATTTATGATATTGTGTAACTATGTCTTCGTCAAACTCTTTCGTTACAGGTCATCACACGTTTCCATCATTCAACGTGACTGATGTGTTGAATAAACCACGAAAGGACGGCAATAATTGCTTTCATCTCGCCGTGAAGGGTCACGTTAAGGCAGTCGATATTTTATATAATCATTAACAAATTTTAAGTGTTCTTGTGGAACGTGAACGGAAAGAAGTAGGAGATGGAAGAAAGAGGAGATGGGAGGAAGAGGAGATGGAGGAAGATGGAGATAGGGAAGGAAGAGGAGGAAGGAGATAGGAAGGAAGAGATGGAAGGAAGGTGGAGATGGAAGGAAGAGGATGGAAGGAAGGGAGGAAGGAAGAGTGGAGATGGAAGAGGAAGGAAGAGGAAGAGTGGAAGGAAGAGATGGAAGGAAAGAGATGGAAGGAAGAGGAAGGAAGGAAGAGGGAAGGAGAAAACAAATGGAAAGGATGGAATGGAAGGAAAAATGGAGACGGTAAACGATATTTCAAAGATTTTTACGATGACTAGCTAGACTATGCAAACAGGAAGTGATTGCCATCTCTTTCTTGGCTACATTTTAGTAGTACTTTAAAAGATAGATCTTGTCTTTCATTATTTGTGAAGGGAAATGGAGATACATCTTTGCATATTGCCAGCGAGAAAGGAAACTTACCTTTATGTAAAATATTGGTGGAAAACGGTGCGCTTATAAACTCAAATGATGCCAAAGGGATGTTTCCATTACACAGGTAAAGTTATAATTTCCGTTTCTAAATTTCAAAACCTGATAGTCAAAAATGTGGATATTGTTCTTTCACGATACGACTCAATGAAGTTCAATGTTTCAGGGCTGCAATAGAGGGACACGTTGATTGTTTGAAATATTTCATCAATAAGGTACACAAATGGTTCATTGTTATTTCTGTTGCAGTTGATAAATTAAATACCTACACTTAAACAGAGTTGTTTTTTCACTAACTGTGGAACGTCCTTGCTACTTGCCTGTTGCAATGAACGACACGAAGTTATCGAGTTTTTGTTGAATATGGGAGTATCTGTGACTGCTCGAAGTATAATGATGGATACATGCCTACACATTTCCGTCAAGAGGGGTGACGTGTGGACTGTGAAACTGCTAATGGAGGTACCTAAACTACATCAAATTTAAATTGAGCCCTGAAATGGTTTGAGTTTGTAGAATTCGATATTTCTGTCATTCAAGCATTATTTTTTCCGTTTTATGATAAGCCATCTTTATGACAATGAAGTAGTGCTGTATATGCTTACATTCAGAACTATTCAGAAGACTTGCTTGAACTAAGAGACAGACATGAAAGAACTGCATTACATTTGGCTGCCAGTAATGGGAGTAGCGAGGTAAAAATAGATACACCACATGCCAGAACCGTTGGACTTGTACTTTGGTATAAATCTAGAAATCTCCAACCAACAGGTGATGAAAATTTTACTATCATTTCATTCAAATGTTCTGGCAATTGATGATTGTGGTAAAAATCCTCTTCATGTTGCTGCTGAGTAAGTATTAATGTGTCACTATGAGCTTTTTGTGAAAAATCAATAATGGAAAAAACTTTGTCGATCAAGTTGTTTTTAAATCTAAAGCTGATCCTCTTGACATGTAGAAGTGACAGTTTGGATTGCGCTCGCTTACTTATTGAAGCAGAAAGAGATTGCGTGAATTATACAGATTTTCTGGGACGTACATCTCTTCATTTGGCTGCCGTTAGAAGTAAAGATGAAAGATTTATTAAACTGCTTTTAGAAAACGGAGCAGACGTTAATGCAAGGTGCCATTTATATTCACATTCTGTACTTACTACAATGGTAAAAATGGTTTTCGGTCGCAGTTTTTGACAGAAAAAAATACGCAAATTTTTTTGGCTATTTTTGATAAATAAAACTCAATAATATACCTAAGTAGTTCAGTGATCAACTTTAAAAATCTTCACGTTAGAGACGACAGTCGATGGACACCATTGTTACATGTCGCCTTCAAAGGTTGCCCAATGGCCTCTGGTTTGCTCATTGATTATGGAGCAAAACCAAATGAATGGGACAAAAATAGGGTGAGAATTTGATCTTTTTAATGGCTGGACAGATTATACATATGAATTGTTGTCAACATGATATTCACACGTTATCATCTAAAGTACAAAAAAAGTTTCCCATCGCTACTGCTCCTATGATACCCATTGTTGTACATTCTTCACTATAGTTTTGTGTTGCTGATCCTATGATACCCATCGTTGTACATGTTTCCCTGTAGTTTTGTTTTTCTAATCCTATGATATCCATTGTTGTACATTTTCACTATTGTTTTGTGTTGCTAATCCTATGATACCCATCGTTGTACATTTTTTCACTATTGTTTTATCTTGCTCTTCAACTTTCAGTGTTTTATTGTTCTTTTCATTCAAGATGACCGCGTTAAGCATAGCTGCTAGTCGAAATAAGTCTGTCGTTGTGAAGGTTTTGTTGGAGAAAGGAGTCGATCCCTCGATACGTAACAGTGAAGGACAAAGCTCTATGGACATTGCATTAAATGAGCGCTACCATGATGTTTGTATGGTGATTGCTAAAAGTGAAAAGTACGGATTAAGTTTCTACATTGATTCATGCAAGAAAAGTCTGGAATGTGATCATCTCAAAGATAAATCAAAATTTAAGTATTTACAAATTATTTTAGTGCTGTTTAACTTATGTATGTTGTTTATAAAATAGATGGAGAGAAGCTTTAGCGTCTTCTAAAACAATGCAGAAATGTTTGGATGTTTCCCCTGAAGTTGCTAAGGTATGTGATGACGTGATCATAGTGACTAGAATGACATACCATAGTATTTACCATTGAACGATCACTCTGAATTTCCTTTAGGTTATCCTTGATAAATGTATAGAATACAACGGACGAGAAATAGATAAAAATTACAAGGTTTCTCCATCGTTTGATAAAATGACATCTAAATAACTTTAGTTATGTCTTTACTTCACTTTTGACGTAGATTCAATTCATGATTTTTTTCATTAGGTCACGTACCATTTTGATCTTCTTGATCCCCATCCAGATGAAAAAAATGATTATTATGGTCCACAGGCAAGTTAAACCTGAATTTATTCTTCTTATAAGTTTAGTTCGACCCATGGGATCACTCTGATTGATGATTGGTGGGCTTCTCCCCTAAACAAGTAATGAATGCTTATTATAAATATTAAAGCCCAGCAAAGTGTTTTTAAAAAAGCCATTCAATACAATTTAAAAACACTTCGCTTCCACTCGCTTCCCGCCCAGTATATCCCTGGTCACAATTCTGAAGTAATGAATGGTGAATTTCACTTCTTAAAAAGTAATGATTGGTGGGTTTCACCTGCTAATCATGTAGTTCTTCTTGGAAAACCATTCACTACGTGCTTCTGATTTGAAAAATATGAAATAGTTACATAACTATTTTTATATAAGTATAAACTATTATACATATTTATATAACTATTAAAATATGAAATAATTACATAACTATTTTTATATAAGTATAAACTATTATACATATTTATATAACTATTAAAATATGAAATAATTACATAACTATTTTTATATAAGTATAAACTATTATACATATTTATATAACTATTAAAATATGAAATAATTACATAACTATTTTTATATAAGTATTTGTATCTCACGTTTATTTGTTGCAGGTGATGAAAAAAGCGCGGCGAAATGATCTGTTGATTCATCCACTTACAAAGAAGTTATTACAAGTGAACTGGTAAATAATGATTTTATTTGTTTTCTTTAGAGCTTATGAGCCATAACGACCCCAGGATGAGCAAAGTACAATAAAGTACCAAATTGCGTTTTAAACAATCCAATTAAAAAAAATGTAAACAATCCAATTAAAATATTTTTCATTTACAGGCAACATGGTGTACGATATTGTTACTACAGTGAGATGTGTCTGCTTGCAGTTGTCATGATATTGTTGACTTTTTTTATGGTAAATTTGAGAAAGTTGATTGCAGATTGTTATCTTTCATCAATTAAACAAAACATTTCCGACGCCTTTTTTACCGATGATGAATTTTGTTCCGATAAGGTATTTAGTTCTCAATAACGGAGCTTATCATTAAACTTTTGTTATGAACCACAAAAGTAAAATACTTCAAATCGGATTAAATTTCTCATTAAAAATAGATTTCCTATGATCGACAAATGATGTTCATTTCCCGTACAACATTTTTCGTTTATTTTGTTGGATGTTTGCTCAAAGAACTAAACCAACTACGTATCGAAGGCCGGGAATATTTTTTTGAAATTGCCAACTATCTTGATATTACTGTCTCCGTATTGTTTTTGGCTTTTCTACAAGTGCCTAGCTCCGATCCTATACCTTTCCGTCGACTCAACTTTGGAGCTATGGGCTTGTTTGCTTACTACTTTTTGATGTTTCTGTGGACTAGAGGGTGAGATAAATATTGCGATATTTTTTTTAACATGATGTTAAGATTAAGAAGACATTTAGTTTGACATTTTCTGTTTGTCGCTTCTTTTTCGTAAACGTTTTTAGTTTGTCTCGTTTTGGCATCTATATTACAATGTTCTTGGAGGTGTTGTTGACGTTGATTCAGGTATTTATGAAATGAAATATTGTACTGTATACGTGGTAAAACTTTGTACCATTTTAAAGAACATTCAATATCTGTCTACTTGTTGGCATTTTCAATTGTATTATGGGCAAACAAAAGAAATCTTTTGTTTCATGACTTTTTCTCTATCTTAAGGCCCGTTCACACGATCCGATTTGTCGAATCCTAAAAGAAGGATCGTGTGAACACATATAAAGTGAGTCTGCCACAGTCGGATCCGTCAATCTAAAAAATCGGATGGAAATGGAACTTGCTCTAATTTTCAAATTACATAGATTTGAAAAAGACTTGGAAACAAGAACAAAAATACGAAAAATATATGGATAATCATAAATGTACTGGATGACATAAATGGCTGCTCCCACGACTTTAATATCCAAACGAAAATAAATATCAAAAAATTTATCGGACCATCTGAACAAGCAACCAAAAGTTGCAACCAAAATAATCGGATCGTGTGAACGGGCCTTAAAAGGATCAAAATAAAACTTGTTTCATTCATACATTTCGTCGCTTTTTAAGGTAATCTCTGGATTTGCTGTACTTTTCTCGGCTTTACCTTTTCATTTTACATGACTTTCACGAAATCGGTAAGACTTGCCTAGTTATTTGTATTTCTTGCATAAATCTTGTAATCAAAGATGCGTTCGTTCGTGTTTTTTTTTTTGCTGTAATTAGGACGAAAAAGAATTCAATACCATTCGGAATTCGTTATTGAGAGTAATAGCCATGATGATGGGCGAATTAGATTATGAGGGTTTTCGTGAAAGCGTCATTCCTTTACAACCTGACATGGAAAGAGTTGCCATTATCATTTTTGTCGTGTTTTGTGTAACAGTGTCCCTTGTCGTAAATAATTTATTGGTAAGAATTCCTGTAGTATAAAAGATGAATTTTGGGAGAGTTCAAACCTCAAAGGGTGTCACTTTTTCATTTCAAATAGATATTGTCAATTCAAGATTTCTTGATCATCGTTTTCTTTAATAAGAGTCGAAAAACTTGAAGTGTCATAAAATTAGTTTTATCGTGAATTTGTGATGAAAATATCTTTTGTAGATTGGTTTGGCTGTTGGTGACATTGAATCTGTTCAAAAGAATGCTGAAATTAAACTTCTTTCTCTTCAGGTAGTCTTTGCCACAAACTTTAACCTGTTTTGCTTTCTGCGTTCCTCCATTGTCGTGTATTTTGAGTCGTTATTTTTAGAACATCTTACAATTTAGGTGACACAAATTCAAGAGTTCAGAAAAAAATTATTTTTTCCTGGTTTACTTCGAAGGTGTTACGTTAAAACACACATTGAGATGCCAAACGGCCGTGACTGTAAGGCAGAAATGGCTCTAAAACAGACTCGTGTATGTAAATTGTAATTTCTCGCCTGCAGCTATTTGCTGAAAGAAAAAAATCATAAAGTGACGTTATGCTGTAGCCTGTAGGCTTGTATATTTATATTATAATACAACTTAATAGTTACAGGTTGTTTTTTCATTATATTCTTCAGGAATCAAAGATAAGAAAAACATATGAGAAAGGTTTGAAAAATTTGTCTTTTTCATCAGATGCTGGAGCAATGACTTGATGAGTAGATGTTATCATTGTTTATTCACTTTATTGTTGTAAAAGCATTTGTTAAATTTGTTAAAAACTGACTTTCTTTGCTCTGAAAACTTTTAATAAATTGTAGTAAACTTTAGAATATAAAACAATCAATAAAGTCATTAGTGCTTTCCTAAAAAATATTATGAATTCAAATTTGATGTTTTTCTTGCAAATAACTTTTCTAATAGTAACAGGGAGGGAAAAGCTAGTTTGAAAAACAGCTGAAGAAAGTTTTAAATGAATAGAAGTATTATTTTGGCGGATGCGAATCAGTTAAAAAGTGCAGTTTCAAAATCATATGGATGTTTGACGGCTGTATTATGGCAATTCGTGTTTGATATCGTAAGTTTCGCTGGTATATGGTGAAAGAATATCGAGAATAATGAACTATTTTCAAGGTTTTATTAAAAACAAATTGGAACCTATTAAAGAACTTCTTCCGTCACTTGAACAACAGTGTGGAGGCTGTCTTCCATTAGCGTTGACATTTGAGGAATCTGTGCAGAGATGTGCTGAAATTTGGAATAATGAAAATAACTTTGTCTTGTCCCTCGTGACCGATGAATATTCTGATTTTTTCAATGAGGAGGTTTTTGTAGATGTTTGGGTTATAAAGTCTTTAAATGGAAACGAAATTATGAAATCGTGGCGTGAGAAAAATAGATCCCCAGTAGACGGAACAATTTCTATATATTTGACACACGAATTAAAAGATCATACTTACTTTCATCTCAATAAAGATTTCAATGAAAAATGCGTTTTATTGCGTAGAGTTACTCCAATCCCACTGAAAAGAATAACAATTGGTGCATTGAGTGTAGCAGCATTCAATTGGGCAATTGATAGTTTGGCTGATTATTTGATCAATATTATCAATCATCGTTTGATAATCATCAAACAAAATAGCAATTTGGGTGAAGTATTTGAGCAAAATGATAAGTTATCAATGTTAGTTGTTCTTGATACAATGCCAGTTATGCAAGGACTTGTCAATGAGGAAACTTCATTGGTTATTTCTGATATTCATCGAGATGACCTTGGAAAGATGAAATTGAAGCGACTAAAGTCAATTCAAGGTGGGGGTCATATTCCTCGTTTGCCTAGCCTGAAGATGCCTGTAGCCCAGAGAACACCTTTACAAGTACGTATTGGCAATGATGACTTGGATGAAATTGATGCACCATTCATTAAAAGTCACTCAATGAAAATTTTGACTACTGTCAAGGTATCCCTTCTTGAAACACCATGTTACAGTGAAATTATATCAGGTTTTGATCAGGTTGCTGATACCGATAATCAGATTTGGATTAAAAGGGATACAATGGAATGCATGGGGTTAAATCCTGGTACATGGGTTTGTTGTAATATTGATTGTGAAATTAAACAATCAAAAAAAAAGCTTGCTCAAGTATTTCCTGTAGATGAACATCCGTCTTCTAAATCTGTTTGGGAAAATCCCCAGTGCATTGTTGATGAAGATGAAAGGTTTCTCAGTAACACAGCTTATGTATCACCAGTTTTCTTTTTCAACTTGTGTCATTGGCCATGTATAGATGTGAATTCAGTATCTTTGTGCATTGAAAGAGCTGAGATTCGAGAATCACCACCTAGCTTTGCAAGGGAAATTTCCGTATCTGTGGTTGTATCACCTTTGACTAAAATCATCAGTATGTATGATATAATAATAAACAAGTATTTTTCCACCCCTCGACTTGTGTCCGCAGGTGATGTTCTTGCCATAAACTGTGATTGGAAGAAATTGGAGCAACCAAATACACAAGTTGCATTGGATGATGGTTTACCAAGGAACCATATTCTTTACATGAAAGTTCAAAATGTTGTTGGGAGTGACGAGAGTTTGTCATATTTCATTGATTCAAGGCATTCAAAATGTTTCCAGGTAGTTTTCAAATGTATTTTCAAACACAACATGCCATAGTATTTTACTATTTATTGATGTGGTGACATCTAAATAGAATGAAGATGTTGTTCAAAGTTTTGTTCCATCATCTGGAGAGCTCTTTGTATCAAACTCTTCAAGGAGAGGGCAAAAGACAAAGAAATCTTTTTGGTTATCTTCATATCCTGGTGGTCTTGAAAGGCATGTTTTTTGCCTGGAAAATTCACTACGTTCACTGTTGGAGACAAGGTTTGTTGGGAAATCTAAATGGATATTTATAGGTACTTGTTGGAAAATATAAATGGATATTTATAGGTACTTTTGGGATATCTGAATGGATATTTATAGGTACTTGTTGGGATATCTGAATGGATATTTATAGGTACTTGTTGGGATATCTGAATGGATATTTATAGGTACTTGTTGGGATATCTGAATGGATATTTATAGGTACTTGTTGGAAAATATAAATGGATATTTATAGGTACTTGTTGGGATATCTGAATGGATATTTATAGGTACTTGTTGGGATATCTGAATGGATATTTATAGGTACTTGTTGGGATATCTGAATGGATATTTATAGGTACTTGTTGGAAAATATAAATGGATATTTATAGGTACTTGTTGGGATATCTGAATGGATATTTATAGGTACTTGTTGGGATATCTGAATGGATATTTATAGGTACTTGTTGGGATATCTGAATGGATATTTATAGGTACTTGTTGGGATATCTGAATGGATATTTATAGGTACTTGTTGGGATATCTGAATGGATATTTATAGGTACTTGTTGGGATATCTGAATGGATATTTATAGGTACTTGTTGGGATATCTGAATGAATATTTATAGGTACTTGTTGGGATATCTGAATGAATATTTTTAGGTACTTGTTGGAATATCTGAATGGATATTTATAGGTACTTGTTGGGATATCTGAATGGATATTTATAGGTACTTGTTGGGATATCTGAATGGATATTTATAGGTACTTGTTGGGATATCTGAATGGATATTTATAGGTACTTGCTGGGATATCTCAATGGATATTTATAAGTACTTGTTGGTATAAACTACTGTAATCAATTCCAATCTGTTTTATCCTAGGAGTGAATGAAAACGTTTTTCTTTTTGAAAAATTATGTTCAGTAAATAAAATTGCTGAGAACAATTTTCGAGAAAGTACAAATATTGTAGCTTTGTTTTGAAGAGATTATGTAGGTACAATTGGTTAATTTAATTTAGTGGGCAAAAACATTGTGAAGAACTTTTATTTACATCAACGTTGTATGTAGATCCAACGTTGACGTGTATCCAATATTGGTAAGTGGACCTGTTGGTGTAGGTAAAAGAACTGTTATAATGGCAGCAAGTCGAAGATTGAACCTGCAAGTTGTTGAAATGAAATGTTATGAGATTTGTAGTGATACCACTGCTGCAACTGAGGCAAAATGAGGAACATGTTTCACAAAGGTGAAGAGGACTTTTTGAGCGCTGTATTCAGGTCTTTTTCCAATATTTCCAATTTATTTCATTTCACCCTTTTTGGTTTTGTTTTGAACCTTCGTTTTTCTTTTCAACCTCACCTCTATTTTGCTTTTGACTTTTCTTCATTTTCCCTTTCGTGTTCTTTTTTACGTATTTTCATTTTAATTCAGCATTCTCTTGCGCCCCCTGTGTTCTCCTGATGTCCAGTATTCACGCTTTGGGTAAAACTAAGGACAATCAAGAGAAAGAACCTCGCATCATCACAACATTAATGTTAAATTTGCAAGAGATCCAACGTGTCTCGCCACAGCCCGTCTTAGTCCTGGCAACTACTTCCAACCTACAAACTATGACTTCGGATCTTCGGTCTTGCTTCATGGATGAATTTCAAATCGAGGCTCCATCGGAAAGCGAAAGAATGGAAATGTTAAAAGGCCTATCTATAGGTGGGTGTGAAAAAGATTGGGGTAATTTTCTATTGATATTTTAAATGTTTTAAAAGAAGCTAGCTGTTGCATAACTAGCATAGTTGCATGTCTTGGATTCCATCACCTAGTTTTCCTTTCTCAACTCACCATTCAAGATGCATTTCTCTTGTGTATTTCTCTATATTTTATCTCGTTCAGGCTATCTTGTTGGTCCCGATGTTTCATTTAAGGCACTTGCTAGTCGCACTGCGGGAATGGTTCTTGCTGACTTTTGCACAATGTTTTCTGAAGCTGTTGTTAAGGCGCAAGAAGATGTCATGAAATATGTGAAGGATCTAAATCTGTTTCCTTCGGAAAGTCATAATTACAACTTGAATCATGACCTAGAAATACAAAGAGACATATGTAGTGCTGGTATGTCATTAAAATCTAAATATCTATAAAATGTTTCTAATGCTTAAAAACGTTTTAATTTTAACGATTCAATTGATAATGTATTTTTAATGATCAAATTAGGTTTATTCCTCCACCAAAGTCATTTTGACAAAGCTGTACAAGTGCTTCAGTCTGCGCATGCGGACAGTATTGGTGCTCCCAAAATTCCCAATGTGTGCTGGAAAGACATTGGCGGACTGAGTAATGTAAAACAGGAGATTATGGACACCATTCAATTGCCTTTTCAATATCCAGAATTATTTGTCGCCGGCATGCAACGCTCAGGTGCCTTATAATGAACAAAGAGCGTAGCTTTTGCATCACCATTAGGACTTTTCTATGAACTTGAATATCTAAGAAAGGGTTTTGTGTTTGTAGGTATTTTATTATATGGTCCTCCTGGCACAGGGAAGACTTTAGTTGCCAAAGCCGTTGCAACTGAATGCTCTCTTAATTTTCTGAGGTTTGTAATTGAAGTATCTTTAGTCTTCTTGTGCTCTCTACCTTAACAGTTGGGATTGCAAGCGACTGATTACCAGCGCTAGGCTGCTTTCAAATCATACGTTTTCCATGGTTTCAGTGTTAAAGGACCTGAACTAATCAACATGTACGTTGGTCAAAGTGAGGAGAACGTTAGAGAGATTTTTGTAACTGCGTCACGAGCAGCTCCTTGTGTAATCTTCTTCGATGAGCTTGATTCTCTTGCTCCAAATCGCGGACGTAGTGGTGATTCAGGAGGTGTTATGGACAGGTGAGGGTTGTGCTTGATACTTAAGTATAGCAAGGATCGTTGTTTCTTTGATTGTGGATACTATACAGTATTCACTCAGTGGTTCTACGTTAGAGACATAACATTAAGTTGTGTAACCTATCAATAAATTTACCAATGTAGAGTTGTGTCTCAGTTACTTGCTGAACTGGATGGATTAAATAAATCATCTGACGTTTTTGTTATTGGAGCCACAAACAGACCTGACTTGCTTGATCCAGCTCTCCTTCGTCCTGGAAGATTCGACAAACTGTTATATCTCGGCATATGCAAAGAAAAGGAAGACAAACTAAAGATTATGAAAGCATTAACACGAAAGTAAGTATAGTGATGTTATGTTATAGAAAAAATGTAAACGGCTTTCCTTTTTTTGCGGGGCCGGATTGAGGGTGTTTTTGTAAATTTGCAGGTTTGATCTCCCAAAAGCAATCAGTCTTGATGAAATTGTGGACAAATGTCCCGCTAACTTAACTGGGGCCGATTTTTACGCTTTGTGCTCTAATGCTTTACTGAATGCCATCAGAAGGCAGATACGGGATCCTAATGAAGGTAAGTTTGGTCACGACAAATTTGAAAAACAGGAAAAGTTGGGTTCACACATTATATTTATTCACAGACAAAACAAAAGCTAAAGTAACACAGGAAGATTTTGAGATGGCTGTAGAAACTTTAGTACCGTCTGTATCGCCTGAAGAACTAAGGCATTACGAAAACATACAACGGGAATTTAACAAAGACAAGTTGAATGAGGCCGTTGCTGAGGTTGGGGAACTGGAACTAGACGGGAAACTTCACCCAATTATGGAGATAGCTGCTGATCTTGGGGAACTGGAACTAGACGGAAAACCGCAACCAGGAACTGAGACAGTTGTTAAGGTTGGAGAACTGAAACTAGACGGAAAACCTCATCCAGAAACTGTCGTATGATAATTTTTGGCGGCAAATTAAAATACAGCAGGTTAGTGGAAGTATTTTTATTACGAATTTATCATTGTTAATAATTACACTAGTGTTCATTTAATATATACTTTTTCGTTTAAACTTGTTGGCCTTGCTTGAATCATGATTTCTGTGATCACTTTAACCCTTTTTGATCTAATTGACAATCCTGGAAAAAATTAAATCTCCTATTATCATTTAATTATTTTACGTGGAACGTGATGTAAGCATATGTCATACTTTTCTCTTTGGAAAGTCACGTGATGTTTCCACATTTTTTGCTTTTTCTTTTAAAATAGTAGACACTGCCCAATCAATTGCTAAACAAAAGCCGGAAAAAAATCCAAGTCCTTCTGCTCTAATAAGTTGATCTTTTCACTACAATATATGGATACATACTTTTCAAGTTTCTTTCCACTTTCCGTAAATTGCTAAACATCTCGGCGATTTCCTGTGCGTTATGCGGAAAAATTTCACGAGATTTTATCTTAATTAGTTTTAAAAAGCTGATATTTTGCTCACTTGACAACCGCTATCCAGTAGATCACGATTGTTTTTCCTCCACTCTTTTGTAAATTGATTTGATTTCTTCTTAGAATTTACGTTCGTCTTGCTATTCAAATCGCACAGAGCTCTATAAGGTTACTTATTGTAAGAATAAAGCGCTGTACAAATATTGATATTCTATTACCGTTCATAGTAGCTATACATAATAATATAATATTGGCTGCAATGACAGCATCGATGCTTTCTTACCGTAATTTGGAGTAAATAATGTCACTTGATTCCTTTAATTCTTCTGTAAATGCACATACGGTTGAGAGTATTAGAGTTTCGTATGTCTATAAATAGAGAACAAGTAATTCTATGGAAAAACCTACGAACATGAATACAACTATAAACATGTAGTTCTGCTAGAGCATTATTATTGTTATACCTGAGTTCTTTTTTCTTTCCATTGTTTTCTGGTTTGATTTGTTGACGTTATACTTTCATGTGTTTGGTTGTTTTTTAAGTAGAAAGTTACGTTTAAATTTGAACTACTTCCTGCTGTCGAAGAACAAGTTGCATTCGAATTAGTTTTTTTCTTCTTTAGATTGTCTTTTCTTGTTTCCTTTATCTGTTTCGCTCGTCTCGCAATCATTCCGTCACCTTTTCTTAAAAAACTTTTCTTTCGCACAAGAAGTCGTTCACCTAATTTCATTGAATTTCTTCTACGCGCTGTTCCTATAGGTATTTTTGGTTTTGTCGTTTGTGGTTCTTTGGAATTTACACGATGAGAAGTAGAGTGTTTGGGCTCACGATAGTTATTTTTTATCTTGTTGATTTTTGTTTTAGACATGCAAGGTATTTTACTTGCATGTCTAAAACTCGTTCTGTCTACATCGTCTACTAATTGTAAATCACTGCCAGTTTCTATTTTCTTACTTTCACTTGTACTGCAGTATATTGTCGACTCCTTTTCAATAGATCTCTGTAATTTAACTGTCAACGGCTTATCATTTTCACTTTGTCGAGATGTCTCTGTTGTTAGACGTAGAGTTACATCTGTTCCCCTTAAGGATAACTTTGAAAGCTCTTTATCAACTTTTACAGCTTCTTGCTTTGTCTCTGCTTCACAATGTTTGCTACTGATATTTTCTTGATTCGACATTTGTAATTTTCAACGTTGCACCTAAAGTAATTGACTCAGCTTTCTGTGATGGCCATATGACCTTAGGAGAAATATGTTAGTTATCGTTATCAAGATGTAATGAACGAAAATTTAATGAATAAAACTATGGCCTTTGCATCCTCAGTTTGTGTTAAACTAACTTACTATTGTGCCATGCAAACGCCTTTCTTCTAACAAAGACTCTTTCCTCGTTTTTAGGTCGTTGAAAAATTTGAAAATCCTCCTTTAATAACTGTTTTGCCTTTTACTTTTTATAATTTTTTTTGTGTGTTTTGAACGAGTTAAGAAAACAGGTACCAGTTTTATTTTGCATCATTATTACTATATTGTACTATTCACTGTTAGCTTTAACAACAAGAATGATGAAAAGGTGCTTGTTTTGAAGATTATCAATGCTACGATTTTATTATCTAGAGTATCATTTGTCGTATGTTTCAGTCTTCAACGTATGTTTTCGTGTTTTCTGCTGATTTAAGTGCTGTTCCTCGCAAAGAAGTAGTTTGGTTCTCTTTATTTTCCTCAAAACATTTCTTAAATTCAGCCATCTCTTTGGTACATTTTCTCCAATCTTTATTTTTGGCATAACAATCCTAGAAAGATTTGCAATGTATTTTAATAACAGCATTACATATACATACCAGTTAAAAGAACAAGATTTAATAATTATTGCACTTACTTGTAAGGCATAATGATATACTGCACAACCTGAATTATTTATTCTTCTATCGTAATCATCCTCCTCTTCTATTTCTATTTCTTTGCTGGACATGTGTAAATATTGCAACTTGCAAGGGCTCCCAGTCCTTAAGTCTGATTAATCCTCTCGTACTTACAAAATGTATTTTTTGCAAAAGTATCAATTATGATATTAAGGTGCACTTTTATTAATCAACACATAAAAAAATGGGGTGAATCTTGTTACGTAATATGTATTGAAACGGATTTAAACGAATATAATGGCCAATCCTTATGAGCGTTCAACGTCCGCCATTTATGATTATATTTATTACATTCACTGATTTCCATTCGCTTGGAGTTCCTCGTTTAATGTGTGGTGGACTGGGACATAGAGCAAATGATAATAATATATATGCTATCAAAGAATGTTTGTAAATATTTTCTCTTCCTACACAGAATTTATCTATAGTTTCTATACGTAATGATTGCGGCTTCAAAGAACAGGATGTTATGGCAGGTCGATGTTTTCAATGTGCTGAACCATTTGGTTTTTCAAACGCGAGGTGAATATACATCAGTTGTTTGAAACAAATTTAACTCATTACTTCATCAGAGCCTTTCAGTTGATAATATTACCAATACTTCACGAAGTTTGATTATTTTTTTTATTTTTTTGTATATGTTTTTGTAAAGCACGACTGTGGAAATTGTGGAAAGTTATTTTGTTCAAAATGTACTACAAAGTCCATAGTGCTTCCAAAGAAAGGAAAAAAGCCTGTGAGAGTTTGCAATGACTGCTTTAGAAGATTGAATACAGAAAGAAGGTAAAGAAAAGAAAAACTAAAATATTTTTTAATAGTAGCCTATAGCTTATCCAATTCATGGTTTTAATATCCTAGGGAAAAAGAAAATCTCACTGGAAAAGCAAATGTCAAGGTAAGTTTATAACATCTTAGATGATATTTTACACCAATGAAGAAATTGAGCAAAGTAAACAAGTAATGAAGGTTATTTATACCACTTTAAAGTTATCATTTGTAAAGTGTTCGTCATATAACTTTACTTCACTAGACATCCCAACCTGATCTACCTAGTTATCTTTTAAAAACGAAAGACAATGCACCATTTGATCCTGATGAAGATCTACGGAAACGTTTAATGAAACTCAAGCAAGATGGTGGGTATCAAGTAATTTCATTTGGTTTCATTTGAAACGTGTAAATCAAATCAAAGATCATAGATTAAATATTTGAATATGTCAGTGTTAATTTTTGCACAGATGGAATTAGTGAGAATGATTTAAATTCAAAATTTAAAAGTGTAACTGGAAGAGAGCCTTCGTCAACCAAAACAAATGATGTAATTATTCATTTTTTACAAATTTCCATTGTTCATTGAGGTATGTTTTCTATTTTTCACACAGTTGATTTTGATGTTTTATCCATTTTTAAATGCAGATACACTCATTTGGGAAAAAAAAAGCTGAACAAGAGCAAATTTCAGATTTGATGAGACAAATGCGAGATGAATCCATTATAGACAGTAGAACTGGATTTAATAGTGGATCAAGTAATTTGCATGATATTGAGAAAAGATTGGATAAGCTAAAAGGACGTAAAAGAAATGAAACCACAAACAGTTAGTAACTTAATATTGCAAATATCAGCAAAAGCTCATAAAAATTATCATCTATTAAATATGTTATAGATTCTATGAAATATGAATATGATAGTGATGATGAAGCTGAGTTTCGAAAAAGATATATTCAGCAGGTTTTGAAGTCTTACCAAATTTAAGTGATCACATTCACAATAAAGAAATCCTCAAGCAAATCTTATATATTCAAGGCAATTGCTGAGTCATTTTTGGATGACCAAGTTCGAAAGGAAGGACATGGTTTGTAATGATGTAATTCTGGTGAAAGTAAAACATATGAAACTATTGTATTCATTTTATGTTTAAATTAGGCTATTTACTTGAGCAAGCTGAAAAAAAGATTGCTTCTAAGGTAAATATTTATTAACTTTGTACAAAAAAAGTAGTTCCACAAATGTATCTGATTATGTTTGTTTGTAAGAATTTAACACCAATAGACGCAGATGAATTGCCATGGTGTTGTATTTGCAATGAAGATGCAACAATTCGATGTCATGGGTGTGATGATGATTTATATTGTAGCAGATGCTTCAGGTTGGTACAGCCGTTTGAAAAAACAAGCAATGTTTATATTTCTTACTTTTTAAAGGAAAACTTTTTCTACCAGGGAAGGTCACAGCAGTGGAGAGAATAAAAATCATAGAACATCTACTTATAAAGCACCAAGGAACAAGAGGTGAAACACTCATTCAAGATTAAATGAATTAACCAATAACAGCATGAAAATGAACCTGCAAGAGCATGTTTTTATATTCTCTTAATTGCTATGTTGGTGATAAAGAATAGGAATAAAAATAGAGATAAAATATTGTTTTGGTATTTCATTGAATTGTGAAGATTGTGAAGATTTCATAGCATCAACAATTCAACATGCCAAGAAGATTAAAATGCACACAATTTCAAGAATGCCATCTACTTAAAAAATGCATTAAATATATTTCATGCAATGCTAAAAGTTCATCCTCTATTTCATAAGGATTGCTTTTCTTCATCCATATCAGGAGCAATGTAGTCTACCACTGGTGGTGTTTCAGTCGGTCCTTGTAAATTTAATGGAAATAACGATTCATCAGTCTTAATTGCTTCTTCATAATGCCATAATGAGACTTTTTTTAGTTCTCTTAATGCAAGTTCACGTGTGCTTATGATGTCTTGAAGTTTTTTAAGTTCATCTCTGTGCTTTCTGTTTCTAAATCTTGACCATTCCTTGAGCAACAGCACTCTTTTTTCTTGCTCTTCTCCATCAACTACTGGCATCTTTCTTACTCTATTATCTTGCTTTAAACTCCTTGGATTAAACAGTGAACTTGGTTAGATATGAATCTCCATTTAACAGTGATTGTGGAAAACAAAAATTTTTTGTGTATGGCCAGAGTACCATACAAATACCCAAAACATTTTGACCCTTTCAAATTTCTTTCCATTAGAACCTCTACTCTCTCAAGTCCCCCCCCCCTGCCTTGGAACTATCAGACATGGTTAAATATTTGTTGAAATTAGCATTTCAATAAAGCAGGGACTGAACTAAAAATGTATTTCATCAGCCCACTTGGTTTAGTTGGTTACCCCAAAGATAACTTCTACAAATATACCTGTCTGGGAAAGCCTCGGGATCAACTGGTGGAAAAACCTCTACAGGTTTCTTAGAAATGTTTGATGACTTTTTCTGCTTTTTCTTGGGGTCGATCTTGTGAGTCTTTTTTCTTTTTAAAGTAGGATCGTGCCGACCCAATGCAGACAGCCTTGGAGCCATTAATGAACTTTGTAGTATCGCAGGGGGAGTTTTAAAACAAATTCTTGCTATTTTACTAGCAGACGACGCCATGTTTTCCAGTTCCAAGCCGCCTGCAGAATTACAGTCATAATAAATGAAAAACGCCCGCTCACAGGCTATATTTATTGTTCTTGATTCATTTATGGCTGGCCATGAGACCAATCATTGGTCTTATAGAGCTCAATGGTACCAATGCATGGCACTGGCAGTGTCAGCATTAGTAGGTGCCAGACTGCCAGTGGTGTTGCCTTGGTGGAGTTCTTGAAAGGACTGATTTCAATTTCAAAGAGTTCAGATAATTTTTTTTAAAAATTTACCGTATTGTGTTGTTTATATACGACGCAGTGCAATATATGAAGATTTAGAGAATAGGAATTTCAGCTTGAGCATTGTGAATCTTATTTCTTCACACTCAACAAACTTGAAATCATCATGAGTGGAAAATACTCTCATTGGCGAA
Organism: Xenia sp. Carnegie-2017; assembly: GCF_021976095.1. Taxonomy (NCBI): domain Eukaryota; kingdom Metazoa; phylum Cnidaria; class Anthozoa; order Malacalcyonacea; family Xeniidae; genus Xenia; species Xenia sp. Carnegie-2017. The sequence goes on along the minus strand of NW_025813483.1, from coordinate 16,161,560 downwards.
AGAACTTCTGAAGTTATAAACACACGATAACCTGGACAAAACTGCAAACGTGGAAAAAAAAACAAAAGCAGGTGTAAAAAAGAATTGTTGAATATATTTGTTTGTTGGCACTTTTGAAAACGATGAAATGCAGTGAAATTGATGTAAAAATTCCACTTTCCGTAAAACATTGAAAACCAATACCATTGGTAAAATCATGATACGTCTGGATAGGTCAGATTATAACGTCATAGTTACATGATGCTGTTCGTGTTCCTGGCTTTCATGAGTTTCGTGAGTGAACCGAGTCAAGGGTTAGTGAACTTTATTAACTTTTATAAACAAGTCAAGTATACACATTGCTTTACAATGGCTTATTCAAAGCTAAACATTGAATTAAGTAGAACAACCTTAAACACGCTCTATTTGCACAATTCTTTAATTGGTGATTTATTGAAATGATTTCTTGTGTATTTTAGGAGCAGGATTAATCTTGAAGGAGCCTTTATTAAAAACATTAAAACGATCAGAATTACCTTTAAATGCTTGTAAAACTTCTTCGTTTCTTTATATTGTCTAATTGTATTCACGACATAAAACAAGAAAGTTCTGAAAAAGGTTTTTAGTCTTACTTAATTAACTTCAACATCAAATGGATGGCAAAGGCTTGAAATTAGTAATATGAAATGCTAAATAAACTGTCATTCCAATGCAAACGAAGACATGAAATTAAGTAAATTTGAACATTGCCCTTTTAAAGACCTCTTGTAGTGTTTTCTAAAGAATTGACTTATCCTTTCGTCAATACGAATAAGTATCTATCGTGCCATTACAAAATACGACGTTGGCAAAATCGTCCAAAGAAAGCCTCTCCTTGGAGGAAGCCAAATAGCAGACTTATGTTGAGTGATAAAATGGATGAGAAACGGTGTAGTAAACGAATGAAAACTAAAAAAGATAATACTGCTAACGAAACAGATTCTAATCGCAATCAAGACACGAAGTTTAAACTGCCCAAATTGAAAGCAGAACAACTTGGAGTAGAAAGTGAAAACATTCCTTATAGATTAAAATTTTCTACGAAGAATACTGAGCTTCCTAAACTTCCAGCTCAAGAATATATCGATAATTTTCGCCGTGAAGCGTCTGTTTTTGAATGTAATTTGGTTGAAAATGTTTGTGACAACTTTGAGAGAAGACAAATAAAAAGAAAAACACAAGAGTTGAGGTTACTACCAAGAATAAATGAAAACAGTTCGTTGGTGACAGCAAATATAGATCGATTGGTGAAAGACGATCAATTTCGTTTTCCTAAAATACAGAAAACAAAAGAGGATGGCCGCTTCACTGACTCGCGAAGCAAGAAAAAAAGAAAACTGAAGAATTATCATGAAAATAGTACGAAAAATGTTTCGCGACGCAAATCGGTAGAAAACAATGGAAAACAAGCTGCTTTAAAGGCACAAACGAAATGGTGTAACATGACTTTTCAATCAAACATCTACGAATGAGATTATGGAGACAAATTCTAGAATTATTGCAATTCAGCGAAATAGAAAAATATATTCAGCATTATCATACGTATATATAGTTGGGTTTTTTATAATGTTTATTTAATAAACAGAGAACACAAATTAATTTGAACGTTTTTCATAATCTGTACACTGGTGCACACCGAACTAGCTAATAAACTATATAATTTTTCTCAAACATCGAATCTAATAAAATCAACTTCAATATCAATTGATTTTCTTCGATGAAATTTGTAAGACGCATCTAAATTAAACCGCAGTTCTGCAATGACTTCCATTTTAATATTGAGATCTCTGGCCTTCTTTTTGATGTGTGCTCTTGTAGCAGTCTTATGCAAAGAATACACTGATCTTTTTGCAAGTTTTACTGCTTTCTCTAGAAATAGCATGTCAACACCTGGGAAAAATAAAAAAATTGCATAGCAACTGAAAGCAAAAGAATTAATTTAAGCTACCATTTACACTTTGTAATATACACTTGTCATCACAACTAGCAATGATTTGTGTTAAATGCTTACTAATATGATACATGTACTCTATTTATATGACATTAAAGGTTATCGCAGCCTTTAAATACTTGGAAAATTTAACACAGCTTACATGACAATCCAGTATAATGTAAACAAGGTGTTAGAGGCTGTAATGATAGGGGCGAAGCAACATGAGTGATGTGTTTGGTATGGGTAGGTAATAATTAATAATTACAATAGATTTGCATACCAGCATTATTCTTTGTACCAAATGGTGGATTCATAATAACAATATCGAAAAGATTTTCTTCAGTCAAAATAAAGTCTATTTGCTTAACATCACATTGGATAAATTCAACATTTGATTCAAGTTCACTTTCCTCCAAGTTTTTTTGTGCTATTTCCAAAGCATCAGCATCAATGTCAAATCCCACAACATGTTCGCTGCCAATCATAGCAGCACCAACACTAAGTATTGCACATCCACAACCCAAGTCTGCTATACTGTAACCCTTTATATCCCCAAATGTCTGGTCAATTGTGTACAACATGTGTGCTGCAATGTGGGGTGTTGTAGGATACTGCTCAAGATGGACTTTTGGATCTTTATAAACTTCTAGATTTTCAAGAAATCCTTCCAGTTGCTTTAACTTCATGTTTGACTTTAAATAGTCTTTGGTAAGCGACCTAAAAACGTATATTTCATTTCAAGAACGCGATGTCAGTTCCATCAACGTTTTTTTTGTTGATCTCTGTGTCTTAACCAGTACACTTAACATTGTTATTACATGAAAACAAGAAACATATTACGCTGGCTTTTGAGTAAATAACTGCGGGCTTAAATGACGAATGGCGGATAATTTGATGATAGAAAACAAAGTAGGAGAGGTAACCGAAGAAACTTCAAATGAAAGTGATAATGGTCAACGAAATCATTGGGTGTCGTTTGAAGAAGAACCGGAGCTTCCTCTTATTTCTCAGCCATCTTACTTTACGAATAAAACTAGTTCGGAAAATTATGTTAAGCGCCTAGGTTAGTCGACGTCTAAAACTGGGCTGTTGAGATCAATATAGATGATAATCAGTAACACTCGATTTTTTTAATATTTCATGCACTGAAAATGAACTATTTTAGTATATATCCTGTTGTAGAAATCATGATTATTTGGTATTTTCAGAACAAAAATTACATCGAATACGAAATCCAGCAAATATCACCAGCAAACATATTGTAACAGCTTTAAGTGAAGCGAAACGTGGTCAAATGAATGACTTAATGGAGAATGAGGCTCGGGGTGATTTTTCTTCTCAATATGGTCAGATATTTGGAACCTTAAATGATGATGAAGAAATTAAAGCTAGTTGTTGTTGTATTGTACTATACAGTCGTTTAGTTCCCAAGAGAGCTAGAACAAAGCAGGAGATTGAGTGTTTATTAGATGAAGATGAACTAGCAATTATTAACTGTCAATCCAACCAGAGTGATCCAGATAAGAGCATGACATATAATGAAGATGACCAGAATTAAAGGTAGATTATCACTAAGTATTGATTATAATCTAATACAGTTCCTGAAATGCAAATGAGCTGATATGCAATTATGCACTATAAAAGTACATTTCTTGCACTCACAGTGATTTTATAGTTTATATGGTATCATGTTTGTCTCAACCAAGACAATTAATCAACCATATATTAATGTTTGAGGAGTCAAACATTTCCAGGTTTTAAGAAACACCAGGAAATGTACTGCAGTTATTTCAAATTGAAATAAGTGTATCCATTAATTTTTTGAACTTTTTACTGTTGAGGTGTTTGACAGTAAAACAATATGTTTACCTTTGCGTTCGTTGGAATGTGCTAATTCGTCCTTGAAAGCTTCCTGTCTAAAAATTACAAGTGTTATCATACTGCTTTTTCAAGAATTTTGCATTTTTGCTCTCGTAAAAGTAACTGTTCGTTTTCGATGCTTTCGCTTGACAATTTTATTAATTAAAATTCGTCAAAGCAAATATGGCTCATTTTGCAAGTTTTTCTATGCATTGGAAACTTGTAATTGACTTTACGTGTTCTCAAATTTCTGTTTACAAGGTTAGATAAACTGTTTGTTTTACGCAAAATATATTTATCAGAAACAACCAAAAGTAAAGCGTCTTATATGGAGGATGTCAGTTTTAACCAATCAGCGCGCTGCTACGTGTATTTTGTTTCCGGTTATCGACGGACGAGTGAGTCAGTATGCAAACATTGAATGATGTCGATGTTAAACCGCCTTCCGTTTTTGAGCCTGTTCAAATTCAAAACAAAGAACGGTAGTCGTTCACTTGCTTGTAGAATGTAAGCGAATTATGTAATGGAGCATAAGAAAAACCTTAAAATTGTTGTCATCGGGGACGGTGCTGTGGGGAAGACGACATTACTCATGAGCTATCTTAAGAATGATTTTCCAAACGACTATGCTCCTACTGCGTTCGATAATTACACAGGTTGGTATGAAGACGAAATAATTGACATATATCTGCTGGATAAACTAGGAAATGAAACATTAATGTTTGAATAAGGTGAACGCAACGTCTCAGCCGTTGTTATGTGTGTTTTTATTTAATTTATTTATGATGTATTTAATAGTAATCTTATTACTTGCTAGTTTAATATAAACATTTTGTTCTCTTCTTTTCTTCATGTAGTTTCCGTGACAGTCAACAATGTTCCATGTACAGTTCAATTCTGTGATACAGCCGGTCAGGTACGTATTTTCTTAAACTTTTAATCCTAAAACAAAAACGAAATCACGCGATACTGGACTGGACAGCATGTCTTTGAATGATGACGGAAATTATATAGACACACAAGAAGAATGAAAATTTAACCACGAAACCCGTACATAAATTTTCTGTGTTGTCGAGTATGTACGTAAACTTGCTCATAAAGTATTTGACAAAATATTTTATCTGCAGGGAGCTACATTGTACTTGCACACGTATCTATAGAAATTGATTTGTATTTCAGTATTTTGAAATGCAATATTATTTCGAAATATAACTGATTGTCTGTGACTATGATGTTACCCATGAATTTATACACTTTTCGGTAAATTGTAAATTTGTTCATTTTAATCAAGCAGATTGCTTGAATTGCATGATAAAATAGAGAACTTTATTTTACTCTACATCCCACTATCCTGTCAGTCGGACTATGAACTATTATTTCTCGTCCTATACGTCATCGGAACAACTATTTTTTATCACGAACCAATTATTCAAGACAAAGCATGGATATATACTACGTCATATTTCAACATCAAAGTTTTCTTATAGAAAAAAAACTTATATTTGTAATATTACTATATGTTGAGCATTACAATATCCCTACATCCACATGCTTGAAAATTTATCTTTACTTATCATCATATGATATCCGTCTGATGAGTCGTTATCGATAAAACAAAGTGACGAGTTCACGACGCAGCAATTATAAATAACTTTTGATAATACCTTAGCATAACATCAAACGTTTTTTTGATGGCAATTTCACGCGCTGGTAAATTATCTTTGCGTTAGTTCTATACTACCCTCTCCCAAGCGTTTCGAAAGCGATTCTTTCGTATTTGCAATGTAATCCAACACTTAGGTTGATATTGGCTGCAAGAGAAAGTATGCCGGAAAGTTCATTTGAATTCATTCTGTTCGTGAAACACGACGATTTAATTGCACGTTATTAAGGCATTAATTGTCATGTGGTACGATTTAAACTGTATAAAAGATAGTTTGGTTTATATCAAATGTTGTCCATCATGTGGATGATCTCCAATGGAAATGTAAAGTTTTTCTTTTACGTAGTACAATTTGTGTATCCGGAATAAGTTTACTTTGCTCTTCAACATGGCGAAACAAGTCTGGATTTTGTCCAGATTTCCACTTGCATTAAACCTAAATACAAAAAATGAGAAACGAAAATTATTGCGTGCATGAAAATAGAATGAATTGACTAAATGAACATTAATTTGATTTTAACCACGCAAACAAATGTCAGTTGTGGTAATTTTTGAAATGAACACGTGACATAGTCAGGTTGCACTTTTAGATGACACTTCAGACTTCTTTTGTTTGAGTGCATGCAAATATGAACATAGTGTTTCAACACTGAGTAGCATCTGTTGATTCTGTTCGTAAAAAATTTACCCAATATTGACGATTTATTCACCACTTCACCCTCAAAGACTGTTTAAGACTGGTTGTCTCGTCTTTGGACTATAATTGTTGTTACTATAAATTTTACGGTATCTAATATTTTAGGCAGCTTTGATATTCAACTTGCATAAATTTTATTCCAGACGTGGTTAAGTAAACTGTCATAAAATTGAATATTTCATTTGACTCAATATTTAGGTGATCTTTTTGTCAAAATGTTAGATATTTTGCTTTTATACATTTCATTCATTTGTTGCTAACTTAATATACATAGTACTTTAATGTACACGTCTAGTAAAATGTGGATCGTCATAGGGTTGAATAGCTCAGTATTCTTGTTTTATTTAAATGTTTGGTGTAATTGTTTACTTAGCTGTATCCCATCAATCCTTTGTATAGCCAGTGTTATGGTAACATCAAATTGATCTAGTTTTCTTTTCGTGTAGGAGGATTTTGACTCGCTGCGTCCATTTTCATATCCACAAACAGATGTTTTTATCCTATGTTTCAATATAATGGCACCGTCGTCGTTTTACAATGTTAAAGCACGCTGGTTGCCAGAAATCAACAAATATAAACCGACCACGCCGTTTGTGCTGGTCGGTACCCATTGTGATCTTCGATCGAACGTCGAAACCTTGATAGAACTCAAAAACAACCGAATGATTCCTATTACTAGAGAGCAGGCAGAAATTTTAGCTCGAAAGAACAATGCTGTTTGTTATGTGGAAACATCAGCTCTAACATTGAAGAACGTTAAAAAGGTGTTTGACGAGGCAATTGCTGCTGCCTTGTCGCCTTTCAGACGAAAACGCGCGCGTCGCTCTAAGAAACATCGTGTCAAATGTGTTATTTTGTAGCAATTTAAGCCGTGTATAGAGTACGAAATTCAATGTCGTTAACTGCACTATATATAGAGATACACCGAGCGAAAAGTATTTATTTAATTCAACGCAATCTTCAAGTAGTTTCACATGTCATGATGCATTACTTTCATTATACATTACGTTGACTTAAGAAAGATAAACCTCAAGACAGCATTTTCCACTTGGTCAGTATCGTACTGCATCTTATCAAAAAAGTCTTTACGAAAATATTTACCTTTATCATTTGCTACATTTTCAAGTTTGTAATCAGTTTTGATGCTTTACTATACGTTCTCGAGTGAAAAACTGTGCAGAGGAAAAAGTCAAAAACCACTGTACATAGCCTCTTTGTGAGATGGAACATATATTAGTAGTCCAATATTCATTCATTCGTCTTTATGATGTAATTTTGTTCATTTTTTCACATGTTTTGTCTTGAAATGAGACCGTTTTCCCATCTTTGAACAGTTCATTTTTCACGCTCATAGTTGTACACATTAAATAAAAATATGATCAATCATTCAACTTGCAGCCTAAATGATGTGACATTTTTTCATTGCTATGCAGGTCTATTATTTGTCTTGTTTTTAAGTATTAAACTTCTAATTTTCTGAAAACTTACTCGGTCAACTGGTGTTCGACATCTTTACTTTCAAGAATTTAATTCACTGATCGAAAAACAGTCTAGGGAGTGTATATCACAACCACTGATTCTAAATATTTTTTCTCCGAGTGTAGTGTCTGCTCTTGCGCATAAAAAAAACTTATTGCAAATTCAAAGAACATGAAAAAATAGTTAATGTACCATTTTGCTCAAATTTTATTAACGTTTAAGGAATGCCCATTCTTTGTTGCAATTATCTACTTCAATAATAAGCTATATGTTGGAAATTCGACATATAATGGTGTCTATTCGACCGTTGTTATCGCTCAATTATAAAAACCTTTAAAGTTTTCAAGAAACTGTAAAGCAAAATACGATAACAAAGTTCTGGAACATTTTTTGTTCGCTAAAACATGGCGATGTGGTGATAAGGAACATCAGACAATGCATTCTATATTTGAATAACGAAAGATGCATATTATGAATAAATATCATCACGTAATTTTTTGTTACATACCAAGCTGTAAAGCTTCAAAATCCAAATATTGAGACGGCAAAGCTTTCAATTGACTGTTGTGTAGGTAGTCCATTAGTAGATGACATCTGCATTTTCTTGAATTTTCGTAGATTCTCATTTTTCTACTTTTATTTCTAATTTATGGTCAAAACCTAGTAAAGTTAGCTAAACGTTGGAGTTTTTACGTAATCATTTGACCAACAAAGTCATCTCTGGTCTATCGTTAGGGTTGATTTGTTAAAATATCGTAGACTAAAGATGAAGGAAAGATCTGTTTTTCACGGTGTTCTTTTAGGCAAAATTAAAAAAAATTGAATATGCTTATACAAAGTGTAAATATATCTCAATATGTCTCCTCATTGTTTCTAGATAGAAACCATTAAAAATGATATTGATAGCTACGAAATGAATGCACAATATTATTTTATGTCGATATTTGACGATAACTCGTAGAAATATGTTGATGTATTTTTTTGATCAATCGTCCATTAAAAATTTTTGAAATCTGGAGACATCTGTGGTGTTAGGGAGCACTATAAAAGAACAAAATGATTTTGATCATTTCATCAGTCACTTTTTGAAAGAGAATATATCATTTGAAGATCATTTAAAGATCAATGTGAGTAAATATTTGGCTTTTCATTTTCTAAATTTGAAAGTTGAGTGTATTTTAGAAGCTTGATCTAGATAGAACATGTCGATGACATTAAACGAAGTAATCCAGATTTGTATTTGTAATATCGCTTTTTCTTTAGAAAAATGTCAATTACGAAGACTTTGTTCGCTGTTACCATGGCAATTGTTGTCTTAGAGATGCCTTCAGCGGCAGCTGTACGTGACGTACGTGATATATGCAACTACAAAATTGGTGGCCCTGCTTGCAGTGCCTGCTGTACTCGTGCGCGCAGGCATTGCAGGTTGTACTGTATGTTAAGTGGATGCGATGTTTCGAAGCCAGGTGTTTGTGATGTTACGAACAGCGATAAATACTTCATGCAATCCTTCAAAGCTAAAGGGTGTCAAAAATGTTCGTCTAGCGGTGACGCCGGCAATATGGATGATAGCATTTTGTCATTGGATGACTTCAACTCTATGGATTCTTGTACTTTTTGCTTACGTCAGGTTTTGAAAGCTTGCAATACACACAATTGCAACTCGGCAAATGTTCGCAAGGCTTGTGATAGCGTTTGTTTCAATTAACTTCAGACTCCATTTACATTTTACTTTCGTTTAATCGTAGTCATTGTGGTTAACTATAGTCACATATTACATTTATGAATAACGTCTTAGATAATGTATTTACGTCAAGATTAATTTTAAGATGTTAAAAATAAAGTAAACGATAAAAAGCATTCAATTATGCAAGCGTGTTTCTTTCTCAGACCAAACTTCGAACTCCTCTTTCACTGATGTATTGATTAAGTGAACCAAAACTACGTCATGAGACTAAAAAAAGGAAAACAAATTGTTCTCTCTGTTCATGATAAACTATTTCACCAAAATGTATGCCATACTTTTTGTACTTATCACAACACCACAGCGGGCGTCATTTCCACTAGTATTTGTACCGTCTTGTCCGCAGCTTGTTCCTTTCGCTCAAAAACCTAGTCTTGAATTATATTTGCAGACAACGTCACATTTGCTACTTGCAATTATCCCTAAACAAACACAAATAACCTCCTCAACCACATTTACACCTTGGCGACGACAACTGCCGTTGCAAAAGATCGAACAGAGATTTACTTCTCACATTCAACATTATCCAACCAAATTTTCCGTCATGTTTCATAACCAAACATATTTGTGTGAAAGATGTAGTTTGAATTGTGGATAGCTTTGTTTCAGAGTTGTCGTGTAATTACAAGCCATTTTCTGGATTGTATTCTGCTTTGTTGGTCCGGTAGCTAGCGTTATAAAACATAGATATAATGTATATTCTTTTATACACTATTGGGTAGCACGTACATTTGTTATTCAAAAACAAACTGCCTTCTTAGTCTTACATATAAAAATTTTTCCAACTGATGTAATCTTCCCTGCTAAATTATCACATTTTATGCGTTATTTTAAATCTGTGTTTGCTTTCTTTTTATAGCATTATTGCATGTATGTAATGCAGTATTATTGTAGCTACTTTGCTTATCAATTCAACGAATGTCTTACTATATGACCATCCATTCTCATGACAAGAGTCCAACCATTACATCCTGTCAGGGCGCCAGTCATATCGCAAATACTCGATCTGGAGTATCGTATATGATCCATCTAAGGAATTTCTAATAATGACTTGATTAATTATATATAGAACAGAGGAAAAACTAACTTATTTTATATTATTGTTTCAATAAGTGATTTGGACATAGTTGGTTACAACGAGGAGTGGAAAAAACCCTGTTATAACACTTACCAACTAAAAGAGAAAATTTTCTGACGTCTCTTTTCCTCTTATTCCTTTGCAAACGTGCATATCGTAACGTATGTAATGTACCGTGTGTATTTTTGTGAGATGATAAAACATCGTACATAAAATCAACATATAAAACTGTGTTTACTTGCGGATTGTTATAAAATATTTTCTTGCAGGTTATATCTATGGTTTTTGTGGAAAACAGAATGATGCCTGAAGTCGGTGACGTCATTTGTTTGGGACTAAATGGTACAACTGATGATATGTGTGACATGTTGGTCAGAGTGAGATTATCATAAAGTATCGTCATTGGGGCAGGATAGTTTATATAATCTTTCTTGACGTTCGAATCTAAAAGTAAAAATGAGATTTCGATGTATTAATGTAGTGTTGGCTTGTTTGAACTGTGGTTAACAAAAGATCGTATTTTCGCTTCTGTGAACTGATTTAGGGTATTTCTGTTATTAAATGTGTATAAGTATCACAATCATTTACCCAGGTGATGCATATAAACAGCCAATAGACTGTTTAGTTTACGAGTACTATCTGTTATGATTGATTTACGCTTCTTTTCAGCTGATTCTGTCCGCTAATTACGAACTGCAATCCTAATTTTTTTATTAACTTGAAATAGTATGTTGATCGTCGATCATCCGCCATTTGTCTACCATTAATTTCATCTTTGTCAAAAAACTTACTATTTTCGAATAAGTTGTTCACTCGAATAAAGTTAACTGCTCCGCAACAACCTTCTCGTGCACATTGCATATTACACAGTTTTTGTTTTCTGTCTGTATTCATAGGCGTTCCTTGCAGTTTTCGTTTTCTTTCTGTATTCATAGGCGTTCCTTGCAGTTTTCGCATATCCTTAATTCATATTGCAGTTTTGTCTGTATTCACTTGAATTCAACGTTCCTTGCATTTCTTTCTGTATCATATTGCAACAAAATCAATTGCAAAATGCAGATGCAGTAAATTTATAATCGTTTTCTGTATTCATAGGCGTTTCTTGCAGTTTTCGTCCATGAATCTTATGAAAGTATGTTGACGAACAACTTTTGCAGATAATTGAACAAAATTAACACCAAAATGCAGATCTGAGTAAATTTTAATTTATCCTCACCTTGAAGTGTATTGTTTAGATATGAAATATGTACAAATCTGAAAAGTATTTTTAACATTTAGTTTATGTAATATACACATATAACATGTGTTCTCTCTTCCCACTAAAGTAGTATTATATTACTTGACTTTTTTGTATACGACTTTAACTTACCCTTGAGGGGTACGTGATTTTTACTGGGATAAACTTACAAATGCTATCGGCTAGTGATATGACAGTTTGCTTTTCGCTGTAGTCAATGCTTTATTTTTCACTCTCATAATTACTGTGTGTTATTTGGAATAATTTACTTCGTTATTTGGAAATGAATTTCATCATAGTTAATTCTCAATCTTCATCCATTTTTAACAAAAGTCTCACGCCTTGTACATTTATTAAAACAAAGGGGATGCTCGGTTGTCACAAAGCTGATAAATTGAATCAGATTTGTTATGCATTGTCATGAAGATGAGATTCCAAATTTCATTTGGGTGATTTGGCGCAAAACATTAGATATGAAAAAGACTTGGAAACAAGAACAAAAATACACAAAATATATCGATAAATGTATGTATTTTGTACTGTAGTACACATACTGCAATTGCGATGCCCCTCAATGTTAGTACCCCTTCCCCCCGGAAGAATTTGACACCTGAGCCGTACCCGGAGGAAGGAAAGCATACAAGCGATAAAGGAACTATTCTAAGAAAATATCAATAACATGTTTATACCGTGATGTGCAAAGACTGCCAAGTTACGAACACCTAATGTCATTAAATAATGCTGTGGAGCATGTTAAATCTGATAATCTTCAAGAATACAGTTTTAAAGTATTAGTTGTTGGTGAAAAGTCAGTCGGTTAGTGTATTGGCATATTAAAATTTTCATGTATTGGATGTGCTTTAATAGAATTATTCTTTATTCGTTTTCTTTCTACATTTTAGGTAAGGTAAGCATTAATATACTGATAAAAGTATTGCATATAAAGTTATTCTGGAAAAGAAACAACATTAGCCCCATTTTAAGTCGATAATTAGTTCTTAATCGGAAGAGATGTAATTTTCTTATCTTTCGTGCAAGAGCAGACGTCGATTATTCAACGCTACACGAAAGGTAAGTTTGAAATGATTGAACGTGTGGTAGCAGAAATTTGAACATCTTCATTTACGTCTTGAAATTGTCAGGGGAATTTTTCAGAAAATGTAAACCCACATTGGGAGCTGATTTTGCCTCGAAAGTAATTGATTGGGACTCAAAAACACAAGTACATCTTCATCTATGGTAGGTACCTACCGGTATTTCATTTCATCATTTTAACTGATCTTTGTTTTAATTGACTGTTATAAATTTAGGGACATTGGTGGTCATGAGAGATATGGTCATATGACCAGAGTTTACTATAAGTATGCGTAAGTTAATGATATTTCATATTTTTTATGTATGTTGATATTACATTACATTATGATGGGTTTCCATTGTATAGAATGGCAGCATTTATTGTTTTTGATCTGTGCAGGTATTTATACTTTAGTTTTAATCCAATTAGATGTAAAAGTTTTATTATATACTTCCTTGGATGGTTTTTTCAGGCCTAACACATGGAATATGGTCTTAAAGGTATGCAATTCTTGTATGAAATTATTTTTTTTACATTTTGCATTCTAATTAAATTTGAAGGTTCATCAGACATAATATTTAGACATGAAAATTGTTTCAATAACCATTTTGTCTAGTGGTATGATGATTTAAAACAAAATGTCTTGACTGAAGATGGAAGCACTATACCTATTGTGCTCTTGGCCAACAAGGTATGTTTGTGACTAACTTGGCTTTTTAGTTAGTTAAGTTGAGATTAAATATTTTCCCTTGTTTTACAGTGTGACGAAGAAGATGCTAAATGTGACAACACTATCCTAACAACATTTTGTGATGAGCTTGGCTTTAATGGATGGTGATTACTACTTGTGTGGGATAATAAACTTACTCTTCATAGTCTTTTTTTTTCTTCTTTTGAACGAGTATTTGCATTTTTTTGAAGGTTACCAGTGTCAGCCAAGACTAATAGAAATATTGGTAAAGAGCATGTTCAACATGTTTTCTTTTTGCTTTGTTCATATCAAAGAGCATTTACAGTCTATTCTATTCTAATAATTTTAGATGAAGCAATGGACTTAATTATAAGAGAAATTTTTACTAATCAGCCTGAAAAGAAGTGTATTCGTCCAGGTACTCCTTGGTTTAGGGCAGAAAGTCCCATGCCAATGCAAGATATTGCTGTCTATGGTAACGACAAAGAAGAAAATATGCATTCTGTGGTCGCAGGCAATGAAGCTAAACAAAGTAGATGCTGTTAATAATAGCTAGGAAAATTAAATCTTGTCCATTTATAGGCATTGTGTTGTAGGAAAGTGCTATGAAATAGCATGATAATTTTAAAAACAAAACATTTGTTGATTTAGCTGATCATAAATAAATAATTTTAGTATTCACCTTAGTATACAATACTCAAGGATTTTTTACATTGTATTATAAAAAATTTGTAATTGAAGTAGTCTCAAAGTTAAAGCTACATGTTAATTCACAGTAAAATTTCAATATGATATGGGTGTCATTTTTTTGTCCCAGATATCAACCCTTCACTTTGAATTTGCTGCTGTTCTTGTAATCGTAATGTTATTCTTTGAGTCATCTTAAGATACTTTTCAGCGCAATTCATCACACATTTGTTCTAAATAATATAAATTTCACATTACTCATTAACATGATAGTCATCATCAGCATAAAGTCATTTCAGACCAACCAAATCCATGTGAAACGTCACAGATGAAATATCCAACAAATTAGGAGTTATGTGAATTGATTCAAGGGACTGTGCGATTTGTTAATTTTGTATAAATTGGACTTATTTCGATATAAAATATACCTCATTTACTGAAATAGTCCTGTTCGTAAAATCTTGTATACAGTCCATAAAGCAACTTTCTGATAGTTTATTATAAGATTGCAAAAACGATTGGATCTAAAAGGTACGAAAGTAAATTGCAATTCGTAAACTAAACTTAAATTTTTATACTGTTTACTAAACTGTCATTACCTGTTTTATGTCTTGATCTTGACCGACCTGATTCAAAGTCATTTTTGTTACGGCTTTTTAATAAGAATTTTCTTATACTTCTGCTAATGTAAGTTCTGTACTCTTCATAATTGTTTGACTTTCTGAGGGACTGAAATTTACTCCGCCATATTCCTCACTGGCTCATGCACGGTGGTGCAAAATTTTAACTGGAGTGATGTACATGTGCTCATCTCGTGCTTACAGTTCTGTAATTGGTTATAATTTTTCCCGCCTAAAATACTTTTCATTTTACAAGTTTTAGAGAAGATGGCGAATCCGAAGATGTTGAATCCGAAGATGTAATAAACGTTGGAGTTGAAGAAGATTTTGTGGGTAAGTTTTGCGGTCGGTCTATTTCTGTTTGAGTTTGAAATAATAATTGAAGAGGATATAATTTCAAACAAACCAACAAGCTCGCCTTCACCTTGGAAAAGGAGTTATGTTTTTAGTTGATAAACTGAATATTAGTGTTTTAGTTCAAAGCATAATTCCAGTTATTTCCAAATTTTTCATCAAGTAATCTCTTTTTGATTCGGTCATTTTCAGCCGTAACGCGCTTCATGGATTCTTTGTTGAATACTATTTTCTCTAAGCGACTGCGTGAAGTATTGGAGCTTTTCTTTATATCTGTAAGTCCTGAATATTTTCGCTTTTTTCGCTTCTTTTCCATGTGACTTCCAAGGTCTAGGCCAGTTGCCATTTCAATATCTCTGGTTACTTCTGTAATTTCCTTAGCCCCGGAGCCTGGTAACTCATCAGTAGCGAATTTTGGCTGGCCATTTGATTCACGGGCAATGATTTGGCCATGAAATGGGCACTTTAATCTGTTTTGAAAAAAAAACCAAAAAAACAAAACAATATGACCCTGAAATCTGAAACATCTTGATTCTACAGATGTCTTGCTGCTAAGTTTGTCGAAACGTAAGTTCACACTAACAGCAAGGACTATAATAGCCTGGACAATCTATATCTACAAACATGTAATACACTTCGCGTAATAGTTATTAATAAAAAATACCTGTCCCTTCTTGGACATAGTTTTCCACTTGGTAATGGAGCACGACATGTCCATTTCACTTCTTCAAAATGTCCAGAAAATGAAATACTTCTTGATTTCATTGACTCCTTCATGTCACTTGGAAAATGGTCTTCATTTTCTTCGTTAGGATGGGCCCAAAAACAGTGTAATGATTTAAGGTCACTAAATGGCGGAGCTTCATCATCTTTTCTCTCCCAATTATACAAATCCATGCCAAAAGGCACCACAGGTGCTTTCTTTAATAGTTTTTCACGTTTGATCTTGCTGTCATCACATGTTTGTGACGATGAACTTTTCTAGAGAAACATTAAAATTATTATCTATTTTCAATAAAGATATGGCTTGTTAGAAGCAAAGGTTTAATAAGAATGAGGCTATGAGATCATCTCAATTTTAAAATCATCCAATGACAAGCAAGGCTAGTACACAGAACGCATTTCTTTTAATCATAATACATTGTATTAAAAATCTGCATTTGACATACTGGAATATCCTCTTCTCTGCTCTTTGAATTTGTAGAGGTGTAACTTGATTTCTGTTTAGTAGGTTTCATATTAATTTTTTTCTCATGTTTTTGGAGAAGTGATTTGATTGCAGTTACTCTTGCCGTTGGATCCCCAAGTGATGATAGATCACCATTTGGATTCCATGAAACTGCTGATTTCTTCTTAATTTCTAGATCAAAAATAGTTTAAAATCAAACAGAATTCCAAGGAGCTTGGCAATATCAATTCACATGTTTCATGCAGCTACTGGAAATGATGTGACTCAAACATTCTTGGTTATATTAGGCCCAGATTATACCTTTTGCTTTGTCATGTTGAAGAATTTGTTTCACTGGCTTAAGACCATATTCATGCCATCGATTTTCTGATATGTACTCTATGCCTTCTTTCTCAGCAACATCAATAAAGTGATCTGTTTCTTGATCCTCTTTTTCTTGATCAATCTTTGAAACAATTCTTAGTTTATCATACTTGTATTTCAAGTCAGTCAATAAGCTTTTCAGGTCTATTGCCTTAATAAGATTGACATGTTGCTCTGAATGCTTTGTAAGAATCTCCAGCCACTTTTGTGTCAAAGGAAGATATTTATCAACAAGCTGTTTGTGAAGTTCTCTTAGTGTGTTCAAAATGTCAATGTTGTCAGTTGATTCTTTTATTTCAATAATGTTATTAATAGGAATGGTGAGTTTAAAGGATTCCATGGACAGGCCATGATCATTTTTCTGGCATGGTGGTAATATGCCATCATCACCAGTTGAAAACATCGGACTTTGTTCATTATGTTTCTGGGAAATATGTGTTATTCCAGTACTTGTACTGGGAATATTGCTATCAAATGTCAAGGGGTATTTTGCATTTTCTTCATCAAGCTGTTGTATCTCAAACTCTTCAGGTTTTGGTAATATGAGACAAAAACAGCTGTTCATTTCTTTAATGAAATTTTGCAGCTCTGCTGTTGTCTCATTCATCTGATTAAGAATTAAGTTTAATTTCTGTCTTGCTAAATTAGACCTTCTTGTTTCCAAATCCTCAGCTCTTAACCTTTCTAATTCTGTTTGTGGCTGTGAACTGGTAAAATTTATTTTTTTAACCGTCTTTAGATATGTATACCCTAATTCTAGTTTTATATAATACTTGCCATACTTTTCATGCCATCTTTCAATGGCTTTTAAAGCATCGGTTCTTAATTTTAAGGCAACAGCCCGAGGCTCGGGCAATGGCGTTTTCGAGTTTACTCCTGTGGTGAGGCAAAAAAACTCGTCAAAATCGTCCAGAAGTAGCTCTCGAAAAGTATGAGATCTTGAAAATATTTCGTCAATAATTTGCAAAGTTGAAAGTCGTATTTCTGAGTGTCGTTTTTCCAACTGTATCCTAACCATTCGATACAAATGACGAACATTTTCATCAGACTTTTTGCAAATTGACTTGACCCTTCTGAAAAGTTTGTCATCCAGTTTTTGACTTCCAGATGTGGTTAAAGACTCAATGAGTTCTGATAGTTCTTGTTCTTTGTCAAAATTTGACATAATACGTTCGTTGAAACTATATTTTCATAAAACATATATTTTATGTTGTTGACATACTAGAAAACGAACGACAATATTGCATCGTCATTCACGATCAGTGGAAGGTAGTTTTGTGCGCATGCGCTCTTTGTTTTGCGAGAATCAATCGTAGCCAAACAATATGGCGCGGGATTTTACGATTGGTGATATAAAGTGACGGCTTAGCTTTACTTTTTTACAAATGGCCAAAGCACAATAAGAAAACAATCATCAAAGAAACAGCAGCATGCTATACTTTTTTTCTTCGTTTTTGTCTTTTTAATGTATGTCAATTACAAAAGTACAAATAAATGGATGAAAACAGGTCCATTGCAAAGTTGAATGAAGTGTCAGAAGAGGATGTAATTCATCTTTTAAACCATAAAAAGCAAAATGGTCGTGAAATTTTATGTGTTACGAACGCTGCTGCAAATGCAATTGCTTGTCATTTATCAGGGCAAACAAAACGGGTTAAAACAAATAATGCCAACAAACTTACTGCAGACGATAAGGAGAACCATTTGAATAAAAGCACAAAACAATCTGTTTTATCCATTGGTTCAGGTGATGCATACTTCCATGGTGAAGAAAGAGTAAGAGTACCCTCTCGTCTTCTACGTGAAATTAAATCACCTTTAGACAGAAGTGGTGGTGGTAACACATCAAGTACATCAAAAGATACTTCAACTGGAACTTTGTTTGCCAGTCAATCAAACAGTAAGTTTTAAAACAAGCAAAACAATTTTTTAAACGTATTTAAATAATTATGTCATCTATGTTCTAAGTGAAGCTGATGTTATGTCTAATTTAGGTGATCAGTCTTTTTATAAAACAACCAATAGCTCCACAAAAATTGTGAATCAAGCATCAAAATATGCTCATCCTACACAAAAAGAAAAGAAAAAGCATCAAAATCCTGTTATCAATTATTTGCCAGAAACTTCTTCATCAAACTTAAAAGAATCCTCTTTAGCCAGTAGAAGTCCAAAGTTATTCAAGAGTAGGTTCAATGATGATGAACATGTACCGACACATGACACAAATAAGGAAAAAAATGAAGAGTGCAAACCTTTGCAAAGCCAAGAAAATAGAATTTTACCAAAATTTACCTACAGAGAGCAAACTAAGTTTCTTCATCAGGGATTACCATCTGATGATTTGTCCCACATGCACTTGCCAGACACAGGTAAAAAAATGACATTTACCACATTATGAATTTTTTTCATCAACAACCACTTTATTTATCAGGTGAAGTTAAATCTCTTTCCTTCAATGTGACTGCAAAAGAAAAAGCAATAAGAAACATGCTTACAAAAAAGTGAGTTTGGAGAGTCATGCAATTCACTATGCCCATTGAAATAGGTATAGTATTGGTTGCAATGTGAATTTGTTATCTAGGCAAGAGCATGGTGCTGCAGTACGAAAAGTAGTTCAGCCAAAGATTGTTGAGGAAATTCAGGTACCAGATGTGTTGAAACCAACAGTTTGTAAAGAAAATAAAGCTGGTAGTGAAACCTCTGATAAACACCAACAACCTTCAAAGGAAACTGAACAGGTAAATGGATAAAGATTTATTTATTTATTTTTTTACAAATCTATAGTTGTTGTAGTGAGTGAACACTGAGAAAATTACATGGAAGGACCAAATTAGCAGGCTGGCTGTTCCAGAGTACATGGAATGAAGTTGAGTTTCTTTGGCAACTCCAGATCATATCTTACTAGGGGTCTATTACTAAATTACTAAATGACTTCAAAATTTGGAGCAAGAAGGGGTCTGGGAACAAATTTCTTAACTTGAAAATGGTGGAAAAGTTATTGGGGGTGGGGTACTCCCATGGGTAACACTGTCACTGTCTTTGTGATGAGGAGGACTTATATACAGTTACATCGTGGAAATTGAAAGTTATAAGTTCTAACTTAATTTTTTGTAAAATTTTTCTAGTTTTGCCTGCGACTAGGTGGATTTTTTTGCTTCTGCTTAAAATTTGAAATAAAATCAGTAGTACAACTAATGGTTTTGTTCTAAGATCTTTTAAGTTGCAAGTTCTAATTTACTTGGACCAATCATTCAAAATTGCGCGATGAAAAAATTATCCGCCCTACGTGGGGCTCGAACCCACGACCCTGAGATTTAGAGTCTCATGCTCTACCGACTGAGCTAGCCGGGCAGTTGAGGCAAGGCAGGAACAGTTTGCAAGATAATATTGACTATAATATTTTGGTTCTCTTTTGAAACTTTAGGTTCTTCAATAAATTTTTGTAGGAACGTAATGTAACTTATAAGTAATGTTGTACTAAGTGAGATATTGCATCCAACCACAGAACGTTTATCATGGCGTAAAGCCTCATCTTTTATTGCCGTTTTCCCATATCTTCCATTAACCGTGTATAGCATGTGCTGGAACACGAGTCTTATCTACTGCAGATTGCGAGCGGTTTTGAAGAGAAAATGAATAATGTTATGAACACTTTGACTTCGATTGAAAACCACTGCGAGCAGTATCGCATCTGGCAAGAAAAACATGAACAAATTTTGAAAGTAGATATTCGACAGCGAGATGAAAAAAGGTTACAACACTTAGAAGAAATGCAAAAACATCTTGTTGAGTATCAGGTTGGTATAATGAACTTTCAATTACTGAAGAGTTGATTTTAATTGTTTGATGTTATATCGCAAAAATTATCATTTCAAAGCCAGAAAATTGAGCTGTTTACTTGCTTTATTGTTGTCACTCACTTGATTTGCGAGACTTTGTGTTTTTAGCATCATGAAGTTAGGTTTGGATGTGAAATATTGCACAACATTATTCATGCAGAAAGGACAGAATTTGGGAGATATTTGTTTGCTAGTCATTGTTAATTGTTTTTATTGTAATTATCTTCATAACGATACTCCCGGGTTCAAACCATTTACTTTATTTTCATGACTAGTTACGTAATTCTCAACCTATAACTGCTTCTATGGCACATGCAAGCAACGTTAATGGAATGGCACAAGATGCAAATAAAATTGATAGTCATCGATTACGAACATCAGAGGCTGTAGCATCAGCTGACATCACCTCCAACTTGCAGAATGATTCGATTCTTTCCACAACAAACTATACCAAAGCAGTTGAACACAAGACACAGCCAAGTTTCAAGACTACAGCATATGGCAGTGTTTCATCTGAGGAAAAACCAAAATCTGGTAACATTAATTCTTTCCACACGTGAAACATGACATATTTAGTTTACAGACGTTTAACTTACATTACAAGCAAACTCTACATGTTTACATCAGTTGTTTTGTGCATGCAAAATTTTCTCTCAATTCGGCAATTTTTTCTGAAGACGTCAGGCTTTTTTTGCACTTCGCTCCGAGTTTCTGCTCAAGCACGATACTGATGGCAAATGCTGAGGTGATGATGTTTTCTAGGGGTAAAACGAAAGTTTGTGCGCAACACTCGTACTCAGACCTCTCTTAACTCTTCGTCAGACACATCGTCACTTCTGGATACCCCTCTTCCTCGGAAATGTCATCCGGTACCGATCACTCGCGATTGGAAGTCTGACCGATCAAAGAAACGCGTACACTTTGACACACTCGATAAAACAAACATGAAAAATACAACTAATATAACAGGTATGTCTTTAACAGAGTATTGTTACATAGAGATAGAGGTATTTAACCATTATATTTTTATTTCTTATGAATGGACCAGGTTACCGTTAACCTAAGAATGACGCTAAGATAAATTAAAATTTACAATCTTAGTTAATTGCTGCAAACTTTAGACGGGTCTTGTCTAGTTTCTGTTCAATTTTTCTTGTTTCATGTAACCAATGTTAATGATCCTTTTTATGCAGCCAACCCAATCACATCTGTCGAAAGTCGGAGTGAAGCTACTGTTAGACAATTAGCAAGCACGGGAAGGAATTCTCGTTTATCACTGGAACATGAAAGGTAGGCATTTGAAGTCATATTAAATGAAGGGTCATGGAAGGGTGGGCGTATGATATCGCATGAAATGAAGGGTGGCCTTATGACATCATATAATGAAAAAGGTTGGCATTTGATATCACATCACATGATATGAAGCCTTGTGACGTCATATGATGTGAACGGTAGAAATATGATATCGTTAAATCATTCCGATTGTTTACTCATAAAAGAAAGTTTTATTTTGTAAGCAGTAAGCACTAATGGTATAGACCAACTGAGTTCGTTACTCGTGATGCAATATGTTGTTTTTCACACACACACATACACACGCGCGCGCTCTATGTGATGTAATATGTGTTTAGTATTTATATCTTTTCATCTAAAATTAATAAAAGACCGTATGCAGTTATATTCTCATCGCGGCGGAATATAAGCTTGAAAAAGTTCTGTGTTTTTCCGCAAAATGCGTGTGTATGTTTTGTACATGATGAATGCATTTGATGAATGTTTTGTCGCATTCCTCCTTCCGTTTATAAAATGACATGTCATGACAGTCAAAATATCTAGTGGAAACGATTGTATCTCCACGCTTGTATAATTATTGAAAAACATATGCGTTGTACGCTTAGCAAGACTGCCATGTTCATGACGTCATCATGAACATATGTTATGGCTATTTCAAGAGATAAGAAGATTTTTAATTCGACGGTATTATTTCGTGATGAAAATTGTTGTAATAGCGCTCATGATCATTTCATTTATTTTTGAAATCAGAGTTATTCTTCAAGAGGGCACTTGTGTCATGATGAAAAATCACTAAATAATGAATATTTTTCAACGTGAAAAAAAACCACTTTCGTTTGATATGAATGGATGGGGATAGATAAAGACATGTCATATAATACTTGATGTTTACAGCATGCTTTATCGGGGATTAATTTTCTTTGTATTATCACATTATCAAAGCATAAAAATTATTTCTTATGCCTCATGTTTTGCATAAAAGTATCAACTCCGCTTTAAATAAATGTATTACTTAATTGCTTGAAAAATTAACGTCAAATCTAAACAAGTATTGCATTCCCGGCGTCTACACGTGACCGGAAGTGATGACGTTTTGTACTCGGGGTCTTAAAACATTGTGTGTTGTTATGCAGTCATACATCACAATCCTTATTTGTATTAATTACATCTTTGCCTGTTTCGGATGCCATGTCGTGTGATTATTCTAAAATAAACTATGGAATAGTCTCGAAAGTTCATCTCATTAAATCTGTCTGCTTTCGTTCTCATCACGGAGTCGTTCTCAAATACTTTTTGATTTAAAAAATATGTTAGAAATATTGTTAATGCGAGTACGTTTTTTGCAGAGTGATTTTCTTTGTTTTGCGATCAAATAAAGCATGATTCATGTATGGCTTCCTCTTTAAGGCAGAAATTGAAAAATATCAAATTTTGGACCATATTTCTGCTCGAGTTTGCGCTGACTAAATTATAATTTTATATGATGTCCTTAATATATATTTTCGATCCATTTTTCGGTTGCAACTCCTATAAACAACATAATTTTTTTTAAGTTTTGTGACGCGTTAGCCTTCCTTTATAAGCACATATTGAGTGAGGTCATCAATACGCAATTTTTGCGCAGAAAAGCTATCAACAATTTTCGCAATGTGTGAATATTAAGCATGTCGACTGCCAACATTCCTATCACACTTGTCAAATTCATTTCATAAATCGGTTAGCCTAATGAAATCTATCATATGTTGTGGAGAGGGCAAAAAAACAACATTTGATCATGTGAATGTTGATTTTCATATCAAGACTCAAATGGCTAGCACCTTGGCAATGATTCTTTTAAAGATCACATATCATGATACAACATGTTTCTCAGCACGACAGAATTTTTGCAGCAATTTGTTGCACTCAAACTGGGTGGCGTGGCGCCTTAGCGCAGACTCGTCAACGTCCGTGCTTTCACAATGAGAAGCACCACTGCTTATATGGCACCCTACCATGAGTTGGCGCCTTTATGTATATCATTTATCATGTTGTGTGCTGGTGCATGTTATTGATGTGTGCTTATATCATTCCGTCTATAATACTTATGCAAGTAAATATATGTACTGTTCCTCATTTATGTATCATTTCCATTTCTGTAGTTTATTCTTGCATCTATTTACATCATTATTTTTGATCAATTGATTTTACTGTACAAATTAAATACATTAGTCTGAGTTAAAATGTGAGCTTAATAAATAGATTACAATATAAAACTAGAGAGTTTTTCACTTCAAATGTACACAATTGTATTTCTATATAAGAGTGTGAAGCTTTGTGAACATGGGTGAGGGAAGAAAGAGGGGATATAGTTATTGTTCAATGTCCATTTGTCCATTTGTCCATTTGTCCTGCTGCGTATCAATGTTGACATTCTATCTGACCAATATTGTATATATTATTAGATTAAAATGTCACAGACATGCCATGCCACCAAATTACTAACGGAAACCAGATTAGGGCACCAAGAATTCATATGTGATACGTCCGTAGTTTGTGTAATTATAACCGTCTTAACCACATACAAATAAACGTCGGTATCTTTGAAGTTTGTAGCTACGATATATTTGCTATACTGCTCATTGCATCACCCAGCATGGGGGCGTTTTTAAACAATCTTTTAAGATCTATCGGTGGAATGCAATTTTAGTGATTAAAATAGGCAGGTGATCAGGTACTAGTTCACTCTAACACGCAGGATGGTTAATGTTTTGCTATAACATAATATAATTATTTCTTTTGAATTTTTTTATTTAATTGATATGATGAGAATGTATGAAAAGCGATGAAATGAATTTAAAAAGTAGATATGTTGCATAGTATACTTAAGTGCATTTATCTATTGACGATAACATCGTTGAGCTAGAACTTTCATCCTCGTGTACTTTAAGATTTTTGGCTCGACATCAAATAGCTCTATTGTCTACAGACAAAATTTATTCAAATCCGTCGTCGTCAAAGAGCTAAAGAAGCATTTACGAAAGTATGATAATTATTTATCAGCAGGGGTTCAAAGCGTCGCATTTTTCAAGCCATACGATACGTAAACAATATATGCTGAGTAAATGAATGAATTATGGATGATCAATGTTTTCTGGACGCATCCATGGCGCTGTTTTAGAAGCCACGTTACGTAGGTATGTGCGAAAATGAAGACAATGTGATTACAACTCTCAACAATACACCTCACATGATGCTATGCATGATTTTATCCTTTGACCTTAATTTTAGCGCACATGGCATACGTTATGAAATCCATATTTTAAAACTGAGCCGTTCATTGTTAAGCATAGAAATTGACCATAGACAAGATAAGTGTGGTCTTGTCTGTTTCTCCTACTCCTGAATAACCTCAATCAGGCACCACCCAGAATGCCTAAATCAATTCTTTATAGTTACCGCGATGTAAATTGCAATGGATTTGACGGTTGGATTATATCCTTCACTCTTGTTTCCGTAATATATTTCGTCAAAATCCCATTTAAGCCAATTGTCAATAATGAAAACAACAAGGTTATAGCCTGAGGTTATTTGGACATAATCAAATTGCCAAGAGTTGTTTTAGCAACAAACTGAGCATTATTGTGCTAAGAGATATTGGATGACATATTGCTGTAAATGTGACGAACAAGCAATTAAATTTGGGGATGTTACTCGGCGTCATAAATGAACAAAGCATGTTCTTTGAATGCGATCTCTTGGACGTTGTAATGATCAAAATTATCCGTTAGTACTACTAGTTCCGCTTGAGAAAAGGAAGAAGTACGTTATTCTCTTGGATAAGGACCACTGTGCCTCATGTGGAAGGCTTTGTATCTGATACAGTCACTTTCAAAAGAAGTGGAGATTACATTTCTTAAAGTACGATATATGGTTTAGTGAGATTTTTGTTCTACTGTTAAGTGCTCCCTCCCCCACACACACGCCCCTCTCCAGCTTGCCAAGAGCATGCTTTCTGTCATTCCTTTACACGTCTTCCACGATTGAAGACAAGAAGTTTGACTTCCCGTAATATGAAATGTTCTTCCTCCAAATTGTCTTGCACATGCAAAATCTGTTTTGATATTGATATGGTCACGTTTCCTGCCTTGAATGTAGTAAAGATTGACGTTGCAAAGCGGAAATCTTTTATGACGAGTGTCTAGCAATTCGCATTTCTATTGGTTGACCGTGACCCTCACTATAATGATCAATTAACGTCATTGTAAGTCGTTGTCATAAAAATGAGATCATTCATTGATTTGCTTTAAAAATAGATTAGGCAGCAATGTTGGCTAGAAGCCATGTGAATGATAATGAAGGGTGCGCGGTTAAGGGATGGCTTGAGTTGCCTGTGTTGGGGGGGTATGTGGACCAAAATAAATAAAGGTTTTACGATTTCTCCTTTAATAATTGTATTAAATATGAAAATGCAATGGTTTTGTGGTGTAGACGTTGTGGTTGATGATTTTCTTGCCAAAGACAAAGACCTACTATAACTCTTAAAAAATGGTCTACTTCACTTCATGTTCTTTTGATAAGCTTAGAATGTCTCTGATTTTGGGCGAGTTAAGGATCTTTATTGTTGTGATGCGCTTCATGCCCCCTTCTTTGATTAGCTCTTGAACAAGCGTTTTACATGTCATGAAAACGAGGCCAAGCAACCTTTGTAAGGTCATGTGTTTGACTTTCCGAAGGGATACATATGTCACTAAACTGACAATTTACTCTGTAAGGAAATAATGTCATATCAGCTCTTGAGTTTTTGGGTGCGATTGTTGTGTCATTGTTGAAGAATATATTAAGTTCTTTCTCTTGTCCGAAGGTCCGAATAATATTTGCTTCATTATATTTCCTTTCAATGATTGTAGAAATATTTTGCGATGAAAAACAAGTCTAATCCCACACATTTTTTCTTCATAATTTGACAGACATATTAAAGGCATGATCTTTCCATTATTTTTAATCTTATTGCCATTACCTCGGCACGAAGTTTGGTTGGTTGAACTTCCACTTGAGAAATTAGAAAGTTGTTGATGTATGTATTTACACACTGTAGTAAATCCAAGTGCGACGTAACGTTAATTGCACACCATTGATCTGATGCAGATCAAGGTGTCAAACTTTCAAATCATATTTGTAATCAAAGACTGATTGCTTCTAGGATTGTACTGTGTTGGGCAGGCTAACTACGGATGGCGAAGTTTAAAAAGCGTATCACCCCCGCGTGATTAATTATTTTGTACTTTGAACGGCATTTCTTATCGTTTGCTCGTTGTGTAATATATTTTTGGGCACAATGGTTTTCTGGAAGTATGACGCAGTCATGTTTATCAGTCGTGATGATATTTTTCATCAAATGTGTTATTTTGCAATACGCCATTTTAATGCTTCGTAACATTACATACACCAATACAATGTTTTGTTGTAATATGCAAATTTTGGTGTTTTAATGAATAAATAACAGCGAAAAGATAATGGCCTGTTTAATTACTTGCATGTGAACTGAACCTCAAACGACAAAAGAATGTCACTATCAATGACATCATGGACAACTCTACTATTATGATTAGACCTTCGTTAGCTATTCAACATTGACGAGTTTTACTGACAGCACAGAAAATTGCCTATTTGTGTTTAGGTTACAATTCCTTTCCCTTTGTAGTATGGAACCCCTGTGATGTTAAAAGCCACACGAGAACATGATGCATGCCAATGCGTGTGCGAATGTAAACGTGTGATGGCTTTTCTTTACTTGTTTGGATTTCAAAGCAAAGCCGACAGCGAATAAAAAATGTGAAACGTGGGCTAGACCATGACGTCACACGGTGGAATCTCACTTTAGAAAGATTTCTGACAAGTACTCCTATTGGGAGCTTCCGCTTTAACGTAAAAACGACGTGGCTGTATAGAACATTACATCTTGCGAACTGCAGCTTCATCGTAGTCTACGTGTAACGAAAAAATATTTCTCTCTACCCCAGCTGCCTGATTTGGACATCGCTGATAGTAACGCTTTACTGACGTTATAGCTTGTTGAATGTTTGAATATTTTTGTGTGACGTAACGTAATTTGTCGTTGGCCAAGAAAGAAAGAAAGCCGCCGTTGTTGCGTGGCTGTTTGTGAACTAACATATCAAGTCGTCGCGATTTAAATAGTTTTTCTATCATATTTTTTAAGTGTCAGTCAGTTGTCTCTACTGTTTTGTGAATGAGAAGGGAAGACGGCGAAATGTCATCGCGGGTTTACCGACAACATTGTTATTTGTGTGATCTACCTCACACACCATGGGCAATGCTAACAGAATTCTCAGAGCCGATATGTCGAGGTTGCTGTAACTATGAAGGTGCCGAACGTATTGAATACGTTATAGAACATGCGAGGACGTTGAGAAAAAACTACGAATTAGAAAAGGCAAAAGCAGAACAAGGAAATTATTCGAATACTTCGCCTAGCCCGCCGTACGCGTCCATGAATGGACGTGCTCCAGCAACTAGCCCTAATAGCGTAATGGCCCAACGCAAATATTTTGCTTCTAATGCAGCTTATGCATCGGCCATGGGTCGTGGTGAACCTATTCCTAAAGGTATTTCGTCTAGTTTATATCCTTCTCGTGTTAGCGCGGCACCGTTGCCATTAGTGAAAATCGAAGGGAACCCGAATGGTCGTGGCTACGCTCTGCCTGCCTCTGTTAGCATGAATGCCGTAATTTCTAATGTTAGACAGCCGAGTGAATGTGACGATGCAACAAGAAAAGGATTTCCTTCTGCTTTGGTTGCCGGTTTTCCTCATCCCGGTGGACATCACGAAGAACAGCCAAGACTTGTACGGGAAACACTGGCAACATTAAATCAATCTACTCCATTTGATTTGCGTTTTAAGAAAGATCCATCGCTTCGTGCCAGAGCAATGCATTTCGACGTATTTAACAAATCACATGCACCGGGTCTAGGCGATTTCGAAATGAAGATTTTCATCGAGTATCCTTACGGGTCTGGGAATTTCATACAAAGTGCATCTGGCGCAGCAAAACAGATGCAAAACGACAGTATTAAAGATGTTGTAAAGAGTAGTGCTTCGTCTGGCTGTAAGGCATTGGAATACGAGAAAATACACGGCTCTGGTGAATGGATTACTCTTAGTGACTTAATATCAGAGAGTGTACGGTGTTTCAAAGAACCTGTAAACACAGACTTACTACCAACGCCTTATCGTGAAGGCGACATAGCAAATTCTCCTTATATTAGTAGAAATCGCGTACCGCGAAAACGAAGAGTGACGCCGGATTTGGATGGTGAAAGCGATCCCATGGCGAAGCAAGCAAAAGATGATCAAAAAAGAGCCGGCGATCCTAGTAAAAATGTCATGTCATCCATGGGCCTTCCTTCCAGTAACACAAGCACAGCAATTCCTTCCGCCTCGGTACCACCAATGGTGTCAACAAGACCAGGAGGGGGTCCAGGTAATGTTGACAGTCGAAATCGTGGCATTCCTGATCATAGTCGACTACATAATGGAATAGGTGATCCTATGAGCGGAGGGAAAATGCCTCCAACATCGTCTATGGACAAGAACTCTGGTATGGGTACTGTCAAAGATCAGCCAACCGTCACTCCTGGTGTTTTGACTTGTGTATTATGTAATGGACGATTAGAAGATACTCATTTTGTACAATGTCCTTCAGTAAGTCATCATAAGTTCTGTTTCCCATGTTCTCGTAAAAGTATAGTTTCTCAAAAATCAGAATCGGCAGAGGTGTTTTGTCCGAGCGGTGAACGTTGTCCCCTGCAAGGCAGTAATCTACCATGGGCTTTCATGCCTGAGGAAATTAAGACTATAGAAGGTTATGGAGTAACACAAAATGGTAAAGACAAAGAAAAGTAAAGTGTTGCTACAATTGGAGATGATGTGAAAGCTCCTCGACGTCCTTGAACGTTCTTGTCATTTTCCCAATTCGATTTCAATGTTCAAATTTTATGATTGTGTTCTGCGTTGAAAATTTGTAATATAATTCCTTTAAAATGCTGAAACTTGTGTATAGGGCTTGATTACATTAAAAGATATTCATTACTTTCATTTTCTGCGGCAGTTTTTCCTAAAGGTTTTTATGTTTATTCCTAGAATTATTTCGTATAACTGAAGAATGTGTTAAATATGCCCTTTTTGGGCTGAGGTCCTTTCTCTATTTGTATATATTCATCCATTCAAATACAAATACGTATTACTTTTACAAAAATTTACAATTATTGGAAGTATAATGAGATTTTCGTAAAAAGCTTGCAAACGTGTCTCGCATTACATAACCAATAGTTGATAAATATTCAATTGGACTTAAAAAAGTAAAGCGTCTGTTCTATTTCAAATATTTGACTGTCCGTCTTTAATTGGGTAAGCAATAATCGCATACAAAGTAATGTATTTTCCTGTCAACAGCATATCTGATAGAAGTTGTATTCACCCACTTGTTTTCCTCCAAATGAAAGCTGTTTACCTTATGTTCTGCATTTATCTTTACAGAAAATGTAATACATGGTTTGATAAATCTCATCAGAATTTCTCATGATCTATGGAATTAAATTTTAAGGAAAGAAATAGAGATATTTCTTTTGAGTGTAATGAACACAATCAAAAACAAGTATAACTTGCCATTTACATTGCAAAACTCTTCTTTTCTGTTTGACTCACGAAAAGTTAGAGCTTGGACTTTTTGTCGTGATCAATAACGAAGTCATATGTTGTTTCCACATCCAAATCTGTGCCACGTTTTATCGAGAGTAAATCTTCTCATTTTTTTTTTATCATCCACGCCGCGAGTACACATAATATTTTATGTTTATCTACGCCATATCTTATCGTATTTCTCTTAATGTTTTACTAAATTTTTTCATGTAAATATTGAATGCATGCTGTGGCTGTTAAATAAGGTAAAACTCTGTTTCATGTGAGGATGCGATAGATAAATATCAATCGTTACTCTTTTTACCTCAAAAATATGGATAAGAATTTTATCATTTGTCGTCAGGTGGTTGTGGTCAAGTTGTTACTAGACGCAACAGACATGTCTTCAACATAATTCCCACTCAATTATTTTCAAATATAAAATTATGCATGTATGAAGGAAATAATTAGTTATCGTACGTTTATTGTCTCTAAAAAATACATCGCATATTTTAAAATTTCTTTCACTTTATTTGCGGCAAATCTTCTTTGGAGTTCATGTAACGGCCCTATGCCAAATGACTTTTAATCGTCCTGAATATTGAGCAGATTTTAAAACAAAATCCTTTACGTTGCGTGTGGAATTCAACGAATGTATATCTGTTGTTTGTCACCCGCTAGGCGTATGTCTTGCTCTGCTATTAATATTTATAAATACATTATGTTGTGTAATCTAAGGGAAGACTTTCAATCTGTATGTTACGTTGAACATTCATAAACTCAAAGTCATACACTCACCGAAATCATTTAAGATTCTTTCTCTCTCTTCCACACACACTTATACCAACTTACTATATTGACTTATTGAACGATGTTAAGGAAAAAGACCACCGCCATTTCATATATTTCCTTCATGAGAAAAGGCAAAGCGAGTAATTCATTCGTGATGAACGCCGAGAGTTTTGACGTCGAAAACATTTCATTCCATATTCACATGACATGACAATTAAGAGGCATTCTTCCCACATATTTTAATAAACTGATGTATGACGGACGGTTATACCGTCATAGGTTATTATTATCAAAACAACTATTTCTCAAATGTACAAAATTTATGTCCCGTTTTGTGAATTTAGCGAAAGTTAAAAGAAATCTTCTAATATATACGTAATTCATAAGTAGCCAAGAGTACTTTTGTTTATATTTGAAATCCTTCTGGTTTCGTAATTAAGACGTAGGCGTGACATACTTTTCATTTTCCGCTTGTACAAAGATACAATATCCAAAAATAACCGGCACCTCTTCAATGCACACGTACATACAGAGGTCAATGCTGGCATTTATAATTAGCTCTTATACTGGTAATAGTACTTATTCGAATTCGACTTAAGAAGTTTTTCATGCGATCTGATATAAACTGTGTGCTCCCATCAAGTTGAAATAATAATGTCGGTCGAAGTAATAATAATAATAACAACAACAAAAACAGTCCTTCTCAGGACTTTATTAACCTGGACGATCATCATTTACAAACATATAACGATACTCCCGGGTTCAAACCATTTACTTTATTTGAATATTTAATAAAAGTGTCAGATAAAGGCATTCAGTTCATTCACAATTCGACCAGAAATTATTTGCATCTTTTTAATGACATTCTATCACTACAAAGCATGCCGCAGTTTATTGTGCAAGAATTTATTATGGTTTAAAGTCTTAGTGATTGATAAATAGTTATGTTAATCCTTCATTTCACGAATTACGCATCCTGTATTCCCACTCTAATGACAAATAGCAACGAATTATGTTTAGTTAGTATTTGCAAAAAATTTGATGATGAAAGAATGTTGTATTTGAAAAATGTGATTTTTAGATGGCTTTGATGACCTTTCTGTTTTCGTAATTTCTTTATTCTAAAAGAATTTAATAAGTTTTTCGTGGCCTTTGTACAATTATAGTCAATATGATGTCACCTGTTTTTTTAACTTTTCATTTTGTTACAGACAAATGACATCTCGTCGATCCTCAAATGCTGACGTCATTGTCAACGACATCAGCAAACTACGTCAAGAGCTTCGAGGTGCACTTCGGGTGAGTCTGTTTCCCACAAGACTCAAATGCGGTGACCTATACATTCCGCAAGTTTGATCTTGCTACGTAAATTTCATGTCATTAAGATTATTCCTTTCTTTAGAAATCCATTGTTTATACTGTGAGTAAACACCGAAATATCAATATAGCACTACCAAATTTGTACGCTGACTACACCATGCAAACGATAGTTGAAAACTGAGACAAAAAATATTTCGTAGTGGTTTTGTAGAGCTATGAAATGTTACAGCGAAAAGTCGCCAGACGAAAATTACCTGCTACTTCACATTGAATTTTATACATTACCGTTTTCGTTGTACTTGTGTTTTCATTTTACCTACAAATTAGTTGCATTTGGTATGTTTTCGTCAACAGGACACTGAACAGACAAAAAGGAGTTTGAAGAATCTGGATGATCGAATTTACTCTCAAGTATGAAGTAAATCCTCAAAACTGTGGAGCTCAGACAATTTTTTGCTAAATAAGCTCCCGTTACTGTCCCAATCTTTCACAATTTGTTGTAATTCACTAGATTTTAATGGTGTATGCTTAAACATACAGCTTGTTGGTATTTGCCCGTAGATATCTTCAAGTGATGAAAGTGTATTTGCCTTCCCCGATCATTCAAAGGTTTATCCAATCGATGCATACTTAGTAAGTTGCTTTAAAACTATCTTCACACGTTCATTTTGACATCTCACATTTTGTTTTTGCTGATGATGTTCTTAGCGAGCAAATCGTAGCATTCCTCAAGAACTTTCAAATTTAAAAGTCGAAGATCAAAGTGAAAAAGAAACAAACCCAAGTAAAAAATTTTGTTTTCACATGAATCAAGACACAAGAATATGTAGATTTCTATTTTCAGACAAATATAAACTGATGGAAAACAATCATGTTTCTTTTGTGTTTTTTTTCTACTCAATACACGCGGGGATGTGATAATGTACATTCATATAATTTGATTTGTGTTCATAGCACGTGACGGCGATTCAGGTCTGTGTTCGTATGCGCTTTCTGTTCTCCGTGATGTCCAAAGGCAAAAAGATAACTTGGAGCGGAATTTGAACGAGTTGTCAAGACGACACCGTGAGCAGTACTTGTATGATGTCATAGAAAATGACACAACGTAAGTCGCTATCAACTTTTCTCGTAAACTTTTAAGCATGGTTCTCATATAGTCGTCCGAGTCGTTTCAGTCGTGCCAAAATTTCACAGACGACCCGTGTGACTGTATGAGAACATTTCAGAGGTGACCGGGATGACCTCAAATGACTCACATGACTGAAACGACCAAGGTCGCGTTGATAGAACTTTGCTCTATCTGGACGACCGGAACGACCGTTGAGAAAGCGACCTTTTTATCGCGCTAAACTATTTAAAAAAGCAAATAACCAGCCAAAAGTCTTTGATAAACAGCAGCCGCCATTCTTTAATGTTTCGCGAAAAAATTAATTAAGCAGTCTCTCAGCAGCGCTATTACGAATATATGAGGATTCCGTAGCTTGAGTCGTCCTAGTCGTTTTGAAAAACAACAAAACAACTTGAAACGACTCGGACGACTCTAGCGACTTAATGAGAACCAGGTTTAATAGTTCTTTGGTTTTTGAACAGTCTAGTAATTTATCACACATCATTTGTCCATTTAATAGATTTAATGGCGATTTTGCAAGAATTCGGAGGGATGTAGCTAGAAAAATCGAACAAATGGATGAAGTATTGAAAGTAATATCTACTCGTTCATATCTTCAGCGTGTATAAAACGCAGTCCAAAAATATCTGCTGTTTTTTTCTCGTGTTTCAAAAAAATGGAAGGTGGAGCTTGAACAAGAAGAAGAGCAGATAGCTACAAGAAAAGAAGTGAGTGCAGAAACACCAAAACCTGCAAAGCAAGCTCGATCGATGCGTGGTGTCCCAATAAGTACCGAAAATCGAGCTAAACTCCGAAGTACATTAGCTGGAAAGGAGAATACTACAAAGCAAATTGCGGCAAAGTCAAAGGTTTTTATATTGCTTATAATAGGCAGAGTTTTTGCAAATTATAAAAATATTTATCGTTACTTATAGAACACAAAACAATTAACAAAATTCACTTCTATGAAACAACAATCGACTGGAAAATTGTCAGACCATAACGTACAGAAACCACTTGTACTTGGTGAACGAGTTAAGCGCAATAGCGTTCGTTACCAATCTCCTGGGAAGGTAGAAAGGGGTACATCAAGAAAAAGCTGTGCCGAAGAAAGGTATTGTCAATGATTTTAATTCGTTAGTATTCAGCCACAACAATAACTTCAAGGCGTTATTTCTTCATTAAAGATTGGATGATTCAAACTCTTCCACCATACAAGATTCTTGGCGTCCTACAACCCAACGATGCTATTTTCAGAGTAATTTTACGAATGTACCTGCTAAAAAATCAGTGATCGAAGAACCAGTTAAAGAACACCATAAATCTGTATTTGGTCAAACACTGCCTTTGGCCATTCCTTTAGGGAAACCTCGAGTGGATTCTTCCTTGCGACCATTGCTGTACAATGACGAAGGTATGCTTGTGAAGTAAACAATATGTTTGTTTAAATTTATTGGGGGCTTTGTTTCTCAACGACTTAACGTTGTGTAATTTTCTTCATTGGGCTCGTAAAGAATCCAAGGCACTTCACAGAACTGAAACAACATCAAACTCGACGCAATCGAATGTTGCAGTAATTACCATAAAAGACGAAGAGTGTCTTCAGGACGCTCAAACTTCTATGAAAAGGCATAAAAAATCTATGTTAAAGAAGAAAGAGAAAGTAGCTCTAGAAAAACAGGTATTAATGACTTGATATTTCATGAATATAAGTGTTTAATGGGATGTTACAATCGAACTGTAAAATACCGATGCTCTTTTCAAAAGATCTTACCAAACATCGACATTGACACTTCAACTTTATCCGAAGAAAGCACTGTCAGTAACGTGAGCGAAACATTACAGAGAAAAATTATGGTAACGTATTCTCAGAAATTAAACTTTAATAAATATATCTAATATTTTGAGTTATAGTGAATGCAATGAAAAGTTTTTTCAGACTTGGGTGTTTTAGATTTTTGTACATTGTTTACTTGGTATTAGTATGAACGATATCGACATTCTTTTAGTGTCTATTTTATATGCAATTATTTCGTTATTGTTTTTTTATTGTTCGTCTTCCGATCCACCTCAGCGACCTTCAGCTTCAGATTATGATGAGTTTAAAGATTATGAACATGTGAGAACACAGGAAGATGACCAAGAAATAGAGAAGGTCAATATATAGATTTTGGCACTCTTGATATAATCAGCATTCTTTCATTGCTTTTTGTTTTTATAGTCCATCGAATTTAAAAATGAAAATGCTATATCGTTGAGTGGAGATTTCCGTGAAGACAAAACAATATATGAAGGACCAGTATTTCCTCCTCAAAACATTTCTACGGAAATGCCAGACAGCGATGGAAATATTGGAGATCTAAGAATACAACAAGAAAATGTTGAAATAAAAGCAAGAGAATTGTATGTATAAAAAATAATAAACACAAAACTTTATGTGTACTCATCGTATTTATGAAAAACTATCTGTTTACAAAGACACTTTGCAATCTTGAAGAGTTGACCACAGTAAGTTACTTAGTTGTCTCTTTTAGAATTGAACACGAGTTGCTTGCCCGTATCATGAGTGAGATGACTCCGCCTGTACATGATCCTACATCAAATATGCGCACAAGTCAATCTTCAGAATCAATCAGAAGCTACGACAGCGAACCTGACATTGCTGGTAACGTATTTGAACTTATTTTCATGTCATTTTTCCGAATATATTGATTTCAACCTGAATTATTGATCTTGTATTTTTGTTGTTTCAGCTACGATAGGACTTCGTGGTATTCAGTTATTTGTCGATGCAGGCATTCCTGTTCACTCTGACTTCATACGTAATCTTATTCAAGAAGTTTTACATGAAAAAATTACAGGAATGCTCGGTTTTCCTAAATCTGATTCACTACATGAGCAGCAACCCCAGATGCAATCAAAGGTATGGCATTAACTGAACAACCAAAATGTTTTGCTTACAATGTAATGTACCCTGGCTCTTATCTTGACTTTTCCCCTAGCCTTTTAAGTGAATAAATGAAGTCAATTAGCATGTTCTTAACCCTGATGTTCAACACATAAACTTGCATAAGGGAAGCTAACAGGGGAAACATTGGATAAAATGTGTATACCAGCAAACTTGCATACGGGAAGCTAACAGGGGAAACATTGGATAAAATGTGTATACCAGCAAACTTGCATACGGGAAGCTAACAGGGGAAACATTGGATAAAATGTGTATACCAGCAAACTTGCATAAGGGAAGCTAACAGGGAAACATTGGATAAAATGTGTATACCAGCAAACTTGGATAAAAGTATACCAGCAAACTTGCATAAGGAAGGAAACATTGGATAAAATGTGTATACCAGCAAACTTGCATAAGGGAAGCTAACAGGGAAACATTGGATAAAATGTGTATACCAGCAAACTTGCATAAGGGAAGCTAACAGGGAAACATTGGATAAAATGTGTATACCAGCAAACTTGCATACGGGAAGCTAACAGGGGAAACATTGGATAAAATGTGTATACCAGCAAACTTGCATAAGGGAAGCTAACAGGGGAAACATTGGATAAAATGTGTATACCAGCAACATCATAGCTAAATCAATTACACGTAGAATTATTACTTTTCACAGGTCGTGAATATCAGCACAAAATTTAAAACAGAATTTGAGGATTATCCCAACGTTGATACTTGTAAAAGTACTCCAAGTTTGAGCAGCGTATCAGAAGATCGATGTTTGTCTCACATTGTTACACCAAATAAAACGACAAGTAGCGACTCTACGTTATCACACGACTCTACTGTGGATGACAAAAATTTACGCGACTTCGTTGTTTCTACTAATGAACGTGATGATGTTGTGGAAGAAAGGTAAGTAAAACATCGTACTTTTATTAGGAGATCATTTTGAGACAGGATCAACACGGCAATGATGTAGTTTACTGTCATGTGTTGATATATTCACATCCAGCCTGTCTATTTAGGAAAAGCATTTATTTTTACGTCTTGCAAATGAAGTTGTTATAATATACAATTAAATCGTAGACTATTGATTCACTCCGATGTTAAAAGTCCTGTTGTAACTCCAATTGCTTCTCCGAGTCCTCCTCGGTCCGTTAAATCCATGAATACACCTGAAGTGTCAGAGAAAATCGAAAGGAAAGAACAGACTCAACTAGAAGTTCCGGAGATCACAGTATCAATTCAAGACAAGGTATCTGATGAAAGCTTGTACGACGATGAAGACGACAATAATTTGAAAGAGTAAGATTTTTTCTCTTTGACTAAAGACTATTTTGACACTCGATCAAATTTTCATATGTGTTGATTGTAAAAAAAATAGTGATTTTCATTTTTTTGGTAGACAAACATATGTAGAAGATAACAATGATGAAAATCAAAATACCGAGGATGATGTTCCACCCATAAATTATGAATCAGATCCAAAAATTATACTATCAAAAATAACCAACAGTCCATCAAGTTTAATCACCACTACGACATACTCTAGCCGAAGTACAATGGGAACATTTGCAACTGATGATGAGATTTCCGAGGGCGAACAATTACAGGTACTTTAATTTACTGTAAATTTATAATTAAAACTCTTTTTGCAGTGTTGTAAAATACAAACTAATAAAACGACGTTTATGTTTATTGTACCCCCCCCCCTGTAGCCATATGTTCACGCTGGTCAGTACAGTGAAGGAGAATTTGTTGCTCCAATGGTAGTCCCTGGAAACATGACAACTTTACACGAAATACCCGACGATATTTTGGACAATGTCAATATGTCAAGTAAGATTTTAGGGTTCAAGTCACGGTATTTAATAATCGCTATACATTATGTATATATGTATTGTGTGTATGGCAGATGCTGATCCAATAAAACAAGCTTTTCATGGTCTGCTAAAATCAGATTATGCATCAGACAAAAGTACGTCTTCTCCTGACAAAAGCACATCAAATGAGGAGCAGACGAGCAGTGAGGGACAGCAAAAATATGTTTCGAGACCATTCGTGCATCATGTTAGTGATTCTTTTTTGAAATAGAAATTTTATTTTGCATAGTAAATTAATAAGGAAATGAACATTTTGAACTCTAAATATGATCAATTAATATTTTTTTGTTTGTTTTGTAGACAACTGATAATGAAGATCGCAGTGAAGGAGAAATGGCAGGTGACGTTGTTTTGATGCTGCTCAGCAGAATAAGGCAATCAGTTATGCCATCAAATAATTTACCGGTTATGGACGGGCAAGACACGCCCAGTTTGGGTGAGGTCCAAGTTGCACAACGATGTAAGTCGATAAATGACAAATTCTGATGTACTTTGAAGGTTTTCATGATTTTCTGCATTATTTATTACTGATTTGATGTATGGTGTAGTGGATAATGTATTAGTCAGTAACATTCGAGAATACATGAGAGAAAACTTGTTTGCATGCTGTAGAAAAAGGATGCTGCTTTCCTTTGTAGCCATGCAAAGAACATTTGTAGCAAAACAAAACGATACTAAAGTGTCACCAGGAGAATTTGTTGCGCAAAATCCCGTTCCAGTCAACTTCAAGCATATGCCAACGCAAACGTTGGAAGATTCATTTGTGTCCGATTCTGATGAGAACAATAACAGTGAACAAAACAGCTCTATTGGTGAAGTACGAAATAAGGTTAATTTCACAGAGTTTTTCTGTTCTTATTTAGCTAAGGGCTTAGCAAGTATAAAGTTTTTTGAAGTACGAGCTCTGTAGGCGAATTTTTTAAATTTAAAGTCTTGTGAAGGACATCTGAAATCAACTATTTTTTCTAGAACAAATGCATTTTATATTCAATGTGTAAACAATTGCCTTTTTTAGACAATAAATTCGAACATTATCATGGTTACACCTAAGAAAGTTGAAGTACCATCCACTAAACGAAAACCTTTCTTTGGTATCTCTTATGGACAGTCTTTATCCGACAATCCAATAGAAAATACAAATTTCTCGCAACTTGTTGAAGTAAGACGTGATCATAACACAAGTACTCCAACCGATCGACGCTCTGAGTCAGGTAAGAATGAATCCATAGACACTTTAGCCGGATATGAGGTTGGTTCCCATGATATTCGTGTCACTCATCACGTGACTGGTGAAATCAACCAAGATGAGCGTCCAGAAAAAATCTCACCAGAAGAAAGTCATATAAGTGAGGGAGTGCTTACTGGATGTGAAGATTCTATTGACCAGATATCGTACTTATCAGGTGGAGAAGTTTAGCGACCCTTAAAGATATATATATTATTCCAACATACACCTGCGTACTTTATTATTTAAAGAAGCTGATATCTGAAGCCAAAAACATATTTCTCTTTTATTAAACATTCCTTGTTTTCATTGAACAAAGGAAACAGAACTCTGCCAATAATGATAAATTATCAACACGTGAACCCGTAGCAAGAAAACCTACTTTTGCCGTTTTAAGTAACGTCTTAATAGTTGCCAAAGCATGTATCATGAAGTTTTTATTTTTACATGCTTATCCCAACAACATTAGTGGCTTTTTTACAGCTTTGGGCTTTTGGAAACATTGATATGTTACGTATTTGCATAGGTAATGACAGGTAATGAGAAATTTGAGATATTAAAATATGTAATATCCAACTATTATCGCCTAATTTTCCGTCGTAAGTTAACAATTATCATAAAATTTTTCAAAGTCACCGTCCACATTATAAAAAAATACTCATTGGGCTGGAACAAGATGTTTGTAATTTTATGCTGTGACATGGAAATATTTCCAAGTTGAAACCTCCAACTTTCAATATTCAATAAACAAGTGAAGTGTCCATTTAAATGAAAAACTGCCCCAAAATCTTGAGCTCCCCCAACCATTATTCATTTCTTTAAACATCTATTGTCTTTGCATCGAGAAACTGTGGAAAATTTGCATAGCACGACTAAATATGCAGACTGGCTTTACGTCACTGTGTGCGTGTGTGCGTGCACGATGAAACATCATTTATTCCGTACTGGTTTTCTAGGGTTTTCTTATTGTCTTTTTACTAAAGGAAGATAAAATAAAAATACTCTTATAAAAAAAAATGAACACTGTAATAACGGCACAACATAACCGACAGCCTCGTTATAACTGCAGGACAATTGTGATGTCATACAGGTCATTTTAATGTAAAAGTTACGCCATGCCAGCCAAAAATCCATTGTTATATGAATGTTAAGGGTGTGGCTCCACACCACCTATATAAATTTACTATGAACTCTAAACAATGCTAGAACAATGCTGGCCCACAAAAGCTATTCTCTGTGGGTTTGACCAAGAAAGCTTAGTTCTACGTTTTTTATTTCTTCATTATAGGAATAAATCTGATTTACAGATTTTTTAACTCTTAACGATGTACAAAATTGTTTTCTTCTGACAAAAAAGAGATCGCTCGAGAGTTGTATTTATGAAATGTCGTTTGTTATTTGCTGTGTCACATAGATGAACAATGACAACAATATAAAATGAGTCTGACATCACTTCCTGAAGTATGCTGACATATAAATGTCCTTCTTGTGTTGTTGTTAAATGACCACCACTTGTCAAACAGGGCTATTGCGTTAACTTTCGAAGCAGTATAGCCTTTCATGCTGTATTTTGCGTAAATATAATGCAGCCAACAGTAGAATCAAACTGTCCTGTTGATTTTGGCAAGTGTGTGTAATGAGCGATAGTGAAACAAAAACACACAAACCTTTCAAACTTCGTAAAACATTCGGTAAGAACAATTTCGTCGACGTCATGTCAATTTAATGTTCTTTTTTTTTCTGTGAGATTCATTTTGTATCATTCTACTTATCG
This sequence comes from Xenia sp. Carnegie-2017, assembly GCF_021976095.1. Classification (NCBI taxonomy): domain Eukaryota; kingdom Metazoa; phylum Cnidaria; class Anthozoa; order Malacalcyonacea; family Xeniidae; genus Xenia; species Xenia sp. Carnegie-2017. The sequence continues at coordinate 16,120,014 of NW_025813483.1, read as the reverse complement.
TGTTTAGGCGAGAGGCAAGCTGAAGCTACTAATATTCGTGAAAAGTTTCCTGCAAAAATACCAGTACGTGAAGCTCAGCATGTTAAGAGCAATTCACTAACGGACATAATTTCTACTTTGGAGTCTATCGATTGTAAATGTTGATGGCATTTTGCATGTCAGTATTCGGTTGCGAATATAACATTTATAAACTCACATCTAGGTCATTGTCGAAAGATATCATAAAGAGAAAAGTTTACCCGAATTGGATAAAACGAAATTTTTGGTTCCTGAACAATTAACCATTGGTCAATTTGTAACTATTATCAGGTAAGTGTGTCAGTTAAAATATATTTTGCATTGATATAGAACTAAGGTAATGGGTCTTTACAATATCACAAGTATACTTGAAATATATGGCATAAATATTTTATTGTGAGCAGACGGTTTAGAATTTCCCATTGCGCAATAACCCAGGAAAGTTGCTGCGTACATGCAGCGTCATTTGCGGTTAACCTGGATTAAGAAAAGCATGTCATTAATTGTTGACCTATTGACAAAGATTATTGTGTTGAGAAGATACTTCTTGGTTAATTAGTTGTTCATTAATTTGCTCTGTAATTTTTGTATTGTTTCTTAAATAATGTTTTGGGTATACATGGGTGTATCTAGGTGCAATGATTGTGGTACACAGGGTGTGCCTAGGTACAATTAGACAACTTACTCTTTTATCTGTTCTTTCTTAAACAAAGCACAATCATTACTTATTTTTGGTGTAGTTTTGCCAGAATTGGGATTTCAAACTTGTTTTAAGTAAATGTTTGTAGTTAAGAAAAAGAAGTTCACTCTCTTTCAGAAATCGAATGAAACTGACATCAAACCAAGCATTCTATCTTATTGTGAACAATAAAAGTTTTGCTTGTTTGTCAACAACTATGTTGCAACTTTATAATGCTGATAAGGATGAAGATGGGTTCCTTTATATGTTATATGCTTCCCAGGAGATGTTTGGCTAAAATACTAGTGTCATTATCAAGGGTACACAGCTCACTAAACCATACTTTTCCCGTATACAACATGCAATCTTAGTGATAATACAAACCTTATATCATAAATGCACAAAAATATCTATTTGATATTTTATTTACTGTGGGACAGGTTCATGATATTCTCACACCAAGTTAAAAATTTGATATAACAGACATGTTTTGAATTTGAAAGTTTTTTCCTGAAACAATTGTTAACTTGATCCCAACAAGCTATTCTATCAATATTTTACACCATTGTGTGATGTCACATTCAAGATTATGCAATCAAATTACATTAATTTGAAATCGTCAAGCAATACAGTGTATTGTAATACATAGCAAGAGACGAGTCAGTAAACTTTGTCAATATTTCTTGTCTCTGGTTATGAGCTTGCTGAAGAAATTTTGAGCACTTTTACTTTATTTTGGCTATATTATAGAACAACCACACTTCAGGAACATAATGGGAGTCCACATGTACAATTGTTTCAGGACTTTTCTTTGAAGTAGATGAAAGTTCATTGTTATAAATTACTTAACATAACATAGATGGCATTGCAAAATAGGATCATTAACATTAGTATGTCATAAGTAGGAAATTGTTTACATTATAACTGATAAATAAAAACGTAGCTAGTTTAAATATAGGAACACTTTAAAGAGCATTTTTTCATTAAAGAAAATATCTTGACTGATCATTGTAGCATAGATTATAGATAGATTTATCATTTCGTTACTTGGAAACGAGGCCAAAATTCTCAGTTTTGTTTTGGGCAACTGTGCATGTTTCTCTAAGTCAACATTGTCAATGGTATTTTCAATTTCAAAACAATCTATAATATTGGATGAAATTTTCTTTTATTTTACAAAAAAAAATTTTTAACTTATGAAAATTGTATTCAACATTACTAATAAAAGATAATAACGGCAGTAGGAAGAAGAACAGTACGAGATCTGAGCCTTCTTTTCTACGTGAAATAAAAGATCCCGTGTTGTTTTCATATTTTTAAAAATTGTGACAAAACGTTCAAACATGATATACAATGCGATCTTTTCTATGAATGCAGCTCCGAAATTTATAAACGTTTTTTTTTGAGGACAACCACGCAGGGGACGGGACTTTAATTACCGTGAGATGTTTTCTTGCTTTGAAATATTTATCTGTTTGTCGGTTTAGTGACTCTCATTGCAAGCACATAACAAATATTGTAAATTTCTTAATTTATGTTATTGAAATAAGTATCATGACACAATTATTTTTCTAGAAACAAAACATCTTTAGGGGATGGCAATTCGTTCCCGTTCCGTTTCTCTAATTTTAATTTGGAGTACACGTTTATGGTTTCGGAAGAAATAACAAATAATACTCGCAACTTTTGCCACTCTAAGGTTTTTGAATGCGTAACTAGTGTCGCGTCTTTAAAATTGCGAGGGCAAATTTTGACATCTGCCTTGACCCTATCAAACGTCGCACTTAATTAATTATTTCGAAAGCTTGAAATGCATTAGTCAGTCAAGCACATTATATTAAACAGTATTTATAGTGGAGAGCGACATCATGTCAGGCACTTGACATTCAGCGAATAACAGTTGACGTAGAGTAAGAGTGGGACTTGGATTAAACTTTGAAGTACTGACGAAAGAAATTATGACCCAATTTTTGACAACTATGTTATATCATGGATTGTTATTAATGGTTGTACGTGAATTCGTGTTGCCAATTGCTTCGCATCAAGTCAATGATGGCAATTACATCGTTCCCCGGACAACTATAGAACTATCAGGCAGCTCAAACGCATCTGGTGGTAAGAAATCTTCTAATTTTTTTCTTGTACATTGCTATTCAGTTTTGTCTATATCACCAACATGGTGTATATATGTACGAAATGAGTGCATAATATATAATAGTTATGCAAGGAAATGTAGCCGGCGTCGGTTATCCTGTTACTCATGCTGTTTATCCATGCGGTTCGGCTCCTTATATCCCTCCATAGACAAATCACATTTCATTAGAGATGGCAAACGATACAGTTTTGATTTATGGTTTATATTAACAATATTTCATGTTGTTAATAATATTTATCAATCTAACAATGAATTATATAATGTGTGGGTTCTATTTTCAAGCTGCTGCAGATGAAAAAATATTTCCATCTCGATAGTGTCTTTATATGTGTTTTCTGGCTCCCTGAGATCACCAGAACGCAAAGTTTTCATACTTTCGTGCAGGTTTATTGACATTTTTTCATCATAAACAATCGTGAACGTTTTTGGCGTGTAGGTGCTAATTGTTTGCTTTATCGTGTGAAATATTTGTCTGGATTTTTATACTTTGCTAGGTGCAGTTATGTCATTACGTTTATAGAACTTCATTGTCTAATGAGAGTTTTGATGGATAAAGTAATATGATTTGTTGTACAGAAACCTTTAATCCGTTCATCATTATCGTGCAATTTTCTGCATTGTAAAATCCTCCAGTACGGAACACATGGCCCAAAGTACGACTTCACATCGACGATAATTTCACGTTACATTTATGCATTTAGTAGTTATAAACATCACTGCCACTTTACAAAACAATTTAATGGTGAATGTGTAAATTCACTGTTGATAATGTGCATTTAAATTGAAACATTCACCACACCACACCACGCACTTTAATGATAATTTGCAGGAAAAAATTCCAATTGACCCCGTCTTTTGACAACACTTCGAGTGATTATTATGAAGGAAAATGCGCATGATTTTAGGGGGAAATGTCTATTAGACCTTTCTAAACGTTATATATCGTGAGAAGAATTCGCAAACGGTGGGCATGTGTGCTTCTTGCGCGCAGTGGTTTCAGCTGTCGATTGACATTTACATAATGATATCCAAGTCAAAGGAACCGACCCAGCGGTGTCTTTTGTACATCAAATAAAAGGACTTCTATGTATGTAAATACATCCATTATCAGTTGCTTTAGAACACTTAAACCAAAACAACAACGTCATATTGCTTAAAGGCAGTTGTGAACAAAGTCAGTGTGAACATCTATGACAATCTTTATCGAATGTTAGATAACAGTCCCAAAAACCATCGATGGGCCATGATTACGATCGATTGATACTATACCTGAGTTATACTTATCACTTTTGAGTGTAACATTTGTGATGGAAATATTTATGCATTTATGAGATCGGAAAATAATATTTTTATGTTTTTCCTATCAGACAAAAAGATCAATTTGTTCGATGGAGCAGGTCTGATTGTTCGTTGATACAACTCTCGCGTCATAAGAATAAACAGTAGAGATACTTACACCGGCTTCTTTGAGGTTTTCTTTTATTCATACAATCCTGTAAATTTCATCTTCTGGTCATTAACTAAGAACATTTCAAGTTACATACCAAAAAGTACATGAAAATAAAAAGAAAAACATGTTATTCTGAGTGACATATCTTTTCTGTCGTTTGCATGTTGGTTGTAAGCTAGTTACCTTGCTGTACTTCATTTTACATTTTCGTATAAGGTTATTAATAAAAACAGACGAACTTTACCAGTTTTCTTCCTGAGGACCTTTTTGTTTGAAATATGCCGACACTCAAGTAATGTCCTGTGAATATTATTCAAGTGCAGTGAGGGTGAGGCTTTAAAAAAATTATAAAACTTTATAATTTTTTTCAATATCTCAAAATACTAAAACTTTAACACGAAATTTTGTCTGGTGCATAGAATATAGAAGTCATGGCATTGAACAACACTGTTACACAGATTTTTTGCGACCAGAAATGTGAATAGCAATTAGCAAACAAGTTTTGGCTTTTGTTTGGCCAATTTGTGAAAAATATGAAGTGATCAAATCATGCGTATTTATTGCATTGTGATGATTGAAATAAGTCTATTCCTGGCTTTGCAAGCAGTGCATGTTGTTTTCTGTAACGTTCACATGTCTAACTATATTTACAATAAAAAATGATTTGGCGCAGATTCACTTTCTGTTGTGTGCATAGGAAATTTTTCATATTGTTTTACACACGATGCAAGTCAGACTGTCAGACCGCCCTGCCGTCAAGAATCTTGCGTGCATATAATCTTTTTATTGATAAGGTCAAGACAGTGAAAGCTACATTAGAACAGTAGATTGCTGTATCATGAATTGCGATAGAATGATAAAAGTGCTTCAATGGGGTTACCGTCCTTTAAAAACAGATTAATTGTTGTAATTGCTAATTTACACAAATGATAACTAATTTGTGGAAAATCTGTATAGTTGGAGTAAATATGATGATTCTTCTTTCATTAGATTGCACACCTACTCTGAATTAAATTGCTACTAGATACTGCGTGTATGCATTTCCTCGTAAATGCGTTTAAACTTATAAATGAGCCCTTTTCTTTTATTCGTTGTTCATATCTTATAAGCTGGAGAAAAAATACAACAAAACTCCAGCTATGATTATAACATGACAGTACAAGAAAAGAAACTTGCTCAATATATAATGCTTGACAGGTGACAGCTAAAAAAATCTGCTATGAAATTTGATAGCTTTATCAGAGACAAATATAACCTAAAATTTAATACAAAACATCATGATTTCACTCATGCAAAGCAAGATAAAAAAAACTCACTTCGGTTACCATTTATAAGATATTCATCTTGGTTCCGCTAATACACAGATAACTTTCACTGTGGAATTTAAACTTTTGACAAAACAGAAAGCTTTATTTAAAATTGTCAGAAACATTTGGGATATAAGACGACAGTCTGGACTTGCATTGATAATGGTTGTTTGTGACTGCACAAGCTGATTAAGTCTAATAGCCCACAAGAATCAGGTATTTGACACATGAAGGACAAGCTTCTTTATGGTAAAATCACTTGTTGTTCATCCAAAATGTGTTATAAGTGTACCAATGCATACATTAACTGACTCATTTTAATGATTGACACTTGTTTGTACATAGCTTTTACGCAATATTCTTGTATAGTTTACATCTTGTGGTGTTTTCATTAATTCTTGTCCAAAATTAACATGTTTACCAAATAGAGAACTTTATCTAATCATACACATGTGGTTTTTATTCAACTCAATCATTTTTTGGTCAATTAACTACGAGACATGTTAGCAGATAATTTACGACTTGTTTAATTTAAAAACATTGGTTCATTAAATTTACCTGTCGCTGCAAGTCACTCGGAGCTATTTCATCAATTTATTCTGCTGTATTTCCAATGTTATTTTAATTACGACGATAATCCATTAAGTCTTCTCGTATTATATCTTGCGCTGTCCTTCACATGATTGCTTGCAACAAATCACCATTACAGAAATAAAATTTCAAATTCTTAAACATCTGCGTTTAAAAATTGGTTTTACTGCTGCAGGCATTTCTCATTTTGTAAAATTCTTGTTTTAATGCGTTTAACTCTCGTTCTGGTCATATGAAGGGAGAAATGGACCACCTTGCTCTTCCAAGTCGAAGCAAATTAGCAAATTCTTTAACCAGACAAATATAACCGTGCTTTTATAACTTGAATTATAGGAGGACATAGGAAAATATGTCAGACAAATGTAACCGTGGTTTTATGACTTGAATTATAGGAGGACATAGGAAAATATGTCAGACAAATATAACCGTGCTTTTATGACTTAAATTATAGGAGGACATAAGAAAATATGTCAGACAAATCTGGACTGTGAAATGTACACAAACAACCAATGTTGCTTGACTATATCAGGCTTCTCAAAATGTCGTAAACGTTGCAAGCCGAAAAATAAATTAAGGAAATTCCGTCCTGGGAAAGGAAGTATGTTTCTTTACATTGTAAAATCTTTAAAAGTCTTGCATACACTTTTTTTCTCGTTATTGTGACTGCGAAACATTTTGGGATAAGAACATTAAACAGACCTTTGCTTCACCAGTCTTGTTTCGCACCAATGATTAGTTAAATTTTTGATTTTGCAGAAATGAGGAAAAACAAATACAAAAACAGTCATAAAATAAAAAAAGTTTTTAGTGATGTTGGTAAGATATTTAATCTTTTTATTCGAGAATGAGTTAAGCTTTGACAATCATTATACTGTCATAAAATAGGCTGTGTTGTCAGCTCAGATGAAGTTTACAAAGAAGGAGAACTACTCGAAGCAAAAGATGGTTGTAACGAATGGTAAAAACACCAAAATTAAAATGGTTTATAGAAATTACTTCACTTAAAAAAGAACTGCAACACATGCTTGTGTTCAGTGGTATAATGAATTGCTTATTATTAACTCGTTTTTTAGCCAGTGTATAAGTGGAGAGTTGATTTGTACACAAAGATCGTGCACACCTGGTAAAACTATATTTCAAGTTATGTTCACAAGGTGACGTACGTGAATTTTTCCACTAATAGAAAATGAAACTATTTCTAAATTTACAGGAAGGTGTTGGTATAAAAACAAATTGTATGACGAAGGATATCAATTATCGCTTCATTATGGTTGTAAGAGATGGTATGTATTCATGAATGTATTGCTGCTTTACCAACTATTTCACGTTGTTGACTGTTTGTTTTATCTGTGTCTTTATTAAAGCATTTGTAAACATCAAAATTGGAACTGTACTGTCTATCCATGTTCTAAGAGTACAGAAGGTAGTGAATTTTATAAATTGTAAATTTATCTATATTCATCAAAAACCAGAAGAAGTCTCAACACATATATTAATAGTTTAGGCTGTCTAAAGGAACATAAAAACACAGCTGTAATTAGCCATGAAATTTGTTGCAACATCTTTGGATATGAAAGTGATTATTTTACCCTGTAAATTTATATTTTACAGAGCTCAAGAAGGCCCAGAACTCGACAGGAGCAGTAGTAACCACAATGATTGTAATGACAATGTTTGTTACCATCACATACATCTTGGTGCCGTAACTGACGTGTTATTTTAATCATTACTTGTACATACATGACTTGATGAGACAATGAAAATGTCTAAAGAAATTTTTTTATCCTCTAAATGTACATTGGTTTATCTGTTATTGAGAGATTGTAAATTCTTGCCAATATGTTAGCATCTTAATTAACTTCTGAAAACATATTGATGGAAGAGCGCATGTTGTTTTTTTTTCGTTAAAGCTGGTCGTATAACAACTCTCTTTATAGAGTCTTGGTTCACCGACATCAACAATTTACTCATTAAAAATGTTGATCATCTTTTAGATTTTAAAGATTATCTTAAGACTGGTGTAATTTGCAAACATTAACACCATTTACCGCTTAAAACGATTTCAAAAAACGATTTGGTTGATATTGCTATAGAAAAACAAATACTTGAGATGAATAAAAATTTTATGAAAAAATTCCTCACCTTTCTCATTTAAAAGGTTTTTCGCAGCTCATCTTTAAAGCACAAAATGATACTCGTTGCGGAGGGTGTTTATGCTTGCGTTCAAAGCTTTATCATGCTTGTGCTACAGTCAATAGTGAAAATTTAAAATCCATCATTGCAAGTCAGCGAATGTGTATTTCGTTCATGAAAGCTTTACCTTGGCCAAGAGGTTTCTGACACCAAAGTTGACTTTCTCCTCCTTTTCGCGTGCTTTTCATGTCAAAGATACTTCTGCTTTTACTCAAGTTTGGTTTGTATTTTTTTTCTCTGCAAGACTGCAACCGCTCACAGCTTGTGTTGAACTGTCAATCAAGCTGTGAGTTGTGTTAATGAAGAATGTGATTGGTTAATTATGTTAGCAGGTTAATGAGAATTTATTGATTATTGCACGATTCAAAGATGTTTTTGAGAAAAACTGTCGAAGGATAATAAGGCAACATTTTTTTGTTTTTTTCATGACAATAAAATTCAGCGTAAAATAAAAAGTATTGAAAGTAAGTCATGTTTTTTATAGCTGTCCTGTTTTTTAGGCAATCCGTTGGAAATATTTTTGCAGCTTAGACCGTGCGTGAAGGATTGTGGGTAGTGTAGCTAAAAACTGAAAAATGCCGTCGACTTTTAAAGAAATGAGTGAGGTAATTGGATGTTTTCGCCTTTAAAATAATCTTTGGTTTTGCTTTACACTTTTATATGATAACTAAAATATCTTTTTATTCTTAACAGAAGATACAGGTAACGGAAGGGTGTAGAATGCCTGTGAGAATGAACGATTCTGATGAATGGCGTAAGTTTTTGAGCCGCCATGTTTGTTGTTGACATATTTACTGTATTTGATAAACTTTTCATCAATCTGCGATCGACGTTTAAATTGATCATTTAAAGAAATAAGCTTTACTTTATGTCATAGCGCTTGCTGAAATCATCAGTATTCGTGAAAACGATGGCAAGAAAGAATATTATGTGCATTTTATTGACTGTAAGTGATCAAAGAACAAATTCTCAATAATGTAATTATTTAAAATGAGAGAACTCTATCAATGCCATAACTTATCAAAGGAGATTTTTGTTTGTAAAATTTTTAGAATATGTTTTTCAAACCAGTAAGGTTTTCACAAATCTTTGCAATTTAAAGGATTTTATCATTTGCATTTGTATTTTATCTGGGTGTGGCTTAGTTGCAGATTAATAAAAACTAAAAGATAGAAATTTGAAATCAATCCTGTTGCATAAAACAAGTGTAGAATATAAGACAAGCATGACATTAAGGTTGAGTGGTTTGTAAATAGTAAATAAAGTAAATTATGAAATGATTTCACTTGATGTAAGCAATAAAGATGACTCTAAATTATTTTTATTGAAGTAATGCATTCTCATCATGACTAACTACCATACAAAGCATAAGATTTAGTCATGATTTACTCAATTCAAGAAAACTTTTTTGCCGTTTCCTTGAAATGATTAAATAATGTTGTATTCAACAGTTAACAAGCGTTTGGATACTTGGGTCAGTGAGAAATCCCTGGATAAGGAGAAATTGCAGTTACCTAAGAAGGAAGAGAGTAGATCAAAAAGTAAGATTAGCAAAGGATCTGCTGGTACAAAGCCTGAATCGCCAGAGCGAGAAACCACTGCAACTAAGAAAGGCTTAATCAATCGCAAGAGAAAAGCTGCTGCTATTTCTGTTTCAGAAGAGGTATAATTCACCATTGAAGATTCATATTACTTATAAATAGATTGTGTTCAATGAAGTTTTCTCATTAGGTTGATGATGATAATTCAGGCAATAGTGTTAATGAAAAAATGAGTAATTTACGGACTGGTGGAAGCATGGTTCATGATCGTAGTCATGATGATGTTGTCACTCGAATGAAGAATATTAAGATGATTCAATTGGGTAAACATCTCATACAACCATGGTACTTTTCACCATATCCCGAGGAACTAACTAGAGTTCCAGTTGTTTATCTTTGTGAGTTTTGTCTAAAGTTTACCAAGAGTATGCACTGCTTGAAACGACATTGGGTAAGCTTTGAATTTTGTTCTGTGCAATTTTTCAGTAAAACATTTTGTTGTTGGTATAAACAAGATCCACCATTGTTTTAATGCTAGTTTTTAGCATTTACTATGAAAACATAATGCAAAATATTTGCTGACACATGTGTCTGTGCATATGTTGCAGACATTACGCAGTGTGCAGTCAGTAGTGAGAATTTAACCTGTTCAATATAGGTTAACACTTAACAAAATATATCATTCTTACTTGCTGAATAACTTGCATAACTTATTTTGTCATCCTTTCAATGTTTAAATTGTTTAATCTTTTAACAATGGGGTTAACCATTTTTTTCAGAGTAAATGTACATTACGTCATCCACCGGGCAATGAAATCTATCGGAAGCAAAATATATCATTCTTTGAAATTGATGGCAGGAAAAATAAGGTTTGAAATTATCATAAAGCTTTATCATGACTTTACTAACATCTGCACTAAACAATACTTCACGCTACACTTTGATGCATTTTCAAATTGTTTTTACCTTCTATTGCGACGTAAATAAGCCCATAAGCACATTGGGTAACTGCATCTATAAATACGTCCATAAATAAGGCAGCTATTAAATAGTCATTTTCATTGTACGATAGCCGAACTTAATTTAAGTAGAAAAAACTTTTTTTCAGTATTTCTCATGTTGAGCGTCATGTATCGTGATGAATCACGGCGTTTTTTCATTTTTTTACAGTTTTATGCTCAGAATCTCTGCCTTCTTGCAAAATTATTTTTGGATCACAAAACTTTGTTTTATGATACCGATCCCTTTCTATTTTACGTCATGACGCAATATGATAGCAAAGGCTTTCATATTGTCGGCTATTTTTCTAAGGTATGATAATTTACTGTTTAATTCTCATTTTACTTCATTAAGGCGATTCCATTGATTTTATTTGTTCAAAGTTGTGTCACATTTCATGGAATGAGAATTCATTCTAGTTCTCAATAAGAAAATGTAAATAACACATATAGTCAAAACGACCGTCGATGTTTTACAGGAAAAGGAATCAACCGAAGACTATAATGTTGCTTGTATACTTACTTTACCACAATACCAAAGAAAAGGTTATGGAAAATTGTTGATAGAATTCAGTAAGTCCATGTGTAGTCTACCTCAGTTAAATTTAAACGTCAAGAAACTATTTAACAACATATTTAATAGTAAGGTATTTATAGTTTCAAATGGTTTACATTCTATAACTTTTATATACAGTTTTTTATTAGTTTGGTAGGTGTAAGACCAGTATAACTAGTTAGCAGAGTGGTTTGTTGTAAATGATGCATTGTGTACATGTCAATATAGGTTACGAGTTATCAAAGTTTGAAGGGAAAACAGGAACACCAGAGAAACCACTCTCTGATCTCGGTTTACTTTCGTATCGAAGCTATTGGTCTCAAACTATCTTGGAGATTCTAATAAACCTTCAATCTGACGAAGGCAATCAACCGAGCATTACGATAAAGTAAGTTTTCTATCTCTAGATTATGGGGGCTTTCAATGAAGTCGTAAATAGGTTTTTTTCCCACTAGGATAATCGTGGAAAACCTTTAAACTGCTTAACTTAAATAAAAAAACTCTTCGCAGCCAATCTCAAATTAAGTTTGCATAAGTTCCCTGAAAGGCTGTCAGTATGAACTTATACTTCAAGTTTAATTATTGATTAGAATGTTGATAACCAGGACAAGCAGACAATTTTAAATAGAGCAAAGTAAAACAGATTCCGAATAGCGACATCTCTTTTTCTTGATATTCAAGATAATACAAGAGTGTAGACAACTGAATGTTTAATCTTTGCATTTATTCAAAGACATCATCAGACTAATTAGTTACATGTTTGTAAATGTAGATCGTCCAGGTTGGTATAGTCCTGAGAAGGACTGTTTTTGTAGTCCTGTTTTAACAGTTTTTATAGACTGTTTTTCGTCAGTCAACAACAACAACAACAGTCCTTTTTATAGACTGCGAAACGTCAGTCAACAACAATAAAAACAGTCCTTCTCAAGACTATACCAACCTGGACGATCTACATCTACAAACATGTAACGATACTCCCGGGTTCAAACCATTTACTTTACACTAATTAATAATGTGTAGTTGTATATATTAGGATGTTGTATGAACTTATAAATTATGTCATGGAGAAAATCATCAGTTAATGTCTTCTACGCAGACAGAATTACTGTAACTTGTGCGTTTTTGCCCATGCATACTGCTAACCGTCTAAAGTATACAACAAATATTCCCCTTTAGCGATATTTGTGAACGTACAAGTATTCGTAAAGAGGATGTTGTTTCTACTCTACAACACCTTGGCTTAATTCAATACTACAAAGGACAGTACATCCTTACATTTACAAAAGAAGTTGTCGAAGGTCACAAACGTGCGATGGCAAAACGCAAGACTCGCATTGATGCCAAAAATTTACATTGGACACCAAAAGATTGGGCAAAAAGGGGCAAATGGTAAATCTCTACTTTGATGTACTAGCATGACTTTATTATTACTTGCTGGCAAATCAATAATGCCCAAGCGCGTTTGCCAGGATTTTGGCAAAGATTTTGTTCTGCAGTAATGCAGTTGTTCAATAGTGGATATTTTGATGCTTAAAGAGCATTAAAAATGCAACTTGAACCAACAGTTTTTCATGAAGTGAAGAAACAACAGTAAGTTTATTGTAAGTTCTTTGTTTGCTAAAATATTATTCAAACATCTATACCTGATTGGTTACTTAAAGATTGTGAAACACATGTTAAGGATTTTGTGTGAAATCAAAAGCATAATTTACTTAAAAATAAATAAATGTATGATTAATGTACAGTCATATCAATGTATATATTAGTAAATAAGTATTTTTTAATGTACACATTTCATTGTATTCTGTGGCTTAGCACAACCTTAATCTTGCAACAACTGTAAAAAGTTAGTGGCCCAATGTAAATAAAATATCCCCTCCCTCCATCTGCGTTGATGTTATTTAAGCCATTCTTTCATGTATATACATGTTCTGGGTGAAATAGCTGATTTTTCATTGCATTTATCAATGACCTGAAAGAAATGCCATATTGAGGTGATGATGATAAAAATAAACATGACTTAAAAACAAACACTTACAGTATGAAATGCTAGTTATGACTTTTTCAAAAACTTACTGGACAAACACCACATGGGACACGAACAAATCCTGTAGAAGATATGATAGGTTTCACAGCTCTATACATCTTTTTCTCAACATAATCCCCTAATTTTCCTGAAGACTTATCATTGACAGTTGTCATCTCTAACTTTCCATCAAATACCAGTGTGTCTAGAATTGTTTCAATATCAGTGACCGACAACTGAACCTAAAGAAAAACCACTTCATTGTTTAAAAAAAATCATTGCTGCTATAAAAATGGGAAAGAATTTTGCATGTACCTTACTTATACCAAGGTTAGTTATGTAATTTGAAATCTCTTCAGATGAACCATATGAGGCATTTTTATGTACCAAAGGATCATTTGAAGATTTCTTTTGTTCTGCTGCCTTATAACATACATACAAAGCATTACAATAGTAATGTATTGTGTAGGATGATTATTTTTTTTCTACCTTTTGTTGCAAAAACTTAAAGCATTGTTGATTCAATACATCAACAAATTCTGATTCAAATTCCTGATTGCTATACCACGAGCCTCCTGTGATTGACTGGTCAGGTTCAAGATTAAAGAGCATATACACCTTCTTTTTTGATGCCTAAATAAAATGGGTTGATCCTCAGTGATCCTAGAAATGCTGTAACATGTACATTTATTTCATTTTTTGTACTTTTTTGATGCCTAAATAAACCAGGTTGATCCTCAGTGATCCCAGAAATGCCGTAAATGTACATTTATTTCATTATTTGTACTTATTACCGCAACAGATTTGATAGCCTTGATTAATTTCTTGCTTTCCAGTGTTTTCAAGATCTTGTTCACTTGTGCAAGTTGAAGATTACTTTTATAACGTATATCACGAATCCAAATTCCTGCAATGAACAAAAGCATGTGTTCATTTACTTGTATCACCTGTCATTGTTTGTAAAATTGCAAGCAGGAAAATTGCCAAACCTTTATTTGCAGCTTCTTCTATTATTTGATACACTAATTTTTCTTCCAAATCAAAACCTTTAACTTTCCTGAAATAACAACAACTGCATACACTAACCTTTACAACATAAATGACAATGGACAACTTTACTAACGAAACTGTTTCAGCATCCTTGTATCGATAGAGTAATGTTGATCCACTTTTAAGTAACTCTAAGCGACCCTACATGATAATACAACATTGAAATTACAAAGTACTTAGGCCTTGAAATAGCAAAGACATATTATTAATGACATCCTTGCATATCCCTGCTAACGTGTGAAGGTGGGGAAGTGATGTCACCATGACAAAATAGTTGCCTGGGGGATTTTTAAAGTAAGACTCTACACTGTCTACAAAATGAATTGTTAAAGTATAAGATCTACAATTCAGTTTACCGTCGACAAAAGTCGATTTATTGCCATGACCCGTTGTTGGGCTGGTACATTTGGCATACTTTGTTGTATAACAACGTCTGTGATTCCCTTTGCATTCTCTTGGCATAATGCAAGGATCTTACTTTCAAGATCAACAGCTTCTATAGATTCTTGTTTTACAACAATATCCGCGACTGCCATGGATGATAACTTTCTAAATAGGTTAAGTCTAGGTGGTATACAATACACTTTGGCTAACACGAAGTATCATAAAACCTGGCCTGCAGACCACTGCCACTGCAGATGACTCGAATCCACTTGGTTCCCTTGGTTCTTTTTGTTCTGTGTCAGTTAACTTACAACCTCTCCTATTCAATTGAGGTATTTTTGCTGTGCGTAATGCCTTATTATTAGTTTTTTCTTATCTTCTCAGCAAAGAGAGTTATGGAGAGTGACCAGTCAGGAAAAAATCTCTGGGTTGCAAAACAAAAGTTTGTTTCTCTTCTGTCAACACTTTCAACTGGAGATGATAAAGATTTTTTGGATTGGGTAATAGAACAGTATTCAATGTTGTTAACTGGAGATGGATCATATGCATATGGAAACAAGTCAATGGCACCTTTTTACCAAGAGTATCTTAATGGGGAACAAAAACTGCTCTCTATTAAAGAAGATCTTTGTAGTCAACTTCCTTTTGATGGTTCATGTTCTTCAGAGACTGTTTATCAACCAGAAGTTGGCAAGGTAAAAAACTGTTTTGTGTTATTCATACATTTAATTATAAACCATCAACAGTACATTATTTTTATTGTTAGAACTCAGATTGTGATCCAACTACAACTGTTGTCATTGATTCATTTCTTTATGATGAAGATGATATTGAAATGTTATGTGATCAAAATCTCTTCAATAGAAATTATTGTAAGAAATGTGGTTCTCATAATACAGCTCCATTAAGTATGTTCAACTGTGATCACAAGCACTTGATAGCTATGCACAACCTGATTAATATGATATTTCTGTTGTTTTAGCCTTGATTTCACACTCCATGTCTGTGCTACAGATGAAATACATTTTTAAGAATGCTTTGCCCAAATTAGGATATATACCTGATGCCACTATCCTTGATGTTGGTTCTCGCTTAGGTGCTGTTTTATATGGAGTATGTTAAAATGTTATGATGTTGATAGTTACTAAAGGAAAAAGATGCTATTTTCTAATAATTATCTCACAGGCGTACTTCTTTAGCCATTGTAAAAGAATCGTTGGTGTTGAAATGAATAAAGAACTTTGCCTCCTACAAAATCAAATCATACACAAGTATTCACTTGGTGATAGAATTGAGGCAAATACCATCAAATCCATTTTATTTATCATACTCCTTCATGAAGTAAGAACTGATCAAATTTGATCATCTTTTAGGTATTTTGCAATGATATTTGTAATGCTGGGATGCTTTTACAAGAAGGTAAGTATGGTTTACAGTTGTCAATAGAATTCGGTGGATAAACTTATAAAAATGTTTGAGATATTTATGGACAGTTTATTTGTTTAGCTGATATTATTATATTGAACAATACATTTGAATTCTTCTTAAAAAGAGATGCTCAGATAAGGTATGTAGAATGATTGCTTCATAGTTAATGTAAAATATGTTTAGACAGGTATTTAAGGTATAGCAAGATATATTGAATTTAAATGCATTTTGTCTTAATTCAAGAAACAATTTTGTCATCTTTTTCAAGCACATGGAAAAATATAAGACGAAACTTATCAAAATCTGGTTCTATTCTGATTACAATTCCCAGCTTAGAAGAATCTCTATGTATTGGTGATGGAGGAAAGGTTTGTTCTGACATTTTTTTTATGAACTTTAGGTATTCATTAACAATGGAGTTTTTACTTTAGGAAATAATGGATATACACAGTTGGCTTGTGCCTTTGATTGTGAATGCAAATGATTTGTCCCTTAATTATTCTGAAGATGATTTACAGGAGCTGAACATGATACATTTTTACAAAGTAAAATGAAATCCCACCTACCAAACATTAGAACATTGACATATTTACATGAAATAGAAAATTTAATTAAATCTTATCAGTGTAAATGGCAAGTAGTAACGTGAAGATCATTGACACCGAAGACCATACAAAACACAGCTAAAATTGAAAAAAATACAGTAAACACGATTGGTTGTTGTGAGAAAGTGTGTTTTCCTTACCTCTGTTATTCTGTAGTAATAATATGTGTTATAACAATTTGAATATTTTGGTGTGTATGCTTTCCAGTCAATAAGGAGAGATGAAGTGTGGTAGCATCTATAATAACATGTATACTTCTCTTATCATTACTTCTAGTCTTCATTACCTTGGAAGAAGGTACATGATTTTGGTCATTTTACCTCACCACTTTAAAACTATTGCAAAATTGATGCCAACCAACAGCAATGAATATTGTTGCAATTATGGTTGATATACAAACGCACAGCATCATCCAGTACTTTTTGGAAAGCCACAAACTATAAAATCATATGTATGAAAAGTTGACTTCAGCGATTGATTTTTCAATGAAGTAAAGTTAAAGATGTTTGAAGAGGTTCCAGTAACCTTCCAAATGAAATTACCCAAGCAGGGCACCTTGACAACATTACACAACAAAATAAAATTATCAAAAATCCATGAGCAACCAGCATGTAGCACCAACCAACAAATCCCCCTTCTAAAATACGTTCAATTTCCAAAATTCTGGCGAATAGAAGACATTGCTTGCATTCAACAAGGCTAAGAACTTGCAAAACTACTGCAAGAAACTGGACAGGAATACAGATCAACAGTAACAAAGTTTGAAGATGTAAAATTCTGGAAAACATTGAGATTATAGAACATAAACCTATTTTTGTATTTTGGGGACGTAATTCCATTTGACCAGTCCATGTGTTGTGGTAACTTGTGTAACTTGTGGTTTTTAAACTCAACAACAGTTGATTACATTACATTTCCACGTACGACAAGTCACGAAATATATCTTAATTTTTTGCATAATTTACTATAATTAATTTTGTTGGCACTGAATGTAAATACATAGTTGCACAACCAGGCAAAAATAAAGAAATAAGCTTTTCATGTACTGAATGTATCAAAAGGAGACTTTTAGAAACCAATTATTGTAATAATTTACATGATTTTACCGATGGATGGGTGAAATATTGTCAGCTACGTACATGAATTACATATCTTTGTTGCGAATCAAACTTTATGTAATTGGTCAAAACTGGTCACATGTAATGTTGACGTATGTTATGGTAATTTATATTCATGATGTAAAAACCTGACGA
The DNA here is from genome assembly GCF_021976095.1 of Xenia sp. Carnegie-2017. Lineage (NCBI taxonomy): Eukaryota > Metazoa > Cnidaria > Anthozoa > Malacalcyonacea > Xeniidae > Xenia > Xenia sp. Carnegie-2017. The sequence continues at coordinate 16,101,780 of NW_025813483.1, read as the reverse complement.
ATGTGTTTTTGTCAACGAACGAGAACGGAAAACGATATTCGACGATGAGCAAATGTTGCGTAAAATTTCATAATTTTGACTGATTAAATATACCAATGTAAATCTTTACTTATGTAATGAGTGATAGCGAAGCTGATGAACGCACTTGTCTCATGTCTGGGGAATCGACTGCACGTTTATGCCCGCCTTCAAACGAGTCGACTATGGAAGTAATGGAACAAGATTTAGTAAGTAGATAGTGAAACAATAATGTAATTTAAACTTTTGTTTGTAAATGTCATACTTTACTATGTTTCACGTATAAAGTATGTTAAAAGTTCAATTAAATCTTCCCTTGATTCTTGTTCCTTTTCTGCTGTATTCTTCAGGTTATTGTACATTTCTTTTTATTGTGGTGTTTAGGATGAAGAAACTAATGAAGAAATTGGAAGACTAAACAATGTACGAAGACGTAACATACAGCAACAAGACGATGGCCAAAGTTCGTCTGAAAATAATTGTCGGAATAGTGATGATGATTACAATGAAGAAGAGGAATTGAAATATGGTTTTAAAAGTGTGATGATGCTAATTATTCCAGTATCTCTCTGTTTGCTTGTCGTTGTTGCAACTGTTACATCCGTCACATATTATTCTAAAAATTCAGGACAATATTTGTAAGAGATATTTTATATTATTTAGGGTTTGTCAATTCTAAGTTTTTTACATTTGATATCTAACTCACAATCTTTTGTCAGAATTTATACACCTTTCCACGAACAAGATGGAATCACAAAAACAGAAAAGGCCACTCATGCTTTTCTCAATGCTATCATAGTCATTGCTGTAGTCTTGGCAATGACAATATTATTGGTTGTACTTTACATCAAAAAATGTTACAAGGTTAGATTTACTACTTTTAGTATTTGTATTAAGGGAACATGCTTGATATGCTACTAGAAGTTTAAACGTAATTATAAACATTTCAAAGATACTTCAAACATAAATTATATTTAATGATTATGAAATAAAGTGTGATCTTTCTATATTTAGTAATTATAATTGCTTGCCAATAACCCTTTGATTTTTTTAACAGATAATAGCTGGCTGGTTGATACTTTCCTCGTTGCTTCTGCTTTTCTTTTTTAGTTTTATATATATTCAGTAAGTTGTGTTTGATGAAGATTTTTCACCAATAATATTGATTACAACTCTAAAATTGATATTTTTTTTTGCTTTATTTAGAGAGGTTTTGATGGTATACAACAGGGCAATAGATTATTTCACGTTGGCTCTAATTATTTGGAACTTTGGTGTTGTAGGAATGATTTGTATTCATTGGAAGGGTCCTCTTCTACTTCAACAGATTTATTTAATATTTGTCAGTGCATTGATGGTATGGATAAATACTTCTCTCTCTTTTTACTTCATGTCAACCAGAAACCAGAGATTATTTTCTGTTGAAATTATTCCACTTAACTTGGTATTGGATAATGAAATTTTTTGTTTATGATTAGGCACTTGTGTTTATAAAATACCTCCCAGATTGGACAACATGGTTCATTCTCGTGGCCATTGCAATATATGGTAACAAAATAAATTTTGTTAGTTTTCAGTAACATTTTATTCATTATGTTTTATTTTCTTTATTTAGATTTGTTTGCGGTGTTATGTCCAAAGGACCTCTTCAAATCTTGGTTCGTACGGCACAAGAAAGAAACGAGCCAATATTTCCTGCACTTATATATTCATGTTAGTTAATAATTTAAAGTTTGAAATATTTGGTATGTGTTTACTTGCAATGTGGTATTTCTGCTTTCTATCTTTGATTCTTCCTCAACCTTGTTCCTTCCTTTTCCCCGCTTCTCCCTCTTTACTCATAAGCAAAAATACATCAAAGTATCCGAGTAAGTATGACTATATTATATTATTTGTATGTGTTATATTTCATCTTATAGCCACTGTGATGTGGAGTGTTGGAATGGCAGGTGGAAATGAGGCAGGACAAAACACAAGTGAAAGAACAAGTCAACATTCTTTTGACGAGACTTCAGTTGAAGGGGATGGTGCAGCCCAAGATGAAGCAAGTCAAGCAGCAACAGCATTAGCTGCAAGGAGTGACTCTCAAAATGACTCACTAGAAGATGAGGAAAGTAAGATTTGAAAATGCACATTTCTTTTCATATGATAAATTATCACTTCATTGTGATGCATCAGCAATATTTTCATGTTTTCTACAACTTAATTATCACAATAATATTCAACAATTTCTCACAATTTGTTTTATAATTTTAGAGGGTGTAAAGCTTGGTCTTGGTGACTTTATATTTTATAGTGTTCTTGTTGGAAAGGCTTCTTCATATGGAGATTGGAATACAACAATAGCATGCTATGTTGCTATTCTCATTGTAAGTTTTTCCTCAAATTTTCTTAGTTATAGGAGAGTGGTTTTTAGTGCATTTGATGCAACTTTGCAGTATGGTTATGTGTAGAATGATTAGTATTAGAAGGTTAATCAAATAACATTTAGTTTTTTTTTGAGAATAGTGGCAAGGGATTTACCGGGCCGGAGGCGAATTCTTATTATAAATATAAAGCCCAGAAAAGTGCTTTTTGATCAATACTATTGACATGACTGAAAATTTGTTGATTTAAATAAGTCTATTTGAAATGGTAGGTTTGTAAACAGAGGCAAAAATATGAAATTTTTCTTTTGATGCTGTCATTTGAACTCTGATTACTTATACAAAAATTGAAGTTCAAATTATGATTGAATGTGTTGTTGTTGAGCTGCTCTAAACAAACAATTGCAATGCATAAATGGCAAACTGCTTTTTGTAAGAAATTATGTGGTTCCTTTTAGGCAATGCTCAACAAAAAATCTCTTCCAATATGAGCATTTATTGTAAAATAATTTGATGAGAGCTCATAAGTTTTGAGACATCACTTTTGAATGTCAATTGAATAATTACATGGCTATTTGTTATAGCAATCATAACTGAACACATGATATCAAATCAGTGCAACTTTTGGGATTGTTAGTCTTTATCACAAACATACATTGCAAGTGTGCACTTGATTAGTTAATAGTTAATTCATTTTTAAGTCAGTTTTCTATATAAAATTATATAAAATCTTACAACTTAGTGGTTGAAAGTTATCATTCATTTGCTTTCATTCATGATGCATTAAATAGTAAATGAGACTAGTCACCATTGACAATCAAAAAGCATCTTTTTAAACTTTACACTATCCTTGGATCCTTAGTTATTATTTTTTACCTTGTTTTTTAGGGATTGTGTTTAACTCTTCTTTTATTGATGATATTCAAACGGGCTCTTCCTGCCTTGCCAATATCAATTGCATTTGGACTTATCTTTTATTTTGCAACTAGTGAATTGGTAAAACCATTTGCAGATGAACTAGCTAGCCAACAAGTGTTTCTATGATTTGGACAGTTTTGATGTTTTGTTTCTGTAACTCTCACTAGAGTTTGTACATTGAATAAAATTTCTTATGTGAAAGTTCCTATTGGTCAAGTTATGATTTTTAAAGATGTGAGAAACATTTGGTACAAGCTGCAATTGAATAATTGTTTCTTGTACATAACTTAGTCTGGTCATAAAGGGATTTATTAAATTAAAGTTTGTGCAGGTTGCAATAGAATGAAACTCAACAATTAATTTCATGAGCATCACTGTAAGTTGTGTAGGAAGGTTGTTTTTAGTAGATTAAAAAAAAATATTATATTTTCAATTGGTATTATTCTTTCTTTATAGAAAATTCAGACTTTTTATCATACAAAAAGTTGTTCTCAAATTAAATACCCAGGATTATGTAGTATACACTACCAGGGTCTTAAGTACATGCAAGATATTGCATTTCAGGTTTACTCATCTGTCAAAATTGTTTAATCACCCAAACAATAAATCAAACTGAGATTCCTTTAAAGATCTAACATAAAATTAATTTACACATGTTCTTCTCTTTTGCTACCAGAACTTGTCGGCTCACTTGAAGTCTGCACAGAGTTTTCTATAGGACTTGTTGAGTATACGTATATTGAAGAACATACAATTAAAATAGCCAGGAATGTATAAGATGTTATAGCCTTACCAAACAGAAGCCATACAAATATAGCTGTGAGAATGATTTCCAATGATGCAGCAAACTGCTTTAGAATTGAGTTCAGTTTCTTAAGTAGAAGAGCAGTGACTATGCCAGCAATGATGTTGTTTACAATGATAGCAACCACTATTGGTTGCTTTACAGCAGTAATTCCTTCAGGACTAATAGCTTTGGAAAAAGTTCCGTTAAAGTACATATAACATAACCCACATATGATTGAATCCAGATACATGAAGAAGCTTTGAATAAGAAATGGCACATCACCAGCCTTTCCTTTCAGTAAGTACTCATTATAAACACTGGCAAAGCAAGAACTAAGAATCTGAACAAGCATAAGCATAAGGTACTTGTCTATTTTGAAATGAAATGAGTCTGTAGCTGATGAACTTTGTCCGATATGTTGAACTATGCAGCCAAAGGTCAGCAAGCCCAGAGAAAACCATTGTTTCAGAGATAACTGTTTGCTGAACAATACCTATGTGTTATAGAGTAAAAACTATGAGATTTGTTTCAACACCAACATCACATGATTTCATCATTAAGTACCTGATACACTATGCCAGTTATAACAACACGAAACTGTAGAAGTAACCAATAGGACGTTGGACCATAAGCTCGCAAGTTGATAAAAAAGAGATTGTTGTACACGCTGTATAATACAGCTGGAATCATGTAGAATCCTAACACTGCAAAATGAAAAAAGGCATTTCTTCAAATATAACTTGTTACTGTTTGAAATATTACATTGTAGACTCACTTTTAATATTGCTTGATATTTGAGTTACAAAATCTGATAGAGACGATCTGCAAATTTTAATATATCAAAGACATTGTTATGAATCTCAAAGAGTCAAAAAGCAAATTAAATAGACCTACTGTTTCAATTGCAAGGTAAGAATAAAAAGTAATTTTCCAAACTCCACCAAAATGACCACGGTCGTCTTATTGTAAGGATACTCATCGTTTTCATCACGGGAAGCAGTAACTAGTAAACCTATGCAAAAACTATTATCAATGCATCTTTCAAAGTCAACATTTTCTTCGAATGTTTAATGTGTTCATTTCACATTAAAATACCTTGACAAACAAACAGCGAAATATAAGTGATGAAAATGACAAGATGCAAACGAGTGGGAAACAATTTGTTGGAGTTATCCATTGCCGTAAGCTACGTCTAATCATCAAAGGCCAATTTCGAAAAGTGAAAGTGTAAAGCTACGAAATATACATAAAGTACACGTACAAGCACAAATTTCTTTTGTGTATAAAAACGTCGTACACCCGATTCACTCTCGAAGACAAAGCGTATAAAATGTCGTAAAAAGCGTAATACTGGTAACCTAGGTAACACCATCAACAACAGCTTAAAAATGGATGACGGCGAAAATTTTAAGAAAGTGAAGAATCCCGTTGTATTTGTAAACCATGTAGATGGCTATGTTGGAAAAAACATAAGCAAGGTAGTAATTTTATTATTGAAGCTTTTTACTTGAAACAAAAATTTACTGATGTTTGGATACGCAGGCAAAATACAGCTCTGTTATCCGGATCCCTCTCTGAGCCCCCATTTAAACAGATACATTTAGATCAAAGAAGAGAAAATTAAGAAAAAGCAGCATCTTCCACGCTGTATCACTGTAATTGAAATTAAAATTCCCTATTTCTAGATATTTTCTGGTTCAGTTGTTGGTGGTTACTCCGATGCAGTTATAGACAACGAATCCGACGATAGCGGTCCTTCAGATGGCGGGAAAAAAGAAATCTTTTATAAAGTTGTTGGGACAATATTAAATCCTGAAAAGAACGAGAAACCGGCATGGGTTGAAGAAGCTTTTATGGTAAATATGCAAACAAACGAAAACACCAAAAGTTTGTTGAAATAAAACGTTAATAATACTTTTTTATTTTTTAATTAAGTATACTAAGAAAGAAGAGTTACTCGACCATATTTTAGACAGCGATATCATAATTTATGACATCGTTAGCCAACCTGATCAAGTTGATGAGGCAACCTGGGTAATATCAGGTATAGTGCATTTGAAATAATATTTTTCATTTTGAAAAAGAAATAGAATTAATCTTTTTGTGGCTTTATTCTTTAGCTCTTCATGCAGAAATTGAGAACTTTTTCTCTCCAAAAATTTTCATTTGCCTATCATCAATTATGACCTGGGCTCGAACTAAACCACTAGATCCAGTGAGTTTATGCTACATGTTGATCATTAGATAAATTTAAAAATTATCATTATGAAACTCATCAAATGATATAAAATATTTTGTGAAGAAAATTAGTTCCCATCAAATTCACAAAACTGATGTAATATAGATGATAAATGAATATTAACTTTGTATGTCATGTGCTTTGTATACAGCTTTTGTGGTGTCTTTGTAATTGTTCTTAAAATTGTTCTCCAACTATTCTATAATTTTTAATAACCTGATTGATGATTTACAATAAATTTTCATGCATCAAAGTGTGGTCCATTCAAGTGAACTTTATATCATCTGGAATAATGAGTCAGAGGGATATTTTAGGTCTCTTATTGTGTTATTTAAATTTAGGAAGAACCTGATATTCCATTCACAGAAGATGATTACCGACGAAGACGTGCCCATCCAAACTTCAGGCCACATATAAGCACAGAAAAATTGGTTATAAAATTGGGCAAAACAGCTAAGACAAAGTTGACTTCATATGTTGTTGCTAGTGGACTGTTGTATGGTGCTGGAGAGGAGATCTTTCATTCTTTGTTTAAATCAGCTTGGCATGGAAATCAAGCTGCTTTGCAGTGCTATGGAAATGGTCAAAACATTGTGCCTATTATACATATTGATGATTTGGCCAGTGTTTTAGTAAATATTGCTGATGCACCACCTAAAGTAAGATACCTTATTGCAAAGGATGATTCTCAATCTCCTTTGGATGAAATTGTTAAGGTAAAGTTATTTTATTTACCTTTGATGTATATGTGATTAATAATTATATATATATGTTCACACCATTTTAGTGTGTCAGTCGAAACTTGGGAAATGGTAAAGTACAATATGTTTCAAAGGAAGAAGCATTGCTCATTAAGGATCTGCAGGTACTGGATGCAACAAAAATCATTTTTGAATATTGTAATATTTTAAGAGTTTGTGGAAATTTTAGAATAAGAAGTTTTGCTTTCTCTAAAACTTTGTTTTTTTAGCAAACAGACTTTGACATGCTTCTTGTCAATCTTCGTATGGATGCTGGTTATGTCAGAGAAGGAATGCGAATCAATTGGAAAGGAGAAGTATAAAAGTTATATTTAATGTCAAACATGACAAAATCATTTTATTGTAGACACTTACTAACATATGTTCATTTTATTGGTTGTCTTAAAGTTAAACTATGTTTCCTTTATCACCCATGAGTGTTTTTGTGTTGTTTTTACCAGACAGGTTTGATTGATAGCATTGAAAGTGTCATTCAAGAATATAAGGAAACAAGAGGATTACAGGTTTGTTAAACAACTTAAGATGAGTGATGACTTGACATGTTGCATTAATCATTGACAGAATGGTTTACAAGTATGGTGAAAGGTGTTTCAGTAACTAAGTTTGTGTATTTATACTACAATTTAATTTATCTTTTTACTGTTTGTCAAATGTTATAGCCGATACGTGTGTGTGTTTTGGGTCCACCTTCATCTGGAAAAACTTTGGTTGTCCGACAGTTGTGTGAAAGTTATAAACTTCATCATATTATGATTGAAGAAGTCATTAACGAGTCGGTCAAGAAACTAGTGAGTATCGACGTAAATTGATGTATAAAGTTGTGTAAAACGTCTTATAGTTTTATACTTTTTGCTTCGTTTCCACTTGTTATAACATGTTTAATTATGGTCTTAGAATTGTTGAAGCTTTTACGTAAATTGTTTCAGCTCTCGAAGCTTTTATTATTCTTTTGTCTCTAATATTGTGTAATAAATGAATTAGAGGAAATAGGAACTGTTAGGAACTAGTTCTTCTTGTTAAATCAGGGACGACGCCACAAAATTGAACCTGGGCGGCTACGACTTATATTTCCTAAATTTACTGCGTCTTACGCTAAATTATATATATGTTATAAAGGTGGGGGAGCTCAAGCCCCCCTTTTGGTGCCGTGCCTGCAAGTTATCAAGATTCCTATAATCTGCTGTAGCTGGCCCTCTACACGTTTCAATCAATGCAAAAAAAATGTGATGTTGATGTGTGTTTTTAGGAAAAAAGTGCCGCTAGGGCTGACAATGACGGTGATGAAGAAGATGATGTTAAGGCAGAAGAAGACAGGGAATTATTGGAAGCACTTGCTGAAAACAAAGATCAAAATAATGGTAGGATGTAAAATTGGACTTTGTTTTAAGGAAGTGGTTAATTTAAAAAATAAGATGATATTTCTTATCTAATATAAGTTTTTCAATTCTTTCAGGACGCTACGATGACAGCTATATCATAAAATTTTACAAAGACAAACTTTTGTCGATGCCTTGTCAAAACCAAGTATGTATGATATTTCAACACATTTCTTTACTAGTAGAATTTTGTCTTCTTATAGCTTTCAAACTTGTGACTTTTTGTTTTCACAATAAATCTTCCATTGATGACACATTTGATAGGGATTCATTCTTGATGGCTTTCCGAAAACATACGAGGTTGCAAAAGAGCTTTTTCAAGGTTTGTATTTGCTGATAAAGATGCCAGCCAAAGATTCTCTACTGATAAATAGAATTTGGTGTCGCCAAAGAAATTTTTCGAAGTTTATTGATCCGTTTTAAAAAAATATTTATTCTTGCTATTTGCATTACAGCTGAAGAAAATGATGAGGATGAAGACAATGAAGCAGTTGTGAAATATAATAAACTTATAATGCCAGGTAAAATTATGTTACCCTTTCTGAAATATTTGCAGATCAGTATCAGTTGTGCGTACTCTCTCCTTTCTTTTATTATCTACGTGATCATTACATCTTTCATTTTTTGTTTATATAGAAATTGTTGTATCTTTGGATGCTTCGGATGAATTTCTCAAAGCAAGAATTATGAATCTACCAGAATCTGTAGTTGCTGGAACCCATAACACAGAGGAAGGTATGCTCATGTTTTACACAAACAATATCTAAATATTTCATCATGGATTCAGGTTCTTCTACGTTGAGGTGTGTAACTCCAATCCAAAATTGCAAGTGCTTCTTCTTCCTTTCTAAATATCATTCAATTCAATGGGTGGATTTTTTTCTCATATCAAACCCTTCCTCTTTACTTGTAATATACGCGTACCTGGAGATTCTTCATATGTTTTCATGGACTGTATGCTTATATCTAAAAATGTTTCGTCGCTCTATGATGTGAATTTGTTTTTGATAATTATTACTTTTATTTCTTTACGTCTGTGGTGAGTAGAGCAGACTGAATTAAGAGCTTGCCTCCACCGATACATGAAAAAACCTGCAAAAATTGTGTTCTGTGCTGGTGCAACTTTATCGACTATTATAACAAGGTGTACTATTCATAGTCCGGCAGCCGCTCGTGGTAATGTATGACTAAGGAAAAGGCTTTATACAATTTTCTGATTTCACTCTAGGGCTTCTGCGACGTTTGGCTGAATTCCGCGCTGTAAACACAGAAGATGAAACAGTTTTGAATTATTTCGACGAATTGGAGATCCATCCAGATCACATCGGTAGTAATGGGATCAGGACATCGAAGATATCTTTCACGACTCTCAAGATATCCTCGAAAATATGCTTTTGGGAAATATTTTTTAAGCATGTTTGATTATTTTACTAGATATCACTCAAGATAGTAGTCCTTTGATGTCAAATGTTGTACAACAAATCGAAAAATTGATTGGCGATCCAAGGAATTATGGTATTGGCATAGCTTCTTTAAAAAGTTTTTGTCAATTTGGTTTCATGGATGAATTCATTTGTAATAGGTCCGACACCAGAGGAGTTGATTGAGATCAAAAGAATGGAGGTAGAAAAACAGGTATATCTGACTATAGATTAATTTGATTGCCACCGTTTGAGAATTTTGTACATTTCGGTGAATATTTTGAAAGACGAATTTTATTTTTATTAATTTAACAGCTTGAAAAGGAGCGAAAAGAAAAAGAGGAAAGAAATCGTAGGGAAAGAGAGGAAGCAAATGAACGAGCAAAAAAGGAGGAGGAATGGGTATGATTTTGTAATAAGATAATGTCTTTTATTATCTTGGGAATGAGGTAATTTTAATGTTGGAAAGATCTTTTCGAGTGCCAGTTTATCTATTCCTTCCCCTTTCTTCTTGTCTTAAAATATGAACATATGTTCGTTACGACTCGATATTTTTACATCAGTGAAGAATTCAAGCTAATCACTCTTTGTTTACTTAAGAAAATGCGCTTAAATGAAGTAAAGAAAGAGGAACAAGAAGTATTAGAAACACGATCGATTCCATTGAGAAATTATCTTATGAAACACGTTATGCCTACTTTATCCCAAGGCCTCGTTGAATGTACTAAAATACGACCAGAGGATCCCGTCGATTTTTTGGTAAGGAATGTACAATACAAACGAAGAATCACCCACCCCACCCCCTCCTCCTCACTTCAATCACCTTTGCTGGTACGTCGGAATTCTTTTTCTCTTTTTATGTATCGATTGTATTCTTGTTTTATAGGCTGAATATTTGTTCAAAAATAATCCACTAATTGATTAGTGCGGCGATTTTTATCTGTTTAAATGTAGCTTTCAATTGGACGAATATGTAATAGTACATTACAGTTATATATTTAGTAATATTTATTTTTAATGCTTATACAAGTTATAGTTTGTGTGTATGATTTGTTTTGGAAACATGTACAATTGATTCTTTGTAAAAATTCAGTACTAAAAAAGTCGTTCTGAGTAAATCTAAAAAATGTTTTACTAATCTTATGTCTGAAGACAAATTACAACTTTTAACTTAAAAACCATTTCTGAGGATGACTTTGAAATAAAGTCGAAAATTTACAGTTCACTTCTCGTCTTGTTTGATTCATATTTTGTAATCTCAAGATGTCTTGTTTTTTCGGAATTTGTTTTTTTGCTATAACTTTTAACTAAATCTTCTGGTTTAAGCACGTTTAAAAACACACTGGTTTAAATAAGTTGTTTTACCATACATATTTCTAAAGATACTAAATTCAAACTCCAATACGTCCAGTTCAAAACATACGATCAGTGTATTACCGGAATTATTGTCAATATATATCATTATATATTCCTACATCGACTCATAAAGATCCCTCTACCACCCCCCTATTTGTCTGTAAACGAACACGTCACTGCACCGGTAGAGGCAGCTCTCTACAGTTGCCCTGAATTGACAAAGTAAATCAGCTTTTTCGTCGTTATTCATCAAGCTTTCTTGACCATATTATGTCCACAATGAATCCCGAATAGTAAGTTTCATAATTTAAGAAAGCATTTCTGTAATTGTTTCTCGTTTATCGTCTTCAAAGCGTCGCATTTGAAGTTTTAGGAAGTAAAATGTGTCGTAATAATATATACAAAACGCATCAGTTGTGCATCGAGGCTCTTGTTTTCTTCTTAGTGACTATCTCTTTAAACTATTACTTATCGGGGACTCTGGAGTAGGGAAAAGTTGTCTATTACTTCGTTTTGCGGTGAGTAAACCTTAAACGTATTTTGCTTCACTACACGGTTCGAAGCCGTGAAAGTGTCGGTCATAAAATTTAAGCAGGCGTAGTCTAAAGACTTTTGCTTTGTAATGCTCCATATTCCTCGAATTGTCTTCTTTCATTAATAGGATGATACATACACGGAGAGTTATATCAGCACTATCGGAGTAGACTTTGTAAGTACATTAAATGATGCCAATTCCATGACATTGAAGCACTTCACTTCAACTGACAAAAATTTGGTGTATTTACTGTTATTCTACCACTACGTCAACTTAACCATTTTCAGCTTTATTTATATTCATTTTAGTATGATTTTTTTTACAGAAAATAAGAACCATAGAATTGGATGGGAAAACGATAAAGTTACAAATTGTAAGGAACTTATTCTTCATTTTGCTATTTAAGTGTTGGCTTTCTGAAATAGCAGAAAAAATTCAATCGTTTTAAATAATTCGTATAAGTTGCGAAAATGCCAATTAGTGTGATATTTTCACTCACATTACTCCATGATAAAAGATATTTTTACATGGTAATTCAGTTGTTCTTACTAAAATTGCTGTTGCTGTTTTTCTCTGGATGTTACAGTGAGCTTGTTTGTTATAGTTTATACATTTTAATACAAAGTTGACCTTTAGATATTATATAATATCTGAGTGATTTATTATTCTTCAGTGGGATACTGCTGGTCAAGAACGTTTTAGGACAATTACATCAAGCTACTATCGAGGGGCTCATGGAATAATAATTGTATATGATGTAACCGATCAGGTTTGGATAGGATTTTCATTGTTCAATCATAATTTGTATAATTTTACACAAGCTGCTGATCAGTCCTGATTTTGTTTGATTAAGGAATCATTCAACAATGTGAAACAGTGGCTTCAGGAAATAGATCGTTATGCTTGTGAAAACGTGAACAAACTTCTTGTTGGTAACAAATGTGACTTAACCACAAAAAGTAGTTGACTTTACCACAGCAAAGGCAAGCCATTTTCTATGAATAATTCTAACACATTTCTTTTAAAGTTGCTAATTATATATTTATTAATTTAATAACTAATAATTTACTCCAGGAGTTTGCAGACCAGTTAACTGTGCCATTTCTTGAGACGAGTGCAAAAAATGCAACAAATGTTGAACAGGCATTTATGACAATGGCTGCTGAAATCAAAAACAGGATGGGTCCGCCTGCTGCTTCAGTGACAGGCCAGGCTAGCGGTGTAAAGATAACAAGCACTCCAGTGAAACCAAGCAGCGGAGGCTGTTGCTAAGAAAAAGACACTATGATTTAGAAAAGACAGAAATAATAAATAATCTTGATTGAAAAATCCAAAGAAAACCTACTATTATATCCCACCCATTGCCATATTGCAAGTTTTGCCAAAGAAGGGCTCGTAATAAAACTACAAGCGAGACTTGATACAATATGCATCCGTAAAACAACATCATCATTTAAAACTTTCGTCTTGGGATATTTCTTTGTATTCAATTTTTTGTTTCATGTTATATTACAATGATATTTAGCAGGGAGTCGTTGTAGGTCTGATGTGTTTTTTGGAAAAATAGAACATTTGAGACTATTAGTTTGATAAATAATAATAAACTTAGTGTGCTACTTAATATTGACTGACTATATTCATCAACTATGTTTCGATATCCTTGTTAAATTTTCTCGACAAAGTTTAGTTGTGTGTCATTTGTAATTTTGAATACAAGTAATACATCAGTTTAAGCTCGCAATGACCTGTAGATCTTGGGTTAATTTCATTAGTTTGACGTGCTCAAAAGAAAAGAAACCGTTCAAAGATAATCAAATCAATTTGAGGGCAATGTTTCTTGAAGGAGATGCGATATTGGAAGAATTTTTGTGGTTCCGGGTATTGAGCGTGAGAAGTGATAACTGCAATTGGGAACTGGGAACTAGTGTCAAAGTAAACAACTGATCAAGTTGTCTTTATCAAAAGAAATAAACGATTGCCTTGTGAAATGTCTGAAAGAAAAGCAACGCATGCAGGGACTTGGTACTCAAGTAATAGTAAGTGATGGATCTTTTAAATCTACTGTCCAAATTACCATCTAGTGTATTTATTTATGTGTTATTATTGTTCACAGAAAAAGATCTATCAGATAAGCTAGAGCGTTGGCTATCAAAGGCAAGTTGTGTCGAAAGTCCAGTCAAGGCAATTATTGCACCGTGAGTGAAGAGTAGATTTAGCTATACATTCAATATTATGATTTTGACCTAGGATGTTTTAATGATATCAAAATTTGTCATTAGACTCATCAAATTGTGAGTTGTTACCTAGGATAATTAAATAATCAATGCCCCCCCCTGTTGTTCTACACAATCATTAGCATATCTATCTTCCATGTCAGTGTAATTCCTAAACTTACCTTTTTAGACATGCAGGCTACTCCTATTGTGGGGCTGTTGGAGCTCATTCATATAGACAACTTAACAGCAAAACCATGTAAGTATTTTTCTGATCAACACTCTTTATTTTGACAGTCTTTTAATTTTTAACATGAGCTATGTTTGTATAGAAAAAGAATATTTATACTTGGACCATCACATCATGTTTATTTATCTGGCTGTGCAATATCTGGGACTTCAGTTTACAATACTCCATTGACAAACCTAAAAATTGACACTCAAGGTTATTATTGTTTCAGTTTTTGTGAAATCTTATTATGATAAAAAATATGAAAAATTTGCTGTCTTATGATGTTTAATATGTTGTTTATTTCAAGTGAATGAAGAATTGATGGAAAGTGGGTTATTCGAGGTTATGAACATTAACACAGATGAAGATGAACATAGCATTGAAATGCAACTTCCTTATATTGCTAAAGTAATGGAAGGGTAATGTATTAATTCTTTTATAGTAATTTCAAATGTGGTCATTTCAACATGATAGTTGTTCTTTGCCAATGTACTTTCTCTTGCAGTTAGTTTTTGTTTCTACCTTTTTTGCCAGATGCCCTCATGAATTTACAATAGTTCCCATTCTGGTTGGCTCATTATCAATGGAAAAAGAAAAGCAATACGGTCAATTGTTCAGCAAGTATTTTGCAAATCCTGGAAACTTCTTCATCATATCTTCAGATTTTTGTCATTGGGGTGAGATATCCAATTTGAAACAAACTGATAACATCTCACCTAATCCATGTTTTAGAAATTTTCTGTTGTTATAAATGTATATGTGATTGTATGGATTTAGGTAGGAGATTTCGATTCACATATCACGAGAAGAAATACAAATACATCTATCAATCAATTGAAGCACTAGATAAAATGGTAATGCAGTTTCTTATCATTAATAAATGCCAGCTTTATGAATGGAAATTGAATGCGGGATTCAGAATGCATTAACTTTTTTGTCTCATGTTTATGGTTATGTTTCATATGAAATGATTGTTCATTTTTGTTTTGTTTAACTCTGTTTTTTTTTGTTTAGGGAATGGATCTTATTGAAAAACTTTTGGCACGTGACTTTATAGATTATCTTAAAAAATATGGCAACACAATATGTGGTCGCCATCCTATTGCTGTGATGTTGTTTGTGAGTGGAAGCTCTCTTTTTTCAATTAAAGCCACAATTGGTTGCACTTAATCAATATTTCAATGTTTATATATCCATTTCAGGCTGTGGAACATCTACATAAGTCTAATGGACATGCTCCAAATTACAAGTTTAGATTTTTAAACTATGCGCAATCAAACAACTGTCAGTCAATGTCTGATAGTTCAGTAAGTTATGCTGCTGGTGCTCTTTATCAAAAATGAATTTTATCTTTCTTCTTAAATAAACCAATTTGTCCCAAGATGTAGTGTGGCAGTACTTCAGATTACAAATATAGAACAAAATTAAAGTAAAAGTACATTACATGACTTTGACTATACTGTAATTATCAAACAAACTCTCCCTGTCAAATTGGTGCTACACTTGTAATAAATGGCCCACTAAAAGAGGTGTCTCCCACAATATATCATTATTATACTTGTTGATTAGGCGCAAAAACCGTATTTTTAGTCATACTTTTGCATTCATTTGTTTACACCAGTGGTTTACACTATGTTATAGAAATGATATATAAGCCTCTGCTGCGATTATCGTGGATTTACTATGTATTCGGATTATCTGTAATTATGGATTTATTGAGATAATTCAAAAACATGGCGGCCACTAAACACGTTGTTTCTGGTTTGCAAGTTGTTTAAACATTGTGTGGATCTAGACGGCAGTCAGTTTGTGGTCGGATGACGATATAATATTTTAATAACGCATTGATCATGGAGAAGGGTTCTGTTACATGCAAACGAAAACGAAAACAGAAATGGAGGCCTGTGGTCTTGGATTCACTCGAGTTTTTTCAAGGAAATATGGCTGGATTTGTTTCACTGGAGGTTTTGGAAGATGAAGATATAGATAATGAAACTGTTGGGAAAGTTTTCAAAATGAATAAAAATAATAGTGAGAATGTGTTGCAGGTAAGAAGTTCTTAACGGTTATTGTTTTGATTTTCATTCTGACTGCTGACACTGTCACTCACACTGATTGTTAATTTGTATTTTAAATCATTTTCCAATGTGCCGAACAGGAAACTAAAGCAAAGAAAAAGAGAAAGAAAAATACTAGAAAAAAAGCCAAAATCACTGATAATGAAAAAGAAGAAAAAACCATTGAAATTTCTCAGTCAAATGATAATCAATCAGGTTGGTTGTTAGTACTTTGTTCTATCAATAAAAGTTTGTGCTGTGCACCTGAAATTTTGAAAATAGCTATAAAATTTTGAAACTATGTGCATGTGCATGCAAATGTTAAATCTTATGTAAGCATATATTATTGTGACCTACGTACAAGATTGGCTGTTGTGATGTTAGTTAATAACTTCAACCTGCTAAGTTACTCTTGCTTAATTTCATTTAGCAGAAAGTAATGTTGATAAATTGCCTGACTATAAACTTTCTATTTCATTGTTATGGTTTGTGGTTCAGCTATTATTATGAAATTTGATATTTTAATGTGTTTATTTTGCTAATGATGTTTACAAAATATAGACACAGACTTTGAAAGTGAGTGGACTTCCCTTGGTATTTCTGTGACAATAGCAAAACATCTACACGAATTGGGCTTTGATGATCCAACAATTATTCAAAAAAAGTCAATACCTCCAGCAATATTGAACAGAGTTGACATTATTGGAGCAGCTGAAACAGTATGTTGCAAAAACTATTCATGTTTTGAAAGTTCTTGTTGAAATTTTGCATTTTTCATGTGCAATCAGAACCTCCTTTGGTAAGAAAGTTTTGCTACAAAGGATTTCAAAATAATAATGAGATAAACAAAAAGCCTTACCTTATCTCTGTCACATATATTTTTAATCTTTAATAGGGTTCTGGAAAGACACTTGCCTATGGACTGCCAGTTCTTCAAAAAATATTGGATATGAGATTGAATAAATCTACTAAATGTAAACTTACATCTGATTGTGAAGGAATGCTTGCTCTTATTTTAACACCCACAAGGGAACTGGCACTGCAAGTTTATAAGAATATTCAAGATGTTGCCAAAGAAATATCAGTGAAAGTTTGTTTAAATTTAAAATACATTACGCAGTACTAGAAAATAAATGCCTGAAATTCAAAACAGCCAAATATATTCTGCACGAAAAGGTTTCAGGTTTTACAAATTTTAACTTTATTGTCAAATTAGAGTGCCGCATTGAATTACAAAATGCTTAAGTATCACTGTTTTAGTTGTTCTCATAGTATGTGCAACGTGAATACCAATAGTTTGTCGTTGTCATTGTTCTTCATTTCACCCAACTGAACAGACTGTGTTTAAAAACACTTAGTTAAAAACCGTAGTCAAAAAATGTGCCAGCAGCAAGCAATGAAAAGCTAGTTTTGGTTTCACCAAAATTCTACTCTACTTTAAACTTCTAGTGATAAAAACGTTAACAGCATAATTTACCTCTAGTCAAAAAAAACCCCAGAACATAAGAAATGTCCGGGACGAATTTTGATCTCTAAATGGTGCGTCAAGTTAAGTTGTGCAAAATTAAAACTCGAAGCGAAAATGATTAACACGTGAATACTAGTATAAGTAAGGTAGTTCAGCTACACTGAATATAAACTACTGTAAATTGTAAATTGTTAATTTTGAATATTTATTAAGGTTGCTTGTGTTGTTGGTGGAATGTCTGAAGAAAAACAACAACGTGTTTTAAAGACTTTACCTGAGGTTGTAGTGGCAACTCCTGGACGTTTTTGGTATCTTATACAGCAGGTTAGGAAATGGACATTGAGTTTCTCTGTAACTTTATGTAATAAATATTAAGTTTTAGTACCATTGCAGGGAGAAGAACATTTATCAAATTTCAACTTATTACAATCTGTGGTTATTGATGAAGCAGACAGAATGATCCAAACTGGACATTTCCAGGAATTGTCATTTGTAATGGAAAAAATCAACAATAGCTGTAGGTTGAATTTTTTTTATCTCTTGGTGATTTTAATGTTTTTATCGTATTTGATTTCTGTTATTTCCAGCTGAAAAAATGTTATCAAAGCTGCAAAAATTTGTTTTTCCGCGACAATCACTTATTCATCCACGTCCAGAAGGAAAAAAGAAGATTCTTTTCGTAAGATTGTACATTTTCTTCATCTTCTTGTGTTGTATCGCTTGAAAAAATGCGACATACTTTACAGAAACATTGTTGAAAAAAATTGGTTTACGTGAAAAATCAAAAGTTATCGATCTTTCTCGGAAGTCTTTGACAGTTGAACGTTTAACAGAATCAAAGTTGATGTGTTCCGTACAAGACAAGGTGCAGTCTTGATCCACTGATCTTTGTTATGTCTGTCAATCATAGTACTGATGTTGTAAAATATCACGGGTAAAATTTACATTGATTATTATGTTTTATTAGGACGTTTATCTTTACTATTTTCTGAAGAAACATCCAATGCGAACTCTGGTGTTCGTTAATACCATCGATACTTTACGCCGCTTGCTTTCCTTACTCAATTTGCTAAAACTTTCTCCCCTTGCATTGCATGCTGGTATGCAGCAACGACAAAGATTAAAGAATCTTGACAGGTAATCAGATATCGTTAAAGATTAATGTTGTTGTTTTAATTGACGCCCAATTTTATTGTCTTGATGTTTAGATTCAAGTCGAAAGAAGATGGTCTCCTTCTTGCGTCCGATGTGGCCGCGAGAGGTCTGGACATTAAAGGAGTACAACACGTGATTCACTATCAAGTCCCCAAGCTTGCAGAGGTCTGCTATTAAAGTATTCTCTGTCTTTCCTTTTCTCTTTATACGTGTTTGTTGGCTGAAATGTTCATTTGACTTTCTGATAAAGGTTTACGTTCATCGCAGTGGTAGAACAGCAAGAATAAATAACGAAGGTCTGAGCCTGCTGCTCATCAGTCCTGATGATCTGCGGTCCTATGAAAAAATATGGAAAAGCTTAGATAAAGGTAAGCATTCGTAATTTTGACTTGGCACTCTCTTTAATTATAGTTAGGGGGTATTGCATTTCCTTTCAGACTATGAACCAACAGAGTTTCCTGTGGACATGAAATTCTTGAATGATATAAGAAAACGAGTATCGTTAGCGAGAATTATTGACAAGGAAGAACATAGGTATGTTCTTGTTGCTAAGCATGTCTTCATTTCCAGTTGTGATTTTACGAAGAAAGAAACTCAATTTTTGCTTTTATATCTTTGTACTTCGATGTATCGATTGTTCTAAGGAATTTTTGTCATTTTAGATTTCGTAAAAGAAAATGGAACAACGACTGGTTTTTGAATAATGCCAAGGAAGCTGATCTTGAGATTGATGAGGATTTGTATCCCTTGCATGGATCAATTGTGTTTTCTATTTACTTATGAAGATTTAGTATTGTAGTGAACGAGAAGATGGAAATTGCCAAGTGTTTAGACTAGACATAAACTTTTTTAAAGTTAACGAGATCGCAAATCCATGTAATTTCTTAACTAAGTGCAAAGATTAGAAGATCTTGGCGACTCCCATGAACAACAGGTTTTGAAAAAGAAATTGTCTGCGAACAAAGGTATATAAACATTTTCTTTGACACGGCACTTTAACGTAGCTAACATTAATTAAGAAACCGAAGAAAGTTATTTAGATGTCTAACTTCTGTTATGCGTTCGTTAATTTTATAGCAAGACTTAATTCTCTACTGGCTGCACCATTCGCCTGTTCAGGTTTTGCTGGAAAATATCCCACAAAAGAACGAAAACTACAGTCTTGTGGTTCACAATGTGCGTCAGAAATTTTTCAAATTATAAATTAAAAGTGAAAACAACAGACTTGTTTCTATGCTTGCTTTCAGATATATCAAATGTGGAGAGAAAAGAAGAGATTTCTGGTCATAAAGCTGTGAAAACAAAGAATAAAAGTTTTTGAGAACATTTGATATTGTTCTTTGATCATGAAAGTAAGAATTCGCCTTTTTTCATAGTTCATTCATGACAAACAAAGCATTTCAATATCCACTAGTGTTTTCTGTGCTGATTTTATTCAAATGACAAAACAGTTATATTAAATTGTATGTCTACGTTTTCCATTCAAATTGTATTTTGTATTTTATCCCATGCAAATTTAAATTCAAATTTAAGCAAAATTATGTTTAAGAGATGTTCCTCCTAAATTCTAAATATAAACATTCTTTTGGACGGTTGTAGTGGTTGCTGTGTTCCAACTTAATGAATATAACGTTCCAGAAGGAATGCCTTTGCATCTAGTTGCTGGTTTTCCGGCATTTGCTCCCCAGATAAGCACTGCACTAAGACTGGAAGTAGAACAACCAAGGCTGTAATAACCCCATGAACCACATCTTTTTTCATACCTAGATAATGATGCGAAATTAGTGATTGCAAAATTAATGATTGCAAACGCTCTCTTGTATGAATGGAATTGGAAGCTTCATTTAGGAGAGACGAGTCTTTATTTATTATACATTGTATTTGGTATAAAATTTGTTTGGTATAACATATTATGAAATGAGCCCTACCAATTATCGTTCTATCTATGTTCCTGCTTCCTCTCTCGCAATAT
This sequence comes from Xenia sp. Carnegie-2017, assembly GCF_021976095.1. Classification (NCBI taxonomy): domain Eukaryota; kingdom Metazoa; phylum Cnidaria; class Anthozoa; order Malacalcyonacea; family Xeniidae; genus Xenia; species Xenia sp. Carnegie-2017. Next base: position 16,080,906 of record NW_025813483.1, on the reverse strand, counting down.
ACTCACCCTTGAGCGCAACCCAGAGCTTCGCAGCATATTTCTGTACCTACTGTGTTGATAGGTTCAATCGTGTATGTTATCCGGGTGCTCGTAATTCCAATCAATCCCCTGTTTGCCCTACATTGTAATGAAAAATTATTAAAACAAGACAGTCATTGCGTCTTCTTTATATAAACACGGAAGTAAAGCAATTTCGTTGTATAAAAATACATTACAACAAAGTTGCAATAATCAATACTAACTCGCAAACTGGACCGTAGACAAATGGTCCTGCATAACAACTTTTACATCCATTTAAGCTTAAAGTGACTGTCAATATAACAACACAAGCGATAACTGCCGGGTTTTTCATCTTTTCAATGCCTGAAAGTTAAAGTTTACATTGAAGTTTAGCTCTAAAACAGACACGCGTTTTCATGTCCTTGTGTTCTCAAGTTCTCAAGCATTAGCTACAAAAATATAACTGATAATTTGCTTCGTACCTTCAAGCTGTACGATGTTTGATGGTTCGTCTGCTTTACGGTGTTAACAATCCACAGTAAAAACAAAAATTTAGGAAGCTTTATGAAAAATCATTTATTATATTCTGCTCAATGTTGACGCACTTCCTTGTTTACTGATAGCCATATTTCTGTCATTTGATAGTAGTACAAACGGTCGAACATTTTCCAAGAAGAGCTTTTTCAACATGAAATTATAAATTACGCATTTGCTGTTGTTGAATTCTGTTGCTGTGTTTTGTAGTTAATAACTTCGTCCATTTTTTCTTTGTACCCTATACACCTTCCCGATAACAAAAATACTGGTAGCAAACATTCTGCGCGGTGTTTGTACTTATTCAGCACCTCCAATGAATTTGAGATTTTCCTCGAAAAATGTGAGGCGATTATATATCGAAAGTTTCTAAGAAATAATATGTATGGTGTAAGAGAAGATAGTGTAAAGTTATCATCAAATTTATTCTTTAAGATTTTTACTGGTAATTTCAAAACAGCAGTGACACTAATATAAACATGTTCACTTCAGAAAATCAAATAATAATATTTTTATGTAAATGCCTAGATGTTCATGCTAACCAAAGACTTACCTCTGACTACAACATGTATTATATTCAGTGCTCTCACTTTTAAGGTATTGTCCTTAAAAATAGGATTTTCTAAAGGTTTTAAGGATATTTTTAAGGATGTTTTTCAACTTTAAATTAATGTACACTTAATAATATTTAATGTTTCTTTACAAATACAACGTTGACAAACTTGAAAACAGCAAAAAAAGGAGGAAAAACCATGAAAAAACACTTTTTGAGCCTATGTGATAACGTCTTGTAGTAATTTATACAAATTTAAGGAATTTTAAACATTTTCTAAGAAACTAGGAAATTGGATTGTGAGAGCACTGATTATATTTATTCTCTCTCTTAACCCCTGTATAGATAGCTGCAATAAAAGCCCGCGAATTGCAATTTAATGGGATTTGATAATGGTTTTTTATGCACAACAGAGCAGAAAATGTTTGGAACTGGATTATAAATCAGCACATTGCTTCATTCAAGGTTTATAATGTGAATAATACTGTTAAAATGCTCAAAACTCGTGGGCAAAGAGCAGCTGCCTCAAAAAAGAAAAAAGCGTCTGTTTCTTCCGGGAAAGAAAACGATAAAATACACAGAAAAGAGAATATTGATATGTGGTATATGTCCGTGGAAAATCGGCAGCGAAGAGTCATAAAGACATATTCAAGAAAGCATCCACTACAAGTAAATTGGTCTGCAATTATTTGTGAAAAAGATAATGCTATAAATGAAGGTTTGTCTTCAGTAAACTTTATTGGGTTTAAGACACTCCGAACTTGTTCTTTTTTAATCTTTACGCAAGTAATTATTTTTTTAAGATACACCAGAATCTAAAATGGCGGGTTCTCCCGCGGAAACCACAAGGTATTTCAAAATAATGTTCAAAACGCTCTTACATAGCAGTATATGTTCGTGACGGACTGATAGATCAACAAAAGGGAATACACTATAGTAGTGAATAAATTGTAGTAAGTCCTGAACCATAATCATCTAATTAGCCAGCCCTTTTTACACCAACCATGCAAATGTTTTTGTATTTAATCACTGAAAAAACTACGAATACATTTAATTTTGTAAAGAAATGAATAATAATCTTGCAGAAAAATTAGCATTGTAGAATAAAGTTCGATCTGGCTTTGCCTATGATCATAATGTTTTAAACATTTTTTAAGCAACGCAGCAAGTATGAAATCCGTAAATCTACGTTCAATGGGAATCGCTCAAAATAAGACACAACTCAATGTTGAATCCATGGATACTTGTACAATATTCACATCTGAAAACGATTATCTAGAAAATGTAGAGGAGGAAGATATGTCATTATGTTCATTGAGGTCGAACGAAGAGAATAAAAATATAAGAAATTCGACAGCGCTCATACATGAAAGTACTCTTAATGAAGATTTCATTCCAAATGATATATCATGCATTGAAGGTATATATTTTTTTCTTAGTACATTTGTAATTTGTTTTAAATCAACATTTCTTGGAGCCACAAAATCTTTTAACATCGATTAAAGAGAAGTGATATAATCTATTAAACTTATTCCATTGTGAACATATTTTAATTTTTTTTTGTTTTTATTAAGGCCAAAATGAAAGCATATATCTTCCAGGAATATGCTACACTGGCAGTTTTGTTAAATTTCATGGACAAACTTCAAAATTGAAGGTGATGCAAATTGCAGGAGTTTGCTAACTAAGTTGGAAGCTAATTTATGCATAGAGATTGAAGAATAACTTCAAAAACATGTTGATTTCTTTTAGAAACGAGTGAGATTTGATGAAAAGTCACCAAAACTGAAAACAACAGATGAAAAAGAAGTACAGAAACTTATGAAGGTTTTTACCTTCACTGATTTTGAAATCTTGACGTTGGCATCTATTTGTGTTTATATTAATTATTGTTCAAAAATGAAATTTTTTTAAGGAAACGGCTGAAAATCCAAGAGATATTACTCCTGAGAGCAATGAATTCCCCAAGGTTACATGCCTGATTTTACTGTCTGAATTACGATTTTCTCAATGTAATGTGTTTTACTGTGCATAATAGTTATTTTTAATAACTTAGGACAAGATGAGCAGTTTGAAAAGACAACGGCGACTTGTGTTTAAAAATAGTTCTGAAACAGTCCCAGCCTGTTGTCTTTTAGATCTTGAAGAAACCAAAAACAAAAAAAAGTGCCTCACCTGGTTTGGTAAAACTCCCTTGGTTGTTACACTTGAAGAATCTGAAACATTTCCAACAGATATTTTGTTAACTTAATTGTAACAAGTCAGGTTTGTTGATTTTCATTTAATTAACTGTTTCATTATTATTTTAAATTTATGGCATGTTATCTATAAAAGGAAAAGGAAAAAATGAAGAATTTAAAATATGCTTCTAATTTCTAAATATTTGAATAAAAAAGTATGTACAATTTGTCAATAGTTGGTAAATATTGTTATTTTCATTGCTATGTAAGTACCATAACAATTAAAATCAAACTTTTGTTATGTCATCTTTACTGACTGAATCTTTAGCATTCACCTTTTCTGAACGTATTCCTCACTACAATCGTTTCTCACAATAACTACATGAAGTATTCGGCACACAATATCAATTTCAACGGTCCAAGACGTTCAATCAACCTCGTGAACCGTAAAACTCAAAAGAAACTTCTTGGATGCTCTCGTTTTGGAGGTTTTAAGTAACATTTATGGCATTTTTTAGCCCTTTACGGCTTTTTGGAAACTGTAAATACCAAACATATAGCTTAAAAACTACAGTAAAGTATCTTTGTCTTAATCGAGCAATGGTACGTAAGTACAAAGTCAAAATTACCTATCCTTTCATAAATACCTCATTCTGTGTACTGTAAAATCATTTGAATAATATTACATAATGTTGATGTTTTCTAGTCATCAAGAATAGAAACTGACACATTGGGTGAAATTGAAGTTCCATCAGAGAAATATTATGGTGCTCAAACAGCAAGATCTGTGATGAACTTTCCTATTGGTGATCCTCAAACTGAAAGAATGCCAGTCAGTAGCATTGCTAGTTTGCTCATTGAGACTATAGTAGCTTGTGCAATCCTGTCTTTCTTTGATTTGTGGAGATCAGAGTTGGATACAGGATTTTGTTTGAATAGGATGTAGTTGTTACAAAAAGCATCTTAGTTAATTTACAATGAGCACCAAAGTAATCTTTTAAAATTATTAAACACAATTTTTTTTGTACTTATAAAGGAGGTTGTATGACATTGGGTGTGCAAAAATTTCTTAAGTATAAAGTCCATCATTTGTTCAATGTTCATTGTTTTTTAGAATCTGAGTGCATAATAATAAAAATTCTGGATAAATTTTAATTTCAGATTCCAGTCATCAGGGCTTTTGGCTATTTGAAAAAGGCTGCTGCCTCAGTAAACAAAGAATATGGTATGGACTCTAATGTTGCAGAATACATCATGAAAGCTGCTGATGAGGTATTGTACACATTATGTAATGTTGTTTATAAAAAAAACTTTTAAACACAATGCACACATTCATTATCATGAGTTATAAACTTTATCTATCCTTATATACCTTATTAATAAGTTGGTCAATCAAAATTTTTACATTTAAAATGTAATTTTAAAGTATGTGTTTTGTTATTATAATAACAAAGACAAATGTCATTGATTTTTTCCTCGTCAGGTTATAGCAGGTAAATTGGATGACCATTTTCCTCTGGTTGTGTGGCAAACTGGTTCTGGGACTCAATCAAATATGAATGTTAACGAAGTAATCAGTAATAGAGCCATAGAAATGATGAATGGTAAAATAGGAAGCAAGACTCCTGTTCATCCTAATGACCATGTTAATAAAAGTCAGGTGAGCGTATGGTTAGGGTTAAGGTTAGGGTTTCATTTCTTTGTACTACACCTAGGATGGATTCATTTTTAGTTGGATGTATTTATCCTTTCCATACAAGCCAAAAATTTATAACCAACAACAGATATTGAGGTTTTAGGAAATAAAAGAAATAAAGTAAAATTTTCCTGAGATTGAACATTTTAGAAGAAGGATTGTAAATACATCGATATAGATTTAAGTGTTCTTTAACTTCCAGTAAATCATCTTTGTACAAAGATAGCATGCTTGACTTCTCATATTTGCAATTTCACATATTATTTATTTAATGAGTTAATGTTATTTTACTTCATTTTAACTATAGAGTTCAAATGATACCTTTCCAACTGCAATGCACATTGCTGCAGCAATGGAAGTCCATGAAAGGCTTGTACCTGGTATTGATAAACTTTACAATGCTCTTGAGAGGAAGTCAAATGAGTTCAAAGACATTATTAAAATTGGAAGAACCCATGCACAGGTGTGAAATGCTGTAGTGAAGCCAGCTCTTTTTTAATCCCATGATGCACAGGTGTGAAATGCTGTAGTGAAGCCAGCTCTTTTTTTAATCCCATGATGCACAGGTGTGAAATGCTGTAGTGAAGCCAGCTCTTTTTAATCCCATGATGCACAGGTGTGAAATGCTGTAGTGAAGCCAGCTCTTTTTTTAATCCCATGATGCACAGGTGTGAAATGCTGTAGTGAAGCCAGCTCTTTTTTTAATCCCATGATGCACAGGTGTGAAATGCTGTAGTGAAGCCAGCTCTTTTTTTAATCCCATAATGCAAATAACTGGAAGAACAATAAACAGCATTGTAGAAGTAAATGTTAGGACTAGCTTTGCCACAAATGAACACGGTGGTTGAAACTATGGCTGAATCCAAGTAAGGTGCCATTCTATTAAATATCAATATGGCCTATTTGCAAAACATGATGAATACAGTGTCATTTTCCTGTTGTATCATCTTAGTGACCTGTGTAATTTTTGCTTTCTGCCAAAATTTTATTGAATAATTGTTGATTGCAAAGTTTGAATGTGAACTTCTACGTTGTTGTTTACAGGATGCCACTCCACTTACATTGGGTCAAGAATTCTCTGGTTATGCAACTCAATTGAAATATGGTAAACAGCGAGTCTTAAATGTATTACCACGGGTATATGAGCTTGCTATTGGTGGAACTGCAGTTGGAACTGGCTTGAATACAAAACCAGGCTTTGCTGAAAAAATGGCCTCAGCCATTGCAGAGTTAACATCATTATCTTTCACAAGGTTTGTTATTTAAAACTTAAAGGCGAAAATTTTTTATTTTTTAAAAAAACTTTTTTTAAATTGACAAGTAGTTGTCAATGTTTTATATATATTGATCCAACCATTATTTCAACAGTTTTTGATTAATAATTATTGCTTTCTAAACTTTTCTGCATTATTTAGTTCTTCAAACAAATTTGAAGCTTTAGCTGCACACGATGCCATGGTTGAGCTACACGGAGCTTTAAATGTTATAGCATGCAGTGTTATGAAGATTGCCAATGATATTCGTTTCTTGGGCTCTGGACCAAGATGTGGCCTCGGAGAATTGTCGTTACCGGAGAATGAGCCTGGTAGCAGCATTATGCCCGGTAAGTAATATTAAACACATCAATATTTTACGCATTAAGTATGCATTTGTGGCGTATTCTTCGTTAGCAAAGAAATTTTGAGATCTTTATTTGATTTGCGTAGGTTTTATAAGACAAAAAAATTGAGACCTACATAATGTACTAAATTTTTAATTAACCTAATTATTCTTTGCAAACATAATAAAATTGTTAGGAGAGGATTGGATGTTATCGCTTACCAAGTATCCTTCGTCACATTAGAACAGAGTTCAAGTCTATGACAGTTAGTTAAAACATGTTTGGTGTACACTGTCTTAAGTATACTGGTTCTAGTTTACATGTAGATGATGAACCATATTTATATTTGGTTAATATTGAACCTTGGTACTTTTCATTTATCAAGGTAAAGTCAATCCAACTCAATGCGAAGCTATAACAATGGTCGCTGCTCAGGTAATGGGTAACCAAGTAGCCGTGAGTGTTGGCGGTAGTAACGGTCATTTTGAATTGAACGTCTTTAAACCAATCATAATACGCAACGTTTTACAATCGATACGTCTCCTTGGTGACGCTTGTTCGGCTTTCACTGATAACTGTGTAAATGGCATTATTGCCAACCGAACGAAAATAGATCAACTCCTTCACGAGTCGCTTATGCTTGTCACTGCCCTTAATCCTTACATTGGGTATGATAAAGCGGCAAAAATCGCTAAAAAGGCTCACCAAGAAGGTAGCACGTTAAAGGAAGCAGCTATGGCTCTGGGATATTTAACTGCAGAGGAGTTTGACGCTTATGTTAAACCTGAAGAAATGTTAGGACCCAAATAGACTCCAAGAATATCTCTTGTTTAATATATACGGTGTTAATTTTTTCCATCAAAATTAAAAACTTCTCAGAAATTTAGTATGTTTTGTTATAAGATATTAGCGATAGATATTCTTGTTGCAAAGAATACCTTTCAAAGTTTGAAATGTTTTCTATTGGTTTTTGAGATTAAATTTCTCTCCTCGAGCAATCACACTCACCTTTTGGAATTATATTTGTGTATAGAATGTTTTTTTGTTCTTTTGTGTGTATATGTTAAATTGTCGTCATGGATACCGTACATGTTTTACTGGTACTTTAAATTAAAAGATATTTTTTGTTAATAACACATACATACACCTTCAATTATTTTTTGATGCTGAAGTGAACGCGATTATGAAAAAAAACGAGGTTTTCTTTATAAGGTTTGTGTTTTTCAGATTTTTGTAATTCGTTTACTTAGATTTCACTGAATTGTATCCTTTCAGGAAAGTACTAAGAATTTACTGTGAAATATGGTCGTTACGAGTACTATAAGAAGTATGAAAGTTTTTTATTTTGACTGTCAAAGACATTAGCAAAGTCTAAATTTAAACGTTTTAAAGGACTAATTTACAATGACATTAATATTTAAAGCTGTTCATTAAGAATTCTTATTAAGTTGATGTCACCTGTTTTAATGTCTAAAGTTTCATACCCATGTTCGTAACCATCAAGTCGTAGGGTTTCTCGTGGCCAATTCAAAACTCATTTGTCCATGCATTTTGTATATTTTACATCAAGCAATCAAATCGTTTTTGCTTTATAAAGATTCCAAATCGTTGCAATGGACAAATGGTTATTGCTGTTCTGTTTCATACTACGTATTGAGGTATATTATTTTAATATATTCTTTACTGTTATTTTATTGTTTGCGTCTTGTTTTGCCATGTCCAGCGAAGAAAAAGAAAACGCTTTTGTATTTTTAATTATTTTACAACTGTGAAAATGGCTTGTTACATTTTTTAGATGTTATCCTTCACAATATAAAAATATTTCCACTTTTTGTTTTATAGCCCAACGCAATGACACTTTTTAACAAGTGTAATTAACTTGACTTTCATTTTTCACAAACTTGCGACAATAAATTAACATTTTGCAGTTGAATAACATGTCATTTAAGTTGTATTTTAAGATGTTTCATCTAGAAAGAAATTTCTTTAATTACTTATATGTTTATTTGAACACCGTTTGTAATCGTAAGAAAAACAAAATTTTGACATTGTAATATGATGATGACTACTATGCCCAATTATTTAAAAAGAAGCTTGTTTTTACATTGTACAAACTGATCATGCTTTACTGCTTGTGAAAAAGTAAGTAATTGGAAAATTTCTTTTCTGTGCGTTACACCGACAAAAGCTTTTAAGCTAATGCGTTTCATCTATCACCTGCCTTTCTGACGTATTAGTCCATTAATCGTCTTCTACAAACCTTTGTGGAGGGTGAAAATTATTATTATTTTAGAGTTTGTTTGTTTTATAAACAATTTCCTCACATCTTTCATTAAATGTGTCCATTTTTCTCATATTGTTTCTTATACTCACCGTTTCATTTTTCCTGCTCGAAAGACCTTCTAAAGAAAACTGTTTTTTGGTTTTTCTTTACAAGTATTGAGATCCCCGAATCTCTGATCATGTCTACTTTTCTGTAAGGAAACATTAGTCTGAAGTCCAATACACCATACTTAGGCATAACAATCTATGAAGAAGACAGGATGATGTTAGGAACCAAAGAACGCCATTAAAATGTATGAACTGCCACCCCAATATGGCGTCTTTGACATTAATTAAAATGCTTTATTCAAAAATCAATAGACTCGTCAAGATTTCTTACACTTATTCATATTGGTGTGTATTGGTGTGAGAGGGGGCACTACCTGTGTGTCCTTTGTTGGAGGAGTTGCATATCTTATCTTCAGGGTTTTATGCCTTTTAGGGTTCTATCTCGACGGAAAATTCTTTTTTCAAATCTCCTCAACTGCATTTGAAAGCAAAAATTAATCGTGAAATGTGCATTGTGGGCGGGTAAGTTTATATTGTATTGCAAAGTGTTCACGGTAAACATCAAACGACCGTGCACTTAAGAAATCTTTTTTCTAAACGACAATTGGAAATATCATAGATATATTTTGTGAGCTGTAGAGTATTTTTTTAATGAGATTAAGCTTTATCACTAAGATATGTTTATTTTATTTTATAAGAAGACAACTGCCCTCTGCTTAAAGCTTAAAAGCTGTGATTAAATTTAGTAAAGTCTGTAGACTAAATAATATTCTGCAAAGTCCAGTAACTTCTGATACTCCGAGATACTTTAACACTTGAACGTTGCATGTTTCGGTGGGAGATTTTGGTTTATGCCTCGACATGCTTCACACCCATTAGACCAACTTGGACTGCATGGGCTGCACAGTGAGGGTGCTGGTAAATTATGGTAAACAAGTAGTTACATAGGTTAGCTTATCGTTTGTAATTATTATCACGCTGAACTGAAAAGCAGATAATAGTTTTATTTAATATCGTCTTATTTACCATGAAGTCAATGTATGATGTTTTTCTCATAATGATTGAAATTAAAGTAGCATTTTATGGAATAATTAAAAATTGTATAAAGCGCGTTTAAGGTTGATTTAAAGTACAAGTAAAGGTGACAGTGTTTGTCACCATTTGATGCACTAACCTTTCTTGTTTTGTTTATTTTTTTAGAGATAATGTTACCTTGGTGACTGAAATTTCTCATACGAAAAAATCTTTAGCTGATGCAGTTAATGTAGAGCTTAAGGTTACCTGGCCTGAGTATATTGTGATTAAAAATTTCACAAGTGATAAGCTGCTTAAAAACTCGACAAAAGACCAAAATAAAATTGTATTGCAGGTATGTTTTATTTCGATTGTTTTATTAATGTATATTTTTAATTTAGGAAAGATATTTGCAATCCACCTTTCCGATGGTAGACACACTTGTCAAAAATATGAGATCAAATTACAAAATTCGGACAATCAGATGGTCAGACATAGTATTTTATGTTTATATAGAAGAGTGGTAATAAAATGGTTAGGAGATAGTTTTGAGTTTTGGAGCATTTGTGAATCTGATTCTAGTTATTCAGAACGATTATTTATAAAGGCAGAAGGTATAACAGTAAATATTAACCATTGTAGGTTAGAATGAAGCATAACGATCGAAGGAAAGCTTGAATACTTGCATATTGTCGGCGCGACTTAAGAATATCTAGGACGGATTCTAGCTGCAGTAAACGCAAAAAAGCAAGCCGTACAAATTTTTAAATTGTTATTTTTATTGCATGGTGGTTTTGCTGTTCTTATAATCACTAATCACTATTGGTATTATTGATAGACGAAGACTCCTTAAAACTGGCTTTTCAGATTTATTTACCAGGTACTTATACGTAAAAATGGAATTTAAAGTATAGCTATAAATTTAAATGTATAAAATTACGACGACGCTAAATGATAACTCAAAAATGCCGCGCATTCGCAGATGCTTTATCTGAAAATTTGTGACTGAGCGAGTTAATTACTCCTTAATCGGTACTAGTACGTCCAGTTGGTCGTTGCCATGACCATGATCTAGGAAAGTTGGTGGGGTTGACTACGCATGCTCAGATTAGTTCTCAATTAATTTGTGACGGAGCGAGCTCTGAAATTGGTGCTTGTAGATGCGCTGAGCAAGTTTTCAATCATATATTTTTGGCATGCTCTTTGTCTTCTTAAGCTTGTTTTGACAAATGCACATCAAACTTATCAACACCTTGTTACACCACTCGTAATATTTGTGACAACGTTAAAATGTTTTTATTTTTCTCAATAACTTTGTATTTGCATATTGCATGTCGTATCCAAGCTTTCGTTTGATTTGACGGAAAATGGTTTTTATTCACTCTAACATCTTCTGCCTTTGTAATTATTCGTTCTGGATTTCTAAAATAAAATTTACAAATGCCCCAAGAGCATTTTTTATTTTAATGCCATTATTCTTACGCACACAATACTACGTCGGACCATTTGATTGTCCGAATTTTGTAATTTGATCTCGTATTTTTAACACGTGTGCGGGTCTACCGTCGGAAAGATTGATTGCACGGCGTGTTTAGTTGCAAATGTAATTTATCTGCGAAAACAACATCCGTTTTATCTGGTTTACGTTTCTTTTCTTCACGTTTTACAGTACTCAAAGATTCTGCAAAATGTTACTGTCACTGTTAACATAACTGCACAAGCTGATCCTTATCATTTGTTGAAATCACGTGACACGGTAGCATCGTTTTTCTCCTTAACATTACGATATTTTGGTCCCCATGACTTGTGTCAGAGTCCCGTTGATAAATGGAACGCAAGATCTACTTCAACTAATGTACTCTTTTCTTTTACGCCTGTCGGGGGTTTGTATTTCTTTTTTCCCAAGACAATTGCAATTTTATTCTTTGCATTTGAATTATCATTACTGCCAGTGTGGCAAATAGTTTTTTAGTAGATTTGATCTGATGAAATTTACATAGTTGCAAAGTCAGAATAGGGTGCGGAGTGCTTAAGTTCATTCGACCGAATCTGATAAAAAATTTGCATACGTATATTTGTCATACTGACTATGTCCTCAGTAAAGGACTGGTGTAAGAAATGTGATTGTCAATTTTATCAAGTATTTTTCAACTTACATATACTCTAAGTATCATAAGTGACGTTGTTGTATTTTCTCTTGCTTAATTAATTTCCACTGCGAAATCAAATCTATTTACATTCTGGTTTTTAGTTTATTCAAATTGGTCATTTATGATCTGCCATAGGTAAATTTCCTCACCTCCGTGACTCTATGTCTTCATAGATTGTGAAAATGAGATTGAACTTCGTGAAAGTTACTTCTCTGCGTCTTCGTTTGGTGAACAGTCTTCTCCCTATCACGCTAGTTTTGCGCATGACCTTGTTTGGATACCCGCTGTCACTGACAGTCGCCAGTATTTACAGATTACGTTTGAACAACTTCTGCGCATCACAAAGGTAGACTTGACGTGAAATCTCCTAATATTGTTCACTGGTATTGTTAGGTTTTTGTTATTGTCGGTAAATTGGTTGACTTGTCAAGATAAGTTCATGATTTTATTAGTTTTTGAACATGTTTTTGTGTATTTTTACAAGATGGATATTAAAGGAAATGGAAATCTTATTTCGCCAAAATATGTGAAGAAATTCGTTCTTTACTACAGCAGAAATGAATTTGAATGGTCGTTAGCTTATTCTTCTTTTAATTATCATGTAAGTTTATTTGAAAGCAGATTATTTTTATTTTATTTTTAATTCGAACTTCTGGCTCCAGATTGTTTTATAGTTTTTAACTGACATTATTGGTCAAAAATGTCAAAAATAATGAAATAATGTGGCTTTATTTAGGAATTTGATGGAAACACTGACTCAACGTTGGTAAAACGAATTGCGTTTAAGGTGGCGATGGAAGCTAAAGTTCTCAGGATTGTGCCTAAACTTTGGAAAAATGAAATTGCCATAAAGTTGCGGCTGTTTGGATGTAAAGTGCATCAAATTCCAGGTTATTTTAGACTTGTTTCCCTTCTTTAAGGAGCAATTTTGTTGCCTATTTTCAACCTTTATCGTTCGATAATCTTCACTTTTTATAATTTCATTCACAAATTTTTCATTTCTTTATCGCTGCGTCATTCAAGTAAACCTAAAAACATCTTCAGACAGCTTTTTACTTTATGTTTTCTTTGTATGTTCGTAGTAATTTATTTATTTTTTTCTATTTCGTCATGTTTGATTTAGCCGGCCCTCAGCCATTAGAAATGTCAACATCAAGACAGGAACACGTCATTGATCTTGATGATAAATACGTCATCACGCAGGTTGGGCCATTATACTGTCACTCAAAAATATTCTCATTCATGTACACATCTTACTTGAAGCACCATTAAGTATGTTTTTGCCTGAATTCAGCAGTCACCAATTATATCGCGATGTTTAAACTAAAACCCTTGATAGTTTGTGAAATTTTCATCTATAAAATTGAATTTATTCCGTGTGAAATTTGTTATGTTGGTGTGTTTAGGTTGCTGTACAATCCAAATGTAAAACCACAGATGGATTGATAAAGCGGTTTGAATTCTACGAAAAGAGTAATGGTAAAAAGACGTCCTTTCCAGAAAACTCAATGAGCAAGGTTTACTTCTGCAAAGTATCATCAAAAATTGTGGATTGTACCAAACTTCTTTCGTAATTTTTTCTTTATAGACTTTTCTTGACAATCTTATCAAAGATACGACAATACGTCACAAACTGTTTGAACCAATCATTGCACGTCATGTACGTATTGAGCCTACGAAGTTATCCAACCTTAGCTGTCTGAGATTTAAGTTTTATGGTCATAAAGAAAATGATGAACTTATTTCAGGTACATCTTTGGGTTTTTTTATATCTCTTGCTCAAAGTACCAGAAAACTCTGTTAAAATGTTCAATAATAAGAACATTTGCTTTATGTTTTCAGAATACTGCTCTATTTTCAATTTTGAGGGTGATTTCAGTCTTATGCAGTGGAATAAAACAGGAACGGCATTCAACAATCAGCCGACTTATTTGGATAACTTGAAAGTCCGGACTGGTATGTCCTCTAATCATGATGGTCAGCGGTGGATTGGCACCAGGGAAAATCGAATGAATGCAAGACAAACTCCCGGGGGGGTGCAGGAGATGCTCCCGTTGGGGAACTCACATCTCCGCCATTTATCATCCATTCATCAAAGCTGTACTTCTTGTTTGCCGGCTCAGCTTATGCGTCGAAGGCTCGAGTAGAATTGTTGGTCGGAGGTCTGGTAGTGAGGTCTAAGTCTTCATCAACTGGGAGCGAGTCTTTAGTTCAAATAAGGTGGAATGTTAGCGACCTGTTGGGCAGAGAGGCTCAAATACGTCTTGTGGACAGCGGCAACGATACCTTTGTCAGTTTCGATGGATTGAAGAGCAATTGTCGCTTCAAAGAAGGTGACTTCACGCGAACTTTTAACAGTTCTTTTTAAAAATTCTTCATATTATGTATTTTTTCATATTTCAGTTCTGTTTCCCGTTTTCGAACGAAGTTTTCTTCTAAATCGTGTAAAGAACATACTTTATGTATGTCACATTCACCACGAAAGGTAAATCAATAAAATATACATGCATTTCAAGTCAATAAAGTAAAGAAGACTGCAATATTGAATGGGATCTTATGCCCGACCCCTCCTTACACTGGAATAGTAATTGGTCTTAAGCTCGCCCGATGACTTTGGATAGTTATCATGTGTTGTGCTCTCCAGCAAGTGGAGATAGTTATCATGTGTTGTGCTCTCCAGCAAGTGGAGATAGTTATCATGTGTTGTGCCCTCCAGCAAGTGGAGATAGTTATCATGTGTTGTGCTCTCCAGCAAGTGGAGATAGTTATCATGTGTTGTGCTCTCCAGCAAGTGGAGATAGTTATCATATGTTGTGCTCTCCAGCAAGTGGAGATAGTTATCATGTGTTGTGCTCTCCAGCAAGTGGAGATAGTTATCATGTGTTGTGCTCTCCAGCAAGTGGAGATAGTTATCATGTGTTGTGCTCTCCAGCAAGTGGAGATAGTTATCATGTGTTGTGCTCTCCAGCAAGTGGAGATAGTTATCATGTGTTGTGCTCTCCAGCAAGTGGAGATAGTTATCATGTGTTGTGCTCTCCAGCAAGTGGAGATAGTTATCATGTGTTGTGCTCTCCAGCAAGTGGAGATAGTTATCATTTGTTGTGCCCTCAGGTGAGTGTGGATACGCGTACAAAGTTCTTTGAAGTGCTTTGATTCTTTTCAGGAGACCATCTGATCCAATATGTCGATTGACATTTGATAATGGACAAACATGGCAAGGTATTTTTTGGTTTGCTTTCTTTGTATTTATTTCTAAGTTAACCAGTTTGCGTTTGTTTTCTAGATCTCAGTCGTATTTATGGTTTACTTGGTGTAAATGAGACCACAGGGCAACTATACGGAGTATCTATGGATAGAAGATATGTCTTAATAAGTCCTGATTCGCGGGGAAAGGAATGTGGACTGAGATGAAGAACGATACGTGGAATGTTGTAAAGAAAACCCTGAACCATGTGGTTCAAATACCTCATATTCCTGTCACTGGCCACTCAGAAACGGATGCGCCTTTTTCCTTTCTTACGTTGACTGCAAAAACTGGAGACAGTTTTTCAGGTTGGTTTTGTTTCTCTATACGATATAACGATCAGAACACTCTTGATGAAGACACAAGACTGCATTATATTAAGACTTTAGTTTCTACATCAGATCACTCCTAATGAAGACACTAGACTGGAGTATGTAAAACTCAAGATTCAACATCAGAACACTCTTGATGAAGACACAAGATTTCATTATATAACGACTCTAGTGTCTACATCAGATCACTTCTGATGAAGACACTAGACTAGAGTATATAAGAACTCAATTTTCAACATCAGATCACTTCTGATGAAGACACTAGACTGCATTATATTAAGACTCTAGTTTCTACATCAGATCACTTCTGATGAAGACACAAGACTGCATTATATTAAGACTCTAGTTTCTACATCAGATCACTTCTCATGAAGACACTAGACTAGAAGTGATCTGATGTAGAAACTAGAGTCTTAATATAACGAGTATATAAGAACTCAAGTATATATACAACTTAGAGTATATAAGAACTCAAGTTTCAACATTAGATCACTACTGATGAAGACACTAGACTGGAGTATATAAGAACTCAAGATTCAACATTAGATCACTACTGATGAAGACACTAGACTGGAGTATATAAGATCTCAAGATTTAACATTAGATCACTACTGATGAAGACACTAGACTGGAGTATATAAGGACTCAAGATTCAACATCAGATCACTCCTGATGAAGATATTAGACTGGAGTATATAAGAACTCAAGATTTAACATCAAATCACTTCTGATGAAGACACTAGACTAGAGTATATAAGAACTCAAGTTTCAACATCAGATCACTTCTGATGAAGACACTAGACTGGAGTATATAAGAACTCAAGATTTAACATCAAATCACTTCTGATGAAGAAATCAAAATACATCGTTGTTTGTAGACAGTTGACTGAATTATATAAAAGATGGCTGGTAGGGGAAGTTGTATATCGTAATTTTTCTTTCAGCTTCATCTTTGGGAATTCATCATAAATCATCTGTAAAAAATTGGACAATTATTGCCCGCTGGGAATGTGAGGGTAAGTGCCGGCGACTTTGTTTCTATGTGTTTTGGCGGTTTTTCTGACCCTAAAGTTTATTTCAGGTTATCACAATGAATGTGTGAGCAATCCTTGTAATAATGGAGGGACTTGTGGGATAACGTCAAATGGACAGTATAACTGTTCCTGTCCTTTAGGATTTTCTGGAACAAATTGTGAAAATGGTGCGTGTTTTTGTTTCATTTTCCTTTTAAATTTATTATTTAGTTGTTTGTGTATTACGTTATCTTATTTGTCTGTTTTTCTTGTATGTTTTTTAAAGAAACGGACTGCTCTCCCGATATTTGTCAAAATGATGGTGTATGTTTTGACGTTGCTGGTGTAAATGATTCCTATTGTGTGTGTAAACCGTATTTCACTGGGAAAATTGTGACAAAAGTAAGCAGTTAATGTTTCATTTAGGAATCATCATCTGTTTTGAAGATGTGTAATTCTTTATTTCCAGACATTGATGATTGTTTATCCTCTCCGTGTTTTCATGGTGCCAAGTGTATAGACGGCCTTGGGAATTTCACATGTGAATGTCCACCTGGATATGTTGGAGAATTTTGTAACGTTGGTATGTGATCGTGTTTATATTTAAAACTGGCTTTTCTTTTTCTTCATCAATCTTTTGCTATGGTGTGTCAGCTTATGATAACGATGTAAACAGATTAATTGTGTTGAGAATACTTTAATCAAAAGGTTTGTGCTACAGTCTAACTGTAGGCTGTGTGAGAATACTTTAATCAAAAGGTTTGTGCTACAGTCTAACTGTAGGCTGTGTTGAGAATACTTTAATCAAAAGGTTTGTGCTACAGTCTAACTGTAGGCAACATAAGGATACTTTAAGTGAGAAGACTTTGTTATGTTCTAAGTTTAATGGATATTGTCTGTTCTGTCTATTTCAGAAATAAATGAATGCGCTAGTATTCCATGTCAAAACGAAGGGTTGTGCATTGATCACGTGAACAACTATACATGCTATTGTCGCACAGGATATTCAGGTGTAAATTGTGAAAACGGTAGGTGGCTGTACTTTGTGTTTGCACCTGCATAATTGTCTAATATTTCTTAAGCACTTTCTTCGAATTATTCTAAATAGATCCTTTAGAGCTTTTCCTCTACTTTTTTTCAGTTCATACAAGCGCTTTTGAGGTTATAAGCAAAAACAATGCAATTTTTAAATCGTCCAGTTTTATCGTTGTTGAAGCACGTATTCCAAGTGATGGTCGG
Organism: Xenia sp. Carnegie-2017; assembly: GCF_021976095.1. NCBI lineage: Eukaryota > Metazoa > Cnidaria > Anthozoa > Malacalcyonacea > Xeniidae > Xenia > Xenia sp. Carnegie-2017. Next base: position 16,063,020 of record NW_025813483.1, on the reverse strand, counting down.
TCAGTTCGTCTTACTTGGTGTCATGAATACACTGAACTCTGCTATTCGTTGAATAAAAGGCCAACCGGATGTGATCGTTCGTTCAATCACATCATTGAAAAACACCAATGTCATACTTTATATGACTCAGTGATGATGCACAATAGCACATTGGGTTGCCCGTCAAATGAAATTGTTGCAAATATTGCAAGGAATGCTGGGTACACTAATGCCACGTCTACAAACTCTTTTGCGTTTTCAAAATGTGGATCAGAAGATTGCACAAATATGTTACCAAAAACTGGTTGCCATGGTGCTTTATATTGCATTAATCAAGGTACACGCGTCGTATATACGGTATGTGCTGATTCAGATAGTAACTTTATGGTTGAAAAAAAGTCTAGCACAATCTTTCAACGTTTCAAGTATCTTGCTTTGAATATAAAACCATTGAGTAATACATCGAGACACGATACTTGGTGTAAAGATTATCAAAGGCTCTGCGAGTCTTACGGAAAACGACCAATTCAATATGGTGTTTTGGAAAAGAGAGGTATGTCAGACGGCAGTTGTACGGAGGATTTTTTTTCGATAATGTTTCCAAGAAATGATTTAGGAATCACCAATAAAGACTTTGTTAAGAGAATATCTCAAAATGCCGGAATACCATCGATTGCTCATACTTTTAACTTTCATTCATGCGCATTTGGTTATTGTACAAATAATCTTTCTGTCTGTTCTGCTTTGAACTGCTTGAATTCTTCTTCTTACACTTATCAAACTCTATGTACTGAAGTCCCGACTGGGTTTTCTGTCCTAGAAGAACGATGGATTACGTATAATAAAGTGAAATTTCTTGTCATCAAAGCTAGATTACCACGTGATAAAGTGTCGATTTATGAGGACTGGTGTCGAGATTATGCCACTCTTTGCGAATCTTATGGTCTTAAACCGACAGGAAGTGATCTCATACAGGATGTTGAGTATACTTCTTGTAGGGACAAGTATGGTTCTCATATGATGGATAGGGGTTTTTTTGGGAACTCATCAAAATCCATCATAGCCAACATTGCAAAGAAAGCAGGATTTGCAGCAGCAAGCGTGAATAACTCATTTGGTCTTCATAAATGTTCTCGTTGTACCTCTGTTTTATCTTCAGAAAATTGTGACGGTCTAGGATGTGTAAGAACAACGCGAAACGACGACGTTTATACGTTGTGCGTAAAACAACAAATTGTTGTTTTGGATAAGAAAACTGGCTTGTATGATGATAAACCTTATATTGCTGTTAAAGTAAAGGCTTCAAATAATGTATCAGTAAATTGGACTGAGAAATACGCGAGAATATGTTCGAATCTCGGACGTAAAGTTATTTCGTGCAAGAAAAAGGAAAGTTTGAGTTCAAGGCAAAGCAAAGCCAGTTATATTGACTCTTCCAAAGAAACGATAACTTCTCAACATATTGAGTCCAACTATGTCTCAGTGACGCTAAGGTCGACTGCTGTGAATGCCTCGAGTGAAACAATAAAGATGACAGATTCTACTACCTCCACACCAACTTTAACAGATGCAACCATAAAGATGACAGATTCTACTATCTCTACACCAACTTTAACAGATGCAACCATAAAGATGACAACTTCTACTATCTCCACACCAACTTTAACAGATGCAACCATAAAGATGACAGATTCTTCTATCTCCACACCAACTTTAACAGATGCAACCATAAAGATGACAGATTCTTCTATCTCCAACCAACTTTAGACTTCTATCTCAACCATAACAGATGACAGATTCTTTCTCAACTTTAACAGATGCACCATAAAGATGACTTCTAACAGATGACAACCATATCATGACAGATTCTTCTATCTCCACACCAACTTTAACAGATGCAACCATAAAGATGACAGATTCTTCTATCTCCACACCAACTTTAACAGATGCAACCATAAAGATGACAGATTCTTCTATCTCCACACCAACTATCTCCACACCAACTTTAACAGATGCAACCAATAAAGATGACAGATTCTTCTATCTCCACACCAACTTTAACAGATGCAACCATAAAGATGACAGATTCTTCTATCTCCACACCAACTTTAACAGATGCAACCATAAAGATGACAGATTCTTCTATCTCCACACCAACTTTAACAGATGCAACCTAAAGATGACAGATTCTCTCTTTATGCTAAAGATGACAGATTCTTCTATCTCCACACCAACCATAAAGATGACAGATTCTTCTAATCCAGATGACAGATTCTTCTATCTCCACACCAACTTTATGCAACCATAAAGATGACAGATTCTTCTATCTCCACACCAACTTTAACAGATGCAACCATAAAGATGACAGATTCTTCTATCTCCACACCAACTTTAACAGATAAAGATGACAGATTCTTCTATCTCCACACCAACTTTAACAGATGCAACCATAAAGATGACAGATTCTTCTATCTAACAGATGCAACCATAAAGATGACAGATTCTATCTATCTCCATAAAGATGACAGATTCTTCTATCTCCACACCAACTTTAACAGATGCAACCATAAAGATGACAGATTCTTCTATCTCCACACCAACTTTAACAGATGCAACCATAAAGATGACAGATTCTTCTATCTCCACACCAACTTTAACAGATGCAACCATAAAGATGACAGATTCTTCTATCTCCACACCAACTTTAACAGATGCAACCATAAAGATGACAGATTCTTCTATCTCCACACCAACTTTAACAGATGCAACCATAAAGATGACAGATTCTTCTATCTCCACACCAACTTTAACAGATGCAACCATAAAGATGACAGATTCTTCTATCTCCACACCAACTTTAACAGATGCAACCATAAAGATGACAGATTCTTCTATCTCCACACCAACTTTAACAGATGCAACCATAAAGATGACAGATTCTTCTATCTCCACACCAACTTTAACAGATGCAACCATAAAGATGACAGATTCTTCTATCTCCACACCAACTTTAACAGATGCAACCATAAAGATGACAGATTCTTCTATCTCCACACCAACTTTAACAGATGCAACCATAAAGATGACAGATTCTTCTATCTCCACACCAACTTTAACAGATGCAACCATAAAGATGACAGATTCTTCTATCTCCACACCAACTTTAACAGATGAAACCATAAAGATGACAGATTCTTCTATCTCCACACCAACTTTAACAGATGAAACCATAAAGATGACAGATTCTTCTATCTCCACACCAACTTTAACAGATGAAACCATAAAGATGACAGATTCTTCTATCTCCACACCAACTTTAACAGATGAAACCATAAAGATGACAGATTCTTCTATCTCCACACCAACTTTAACAGATGCAACCATAAAGATGACAGATTCTTCTATCTCCACACCAACTTTAACAGATGCAACCATAAAGATGACAGATTCTTCTATCTCCACACCAACTTTAACAGATGCAACCATAAAGATGACAGATTCTTCTATCTCCACACCAACTTTAACAGATGCAACCATAAAGATGACAGATTCTTCTATCTCCACACCAACTTTAACAGATGCAACTATAAAGATGACAACTTCTACTATCTCCAAACCAACTTTAACAGATGCAACCATAAAGATGACAACTTCTACTATCCCTCCATCAACCGCCACGACAAGTGCAAATCCTTACAAATGTCCATTTCCCAGCAATAACGTCCGCGTTAAGAACTTTACAGAAAAAACACATTGTAACGACTCCGATCATTTTGTTAGAGTTATCAAAAATCTAGGATTTACTAATGCGACAAGCTTAAATGTGTACAATACTGATATTTACGGTGACAACTTTATACCTAACAATGATATCATTTACATGCTCTGTGAAGGAACGGATTCAAATTTCGACGTTATTTCTATGAAATCAGCAATGGTCAATGGACGGGAATATTTAGTTTTAGAAACGAATTTGCCCTCAAATAGTTTGTCTCGCTACAATGACTGGTGCCAGGATTATGAAAATTTGTGCCATTCATATGAAAAGCAGCCTATTAAATGTGGACAGAAGGCATGCTGGGACGCGTATAACTCACTTTTTCCTGCTTATAACGACTCAGTTTGTCCTTTGGAGACAGGAGTTTCGTGTATTGCTAATTTAACAGGCTATTTGAACGTCCCACCTCGCAACAGTTTAGCTTTTTCTCCATGTAACTACTGGGCCTGTAACAAAAGCTTCAATAATTTCAAATTGACGAATACATTACGCATGGAGTCTGACAGACCGCTGTACACTTTGTGCGTTGGTTCAAACACAAGCTTCATTGTGTTATCTACTGCAGATGTTTCCTATCATGGTAACAAGTACAAAATTATCAAAGCCAAGCTACCGTATAATAATGCATCACAAGAGATCACATGGTGTGATGATTATAGGAATCTTTGTAGTTCGTACGACTGGAGACCTCTGGTAACGTCACAAATTGCTTACGACAGCTGTAGGCATGGTTACGACGTTATATTGCCTCCAGAAAATGAACTATTAACAAATAATAAACTTAAACATCTTACCAAGTTAGCTGGCTACAAAAATGCAGAAAATATCATTGTGTTTCGTCAGGTATGTACCGAAAACTCTTGTTCTCGTCTCAACAATGCTTTTTTCTCGAAGTCTGAGCTAGTTATTAATTTGACCAGCACTTTTGTAAACAATGGCATTGTCTATGCGGTCTGCATAAACAGCAATACGAATTTCCACGTGCTACACAGCAACAGTATAAAATACGAAAACCGGACCTATCTGGTTTTGAAAACACAAATTCCCAATCATGGTGTTTCAAAGTACGACAACTGGTGTATTGACTACCAACGTGTCTGTCTTGAGCGTGGCATGAGGCCTGTTACAATTATATCATCAGAAAGTGAAGCTGGGTCACGTGCTGGTCATGTGGGTACGTGTATCCCTCACTACAGGTCTGTCTTGATTACATGGGATGAAACGTCAAAAGTTATTCCTTGTGAGAAAGTCGCCATCTTGGCTAATCTTTCTGGATATCATGACGTGACCTGTAACAACTCGTTCGTGATTTCTGATTGCAATCCTAGCTTGTGTCCCCGTTTTCTCAGTTCAAAATGTGCTTCGGGTCTTGACTGTCTTTATAAAAACATGATGTTTTTTATACAATATGTACAGAGGATAAAAGTAACTTCTTTATAGAAAATACACAACACATTTCATACAAAGGCATACCTTATTTGGTTGTCAAAGCAATCATTCCACAACATGGTATTTCCAAAGAAGGTAATTGGTGCATTGACCACAAAAATCTGTGCAATTCCTTTGGCATGCAACCAGTCATTTGTGACAACACTGTTAGTCCATTCGATAAAAATACGATTTTGCTGCCACCAACAACTCTTGCGAGCTAAATGACTTTGAAAATCTAAAAGGACTAATGAACGAGAGTTTTCTGACTGAGCATTCAAGCATATTTATGCCTGGAGATGGTGAAAGGTGTGTTGTGAACACCTCAAAACGACCTGTGCTTTTGTTTTGTACTACACTTAAAAACAACTTTAAAATACTAGAGACAAAGGAAACGAAATATGAAAATCTTCTGGTGAGTGTTGTGAAAATACAAGTTTCTTCAAAAGTAATACAATCATATAATACAAACTGGGGTTATGACTACAGTAAAATGTGTTCAGTACTTGGTAAAGACCGCTCTCTTGTTATGAGGTTGGAAATTCACAACAGTACAAAAATCGTGCAAATTATAATATAATTTTGTCGCATTTCAAGACCTGTCCTGATGTCAGTTCTCTAAGATCTTTGGTCACAAAAGCAGGCTTTAAAACACCCGAGAATATATTGGTATTTGAAAGCACTCGTGTGCCACGTGATCATCTTGTGGTAGAGAACATATCATCTTTGTTCTGGCCAAAGAATTGCTGTGATTGTGCTCATTTATCCATTAGTAAATCCTCCCTTGTCGATAACAAACTTGTTAAATTAATTCAACAGGATTCTGAATTCGCACGTGATTGGATGATTTGCGTCAAACGATATAGTAAAGTTTCAAATCTATTAAACAATTGTTCAGCTGCACGTGACTGCCTTAATAACACACAATTGAATATTTCATCGTGTGAGATCATTTCTCTCTGTTACCATAGCAACTGCACTGAATGCTGTCCTTGTGAAGTGAACCAAATTCATATATCCGGATGCCCTAACGAAAAAATTTGCTCAAATATATCTTCCGATAAAGAAGTGTATGCGTTTTGCTCCGAATTTGCTCCGACAAATTTCCAAGTTGAGGACGTGAGAACAGTTGTGTACGCTGACCAATCATTTACTGTAGTAAAGGCTCAAACTCCTGCGCATGGCCAATCACGGATGGCGAACTGGTGTGAAGACTATAAAACACTGTGTGAGGTCTTTGGCAAACGACCAGTTGGGTGTGGAAAGAATTTTGATATTTTAAAGACTTCTCGTGACTGCCGAACACATTATGATGCAGTGATGCTGAATGATATATCTTGTCCAGGCTCTCACAATGTTACGAGAGTAGCAAAGCATGCTGGGTATCCTGCTGTATTGAACGAAAGCCTTGGTTTATGGGATTGTTCAATGTGCTCTGCATACATCAATAAAACTTGGAATAAAACCTCCACCTTTGATGGTACAAGTAACGTTTACTTGTTTTGCGCTGGTTCCAATAGTAACTTTGATGTTCTTGAAAAACGCGATGTTAAACATGATGGCTCCTTAATTTCTGTTCTCATGACAACAATACCGCATCCTGGTCAATCACTTCACGATAACTGGTGTACAGATTACTCACGATTGTGTCAGTCATATGGCTTACGTCCCATTGGATGTGGTAGATCAGCGGATGTTAGTGTAGAGCATGCTCAATGTCGTGAGAGATATAACGCACTCATGTACTCAGACAACACGTTAAGCTGTACAAACGTTGATTTATTTAATATTTCCAATTCGGCAGGATTTTCTGAAGCCAACAAACTGAATACGTTAATATTCAGATCTTGTTTATCAAACGATTGTAGCAAGTTTCTACCCTCTCAAGAACATCCTTTTACGAAATTTGAATTGAACATGTCCAAACGTGTATTATACACCATGTGCGCATCTTCCGATAGTGCTTATGAGGTATTAGCTACGAAGACTAAAAACGTATCGGGAGTGGAGTTTCTCGTGGTTCGAGCAGCGATACCGATTGATGGCCGATCAAAATACATCAATTGGTGTGAAGATTATCGAAAGTTGTGTGAGGGATATGTAATGAAGCCGCTAACATGTTCTAAAACGAAGTCAAAGAGAGGTTGTGCACGTATGAATTTGACGCAAAATCCGATATAACTTGTCCCGGTCCAAATGGTGTGATTTTGATGGCCCAAGAGCTTGGCTTTGATGACGTGACTATAAAAAACTCGTTCACCATGGAAACATGTGACGGTGAATCATCGTGTGTCAATAAAATACCACATGAAAGATGTGTGAATACAACGTATAATGACACCATTTTTGAAACAAAGTCAACTGAAGTTAACATTACACGTGTGGATTATTTCGTTTATATGAATAAATCAATCCAAGTCAATTTGACAGATATGAATTTGAATAAATCAATCCGAGTCAATTTGACAGATATCAACAATATCACAGCAGTCTTACGACATGAAATAGTTGAAAGTGAACGACGACATTGTTTTCTTGTTGATGTTGGCAATCCAGTTTACATGGTAGGCAACGAAACTTTGATCAATAAGTATGCTAATGAATCATGTGAATCGAATTTTGATAAAAGCAATGCCTACGTAAATTTAACCATGTTTAATACTACTGCCAATCAAACGTTTAAATACATAAAACGTCGTGTCGTGACTAAATGCGTTTTCTTGACCAACAATTCGTTGGCTCGTATGTCTGGTGAAGTAAACACGGTTTGTATGCGACCAGCAAGTAGCACAAGTTTTAGAGTACAAAGCACTCGTCAAGTTACCGGACAAGGCCGGAAATATCTTATAATTCAAGCAAAAATTTTATCCTCTGTTTCTAAGTCCTTGAATTGGTGTATGGAGTATTCAAATTTATGTAAAGCATATGATGGTTCACCATTGGCATGTCCACGAAAATTTACTTACAATAGAGACTATAGGAAATGTTCAATACGTTATGGTGGTATTTTGATGAGCAATGTTGATTACTCTTGTCCATCGAATGGTTATGTATCACAACTGGCACGACTTGCTGGTTACAAGGAAGCTTCTTCGACCAATTCTTTTTCTCTGGTAAACTGTGTTAAATGCTCATCCAAGCTTCCGTTGATGGCATGCAGTGAGTCTCTTCACTGCTTGAATCATGAAGTCCTACAAACTAACGTTTACACGGCTTGCGTTGTCTCCAGTTCTGATAGCAATTTTAATGTGATTGAAGCTCGAAGGAAGAACATCTCTTCACGTTATTACACTATTATTCGGGCAAGAATTCCTGACGATAGCAATCCTTTGTTTGAGTCCTGGTGCAAGGATTATCAAAACATGTGTGAATCATTAAACGTACAACCAATGTACTGTAAAGGGTTGACTGCAGAAGATACTCGTCTATCCAAACAAAAATATGGTGCAGTGGTAACTGATAATTCTACATTTGGTTGTCCAATTAGAGTTTTTGAAATGGCCAGAAATGCAGGTTATGACGGGACAAGTAATACGACTTCGTTTTCTTTTCATAGATCGACGTATTGCTATGATAAGTTAGAGGTTTCCAATTGTCACAAGGCTTTGAATTGCCTGACTAAAAGTTCACAACTTAAAGAGGTTTACACGATTTGCGGGGAACACGATGATACAAATTTGAAACCGCTTAACACAAAATTTTTGCGTTTTGGCCGATACAAATTTCGGGTTATCCAAGCTAAGGTAATCAAGCGTACCTCTCGAAATTTGAACTGGGAAAAAGATTATCAAAAATTATGCGAGTCTTTCGATGAGTTGCCCACCGGCTGCAGAGTGACACCTGCATATGCTAATCCAGAAATTACAAAATGTCAATCAAAATACAATGCGTATGTTTTGCCCGGGAACGAGCTTGGTTGTAATCCAAATTACCGGATTTCTGAGTTGGCCCGAAGTGCTGGATTCGTGGAGGCCCGTCCAAATAATTCCTTTGGGTTTTCGTACTGTAGTAATTCTTCGGGTTCCAATCTTTCTACGAGTTGTCACCAAAGTTTACCATGTCTTTTATGGAATGATGCAAATCCTATTGTTTATACTGTTTGTGCAAAGAAACCCATTAAAAGCAATTTCGTTGTCTTGGAACTGAAACCTGTAACATATAGTAACATGGACTTCATAGTCATTCGTTCTAAGATCCCCGAGGATGGGAAATCGCGCAAAGAAAACTGGTGCCGAGACTACGAAGAACTTTGTACGAGTTACAACATGCTACCGACTGGATGTGGAGGGAAGTACACAAATAATGCAAACTACTCCTTGTGTAGTGAAAAGTATAGATCGTACATGCCTGCAAGTGATATGTTGACATGCGGTGATGGAACAGTTGTCAGCAAGATTGCCAGAAAAGCTGGATTTAAAAATGCATTACCAAAGAACAGCTTTTCGTTTCATGATTGTGGAAAGTGCTCAAAGACGTTAACAGATCGATGTGACGATGCCTTATATTGCATGAACAAGTATGCATGGAAACAAGAAGTTTACACTGTTTGTGCGAATCCTAAAACTGCGTTTAATGTTCGTAGAACGTTGGTGACAACTTTAGATAATGTTTCGTATCGCGTAATTGAAGCAAAGTTAGGCAATGATGGACGAGCCATATCTGAAACTTGGTGTAAGGATTACGTAAACCTGTGTAGAATGTTCAATGCACGACCTCTCGCTTGTTCAAATGATAACTATGATTGTTTCAGAGCGTACGGTGCTCTGCCATCATCCATCTCTTGTGATGGAATGAACGCTTCTAATATCGCCCTGCAGGCTGGATTTTCTAATTCAAATGTTGGAAACACATTTGTATCGAACAATTGCAACCGTTGCTCAAAGATCAATTACAACTTATCTGACTATGTTTATGCCATTTGTGCGTTAAATCGTCTCAACTTTAAAATTATAAATTTCGAGAAAGTTTTTGTTTTTGGTAATATGCTCACCGTTGTGTTTGCGAGGTTGCCAGAGCACGTGTTGACCATGCAGTGTAGAGATTATTCTGAATTGTGTCGTGCTATTGGTCAGAATCCAGTCGCTTTCCATCGGGGGTTTGTGACCGAAGATATTCTGAAATGTCGTGATCAATACAGTGCTGTTGTAATGAAAATCTCTGAGGACGCTATTCATCTTATTGCTCGTAAAGCTGGATTTAGTGAAGCGAATTATGGAAATACCGTGGCATTCAAAAATTGCTCAAAGTCTAGTTGTCAAAACAAACCATATTCTTACAAATGTAGTAAATCATTACACTGCTTAAATGGAAAAACAAAGAAGATTTACGGATTGTGTGTGGAAAATACGCGGCATTCAAACTTCTACGTACTAAACAATAAGACAGTAAAAGTAAATGGTCTTTCGTATGTTGCATTAAAAGTCCGCATTCCAGACCATCGCCTCTCTAAGTATGAAAATTGGTGTCGAGATTATGAACAGTTATGTCGCGTCTACGGCATGAGACCATTGTCCAGCAAAGTAAATCGAAAATGTACCATTGGATATTATTGTATAAACGATACAAAACTATACTCGCACACACTTCCTGAGGTATTCAAGCAAGCTGCCTTTGCAAACGTGACAATGGATGACGTATACACTCTCAGTGATTGTGATAAAGAGGAATGTGATATGACGTTTATGATACCTCAATGTGTGAACAGAGCATGTTCACAGTTTATCCATCAGCGCACCATATTCTACTCTGTGTGCGCAAAGATGAAAGAAAACTTGCGCACTAATTTTGAAAGCATCGAAATTCGTACTGAAGGTACGTTCATGGCGGCAAAAGTGCGCTTGCCTTTGCATGGACAATCCAGAACAGAAAATTGGTGTCGAGAGTATGAAACGTTTTGTAAAAGCTATTCTCGTCAGGCTTACTCTGTTCAAACAAATAGTGCTTCATGTTCAACGTTTTACAACTCAACTTTATCCCAGAACGATATTTTAGCGAATGATATCGTCAAGAAGGCTGGATTTAATGACGTACCAAAGAAATGTGTATCTACTCTATATAATTGTGATTTTTGTCAGAAAAATCTTGATCCTAGTAACTGTCCTTTCAACGATTGTCTAGCCGCTGCAATCACATGTAACGAACTATATATTATATGCTCTTGACTTTCTTCCTTATATGACTCTTTCTAATGAAAGCATATGTAACAGCGACCTTGAACCTTTAGTTATAACGTAAGTTGAAGTATGATGTATGTAGATGAAGTATACAGATAGAAAATGCAAACATTATAACTTAGATGAAGTATGATGCTATGAATATTGACTGCAATGCAAGCCAAAGATAGTCACATAAAGATATATAACGTATGTCATTATATACAATTATACAACCTAGTTTCACTTAATTTTTACGTTTTAGCAAACTCTGATATTTGCATTTATAAAAAAGTTTTTTTCAGTTTTTGAAGCTTTAAAGAAGTAAATACGATTGGCTAACTTACTTGTGGTATGTTTGTAAATGTAGATCGTCCAGGTTGGTATAGTCCTGAGAAGGACTGTTTTTGTTGTTGTTGACTGACGTTTCGACAACCTTAGCGGTAGTCATCTTCAGAGTCAAAGACAGTCAAAGACTCAGAAGATGACTACCGCTAAGGTTGTCGAAACGTCAAAACAGTCCTTCTCAGGACCGATCTACATTTATGTAACCCGGGTTCAAACCATTTACTTTATTACTGGTGGTATGTGATATTTATTTTCTATTTAGCTTGAATTATTTGACATATTGTCTTTTTACTATGAAAGTCATGACAGACTTATTAACGTACAGGTAAGTTGTGCACGACAGTATGACAACACGAATTTACAGCATAAACTTTTCTGTAACATATCGTGTGAGTATATGTTGAGCAGATTTTCTTTAACATATTACATTCACAATAGTACGATAACTTGATTACTAATGAATTTACGTTGTATTATTAATGTGAAATTTAAATATGGCAATGGAAAGTTTGGATAAGTTTGCAAAAGTCACATTTATACTGCGCGTTAAAAGACATATATTTTTCAAAAGCAAAATTACTTTAATTTTTACGGTAAATGATGACTCAAAATTTCCTAGTCTGACACTGAGTACGCCTCGCGTATCTATTCTCTAAACGTCCACTCTACTTAATTTATTCAAAATGGCGGTCAAGATGCAAAGTTTAGTAGATCAAAATACAGATTGTTTAGGGGAATATTTGAATTTACAACTCACTGAAATTGAAATGCTCCAGTCCATGTTTGAGGAAGGGAAAGAAATCTGTGTAGATCACGATACATTAGCTCAAGCACAGGAATACCTTGTAGGTAACAGGAAGTTAAAACCGAATAAACTGAAATTAAATCTGAGACTTTTCATTAAAAATGATGATGTTGATAGCTTACTAGTGAACTTCAGTTTACCTCACGAATATCCCAAGGAACTTCCTGAAGTTGATCTCAAATGCGATTCTTTCAGAAGAGAATCACAAAAACAGATAAACGATTTGCTAAATGTCTTTTTGACCACCTTGGAAAAAGGAGAAGAGTGTATTGTCACCATAATTCAATGGCTACAAGAAAACTGGCCCGAATTCTTTGAAAAACAGCTCACCTTTGGAAGGATGACAAAAAATGAGACAGAATCAAAACAAGATAATCATGAACAAAATATGTGCAGAACATGGCTGTACATGCATCATATATACAGCAAGACAAAAAGGAAACATATACTTGATTGGGCACATGAGTCAAAGCTGACAGGTTTTTCTCTACCAGGTAAACCAGGAGTTGTCTGTATTGAAGGTGATTCTAGGGACACAGAAGAGTATTTTGCTCGCTTGCGTCGACTTAATTGGAAGAAGATTCAATGTCGACACAAGGAAGAAAAGATTAAGGAACGAAGGTTTTCTCAATTCAAGGAAATAATTTTTCAGATCCATGGAAGTGGTGATAATAGGATGGATTTCGGGGAATTTTTCCAATATCTTTTGGACCATAATTTGGGTGACATTTTCAAAATTCTGTTTGGAATTGAGGGTAAACTGAACAGTAAATAAAGATTTGAATAAAATTACAATAGTTGTGTTCACAGGGAACTAAAAATGAAGAATTTACTTTCATACACAATAAATTGCATTACATATTGAGTTTGAATTTCAAGTTAAGTGCAGAATTTCGGGAAAATTCACCGAACCAAACTTGTTTGTTTGTGTCAGTATATCTTCCTTCTCCAATCATCTTATTTTCTGAAAAATTTCCTTCAAAAAATGAGCCATTGGGCCAAGTATATTTACCGTAACCATGGAAACGGTTCATATCAAAGCTACCTTCATAAATAGCACCAGAAGCGCAAATCATTTTTCCTTTGCCGTGCATTTTGTCATCTTTCCAATCTCCTTCATACGTCAAACCGTCATTTCCTATGTGAACTCCCTTTCCTTGTCTAAAAATACCGCCGTCCGGCAGTTGTACTATTTCGCCGTTGTATTTGTCGCCATTTGGAAATATGTACGTTCCTTTTGAAAATATGGGACTTGCTGACCGTTCTTCTTGTGGTTCGGTCTTCTTTGTAGTGGGCATTAGTCAAATGTTTTCAAAAACTTCGTTATATTAAAATTAAAATTTGTTGACATCAAGACTGTATATGCTTCAGTTACATATAGAGATCAGTACCTAGCAATTCAAATAGGCGATAATCCATAATTCAACGGTTTATTAAATCCGAGCAATGTTAAATCCGATGATTTGGGAAACTTGCTAACACAAAGCATTGAAATAATAGGTGATACAGGGTTTATATAAAAGTAATATGATACATAAATTAGAACAATAAAAAGGAAATAAGATAATATAATGAGGAGCGTCCGAGCGTATTATAAACTAAATATTGTATTGAATTTAAAAACTTGAACATTGAGGTCAGGGTTAGTTTTGTTAATGTGGAGTGCTTCTTTGATTTTAAGGGTGAATGACACCTTCTTAAATCTCACTCATGCAAAACCAACTATTCACCCTCTTGTTTCAAAATCATCGACACTGCTGACACCTCATTCACCCTTAAAATCAAAGAAGCACTCCACATTAACAAAACTAACCCTGACCTCAATGTTCAAGTTTTTAAATTCAATACAATATTTACTTTATAATACGCTCAGATGCTCCTCATTATATTATCTTATTTCCTTTTTATTGTTCTAAGCATTGAAAAATAACTCGAACTAATCCTCTGTAGTCATCGCCGCTGACTGATAATTTGGGAGAGATTAACCACTTGTGATTACGAAGTGTAGCATAAGAATATATTTTAGTAAAACACAAGAATACATGCCCTCCAATTATCAATATTACAATGACAATATGCCACTATCCCTGAAATATTACATAAACATACAATAGAAATAGATTTATTTAAATAATTTTTACAAATATGTACGGCACGTACACCTCTAAATTCAGTAGTTTGCTAAGGCACTTCTAACGTAATGCCTGTCGTTTTTTTTGTGTTGGTGCTACGTAATTGTTAGGTGCATGAGAATGTCTGGGTTTCTATAAAATAATAATTTACCTTATAAATCTAAACAAACTCCTTAACAAGAAACAATACTTTTGGTTACCTCAACAGGTTCATATCGTAGCATTTGTTCCTGGAATACATTAAATCATTTTCATTATAAATAAATGATAAAAATAAAAATAAATGTTATAGTAAAGGTATTTTCATTTTTAGTTTTTAATAGCACAGTTATTCTCACCCTAGTTGACCATCTTAAATTCTTATGCAGTTTTTCTCCAGGAACTTTATTTGATGACCATTCTTCTTTAAATTGATGATATCTGGAAAAAAAACCAGAAATACGTTCATCATGCAAAACTTGATGTATTTATTCTGTGCAAATACCTTCTCACTGGATCAGTTTTTCGATTGTTTTTAGAATTAAGAACATCTTGTTTGGGTCGAATAACTAGAATATTGATTTTAAAATCAAATTTTACATTTTCAATCAACTTTAAGTTTATGATTTAAATCATACATGATGGTAATGAATGTCTATTTTGTCTCCACGGCTGTAAAACAGAAGATCTTTCTGACATTGTATCATCGTCACTATTTTCATAATTATCCTTCAATGGTAGTTGCTGTAATCTTTTTTCCAAATCTGAAACATCTGTAGCTGCAAAATTGAAGTTTCTGTGAAATTTCCATACTTGTTAAATTGTATAAAACCCTTGATTGCTGTCATTTGGTGCATATTTTGAAATTACCATTTTCTTGACTGAAAGACTCATCAAATACATGTGTTTCACCGTTTCTTTTCCTTTGACAAAAATATCAATACCAGAATTAACTTGTGATGACATAAAGTTTATGATTTGATAAGCTTACAACAATTCTTACCGCAAAACCTTTCTTTTTATCTGAGCAAAATTTCCATTCTCCTATTCATAAATAAAGGTAAATGGGACTTTTGTTGAAAAGATTGAAAACAATCTAGCAAGCAATCACAGTAAATGAATTTTATTGAATGAATGAAATTTCTGAAAAACTTTACCTTATTATAAGTGTTTTCTTTCACATAATACTTGGGATTGTATCCTTTGCGTTTTTGAGTCACTGATTCATCAATTCTTTTTGATTCAGGCGTTTGTGATGGGTAAGTTATACTACTTTCAGTAGAAGTGGAATCTGATGTATCTGACATTAAAATTGAATTTGAAATGGAGTCTTCCTGTTCGCCATTAACTGGAGGGGTGAAATCCGTTGCACTTTCGGAAAAAATAAGCTCGTGAAGATCTAAAAATTTATAAATGATGTTGAAATCTGTTTCGCGGTGTGAGATCATTGAAGAAGGGTTTAATATTAACCATTTGAAAATTCCCTAAGAGCTTCATTTGGAATGTTATTGTATCCAAGTTCTTTTAATTTCTCACGAATTTCATCATCAGTAAATTGCCATTTTCTAGATGAGCTGGCCATTATTTTCAAAAACTGTCATGTGTGCAGTGTGAAAAAAAATATCAAAAAATGTTGGATCACTTGAATTTTTATGACATTGAACTAGTTACCAATCTCCTACGAGTGAATATCGAGTTTTATGAGTTTTACCAATTTCATATTATTTATGTTTCGCGAAATTTTCTAACACTTGATGACTTTGCTAAGAGTTTATTTTTGACGACTTTGAATGTTTACAAAAAATATTGAAAGCCGCAAAGAAAAAAGTATACAGTTGAAAAACCCGCCTTTTTGCTCTTCCATATAATTACAGCCTGTTTGCAGGTGTAAAGGAGAAAATGACAACAATAAAACGAATAAAAACTGTTAACGGCGACAAAGAAATTATTCATTTATATTGTGTTGGTGTATTGAAAGAATTCGAAAACAAAGATGTACTTGTGGCCAAAATATGCCAAACAAATACTTTTTTACAAAGAAACAAAGCGCCTCGCTGAACATCAATTTGGTGAACTATGTGCTCGAGGCGTTCTTCCATAAACATCTGTTAACATTTATCTTCTTGTGAAAACGTGAACATTAATTAAACGATGTAACAAACAGCGAGGAGCAACTCTTAATACTAAAACAAACATTGCTATGTCGAAAATATTGACTTGGAAATAATATAAGATTTACCGGTAAGTTTAATACGTTCAACATCATCAATACTGTTTGGAGTAAAGTAAGTTCGATCTTAATCCATTATCTGAAATGCAATTCTTAAAATATCATCGAGTTCATCACATCAGTTCATTGACTAAGGGAATTTTTGTTTCAAGAGAAGACAAGTCTTCGTTTTAATTAAAGTTGAAGATATGTGTTTAAAAGGAAGTTTGCTCTTGCTGTTTTCATGTGTAGCATTGTAAGTATTTTCTACTTTTATCTCTTAAAATGAGCAGAGTATTGAAAGAATTGTTCTCCAGTGGTATTTTCTGATTATAACTTGTTGAAGTAATGAATTTACTGTACAAAAATGTATTAAATGTAGTGTGAAAGAACTTAATGTATTAAAAAAGTCTTTATCTTGGCTAAAACAAATTGTTGAGCAGCATACATGGATATTTAAATGCGTTAGAGTGCGTAAATCGTGTATATGCCATTGGGCAACTTAGATGATAAAAAACTGTATTTGATCATTGAAAGTATGATTTTCATTGATGTTTTGAGTCTCAAAGTTGGGAATTTTGACCACCATTGTATAAAGCTGCTAACTAATGTTGTTTGTCATTTAAACATTTTAAATTAATGATTTTAGCTATATTGACAAGAGATTAGATTTTCGAAAGCTATGTGCCAACTTTGTTACAAAATTATTTCCACGCTAAGTGATTATTTACAAACACAAGTATGATCTGTTGTTACAGGGAAACGGTGTAAGCAATGAACATGACATTGTTTTTTAATTACAAATGGATTAAGGAAAAATGACTAGTTCTTTTGATTTTTCAGACAAAGCTTTTGAAAATGTATATAAATCATGTCTCAAGGAAAGCAGAAGATTAAAGTAATTATAATGAAGACTTTAATCTATGTTTTCTCTTAAATTTCTTGATATTTTTTTCTGGATTTTCACAACAAACAGCAAAAAAGTTTTTTAATGTGTGATGTTTTTTATTATAAGAAATCAATTTTGATGTGATTGTTTATAAAATGCAATGTTTATTGTCATGGTCAAACAAAAAATTACCGACTTTGAGCTTCAGATTGTTAAAGTATTGCTTTGTTTGTTTGGTCTTTCATGAAAAACAATTTAATATCAAGATGAACAATTTCTTTCATTTTTCATTTGAAGGTCAGCAAGCCGATCTGTGAACATTACTAACTATGATTATGATCATTTTGTTTATGCTCAACAATGGCCCCAAAGTTTCTGTGATTGTAGTGAAGTAAGCAAATCTTTTTTTTCATTGCTTTTCTCTTGCAATTGCTTACTCATAATTATTTTTAGTATCGCTGTCGGATTCCTGAAAAGGTGAAAACCTGGACTGTCCATGGGCTTTGGTTGGTTTGAAATAATTAGTTATATAACACAAAGAAGATGGTGTCATGTTGAGTTGTTTAGAACACTGTTGATTGTGTTTTTAGGCCTACTCTAGGAAAGACAGAAAAACCAGATTACTGTAATAGATCATGGCCATTTGAAGAATATGAAATTTTGGTAGGTGTTAGAGTGAAATGCTGATGGTGTTTCTATGGATGTTGGGTTGAATAAGCAAGAGGTTTGGTTCCCTCGTCTTGCTGTCTTGTTTAAATATACATTATAAAAAACTTGTGTGTTAGTGGATGGCAAAAAGTTAGTTTGAAGTTTTCAATTCTGCAATTCAACTTTTTACTTAATTAAGTTAGCACCCTCTTAATATCTCTAGGAAACTCACTCTCCGGGTAATCAATCTCCACTTTTAGCAAATTAATCCCTCGAGGAGATTTCCCTGTATCCTTGCAAATTAATTCTTCGTTTGTGAAAATCTTGCTATCAAGTAGAATTCTTTGAATATATTTATACAATTTTTTAAGGATATTGAAAACAAGCTTGAAAAATTTTGGCCTTCCCTTGAGGATTCTAGTCGGGACTCTAGGATATCATTTTGGTTTGTTTCAAACAATTTATTGCTTATTTAAGCCTTTCTGACTGTGGACTGGATAACTTTTATGAAAATTCTATCATTTTATTTAATGCAGGCAACATGAATGGAAGAAACATGGAACATGTTGTACCGATTTGACATATCTGGACAGTGAACACAAATACTTTATCATAGGACTACAGCTGAACAGAAAATATGATATATTGAGGTAACTGATTTAAAGATTTAAGATCAGGAATGGTTGCTTGGATTTTTGAACCCCTCTTAGCCCTAAATGGCTAGTGGTGGTGCAAAAGGAGTGGCAGTGGTGCTGGGGGGTGGATGTGGTGCAGGAGGGATAGAGGTGGTGCTGGAGGGGTGGAGGTGGTGCAGGAGGGATAGAGGTGGGGTGGAGGTGGTGCTGGAGGGATAGAGGTGGTGCAGGAGGGATAGAGGTGGTGCTGGAGGGTGGATGTGGTGCAGGAGGGATAGAGGTGGTGGAGGGATGGAGGGTGGAGGTGGTGGAGGGAGGGTGGAGGGAGGGAGGGGTGAAGGTGGTGCTGGAGGGATGGATGTGGTGCAGGAGGGTGGAGGTTGTGCAGGAGGGAAGTCAATTATTCTACAAAATACCAAACGATTCAGCAAAAAAAATTGTGATAGAGTGTAAAGAAGCACTAAAAGTCTTCCAGTTGCAATAAAAAGTAACAGAATTTAACAAAAAAACTCTGAGATGCCATAACAATACTTTCAACCCAAACTAAACTACCAATGTTTTAGATCAATCGTTGTTTTAGATACCCATTTATTTAAACTATTTTTTCTTTCTTGAAAATAGTATATTGAATGATGCCAATATTGTACCTAGCCGATCACAAACATATAAGGTATGTTTATTGGAAATGATATTGAATGTGGTTAAGACGTATATTTATCATGGCTGAGCTATATAATTTTGTACGTATATACAAAATGTGCGTTTGCGTGTAAAATATATTTGTTTGATCTTTTTAATGTTCATTAGCTACATGAAATACATAAAGCTGTGCAGGGGAAACTTGGTTATGTACCAGCATTTCTTTGCTGTAAAAATGATGTAAGTTAAGTTTTTTATGTCAGTTTTCTACTCATTTAACTTGTCAAGATAATTGTGCAGGGTGTTCTCAGAATTACGTATTATAAGTATTTGTGAAGTTTTTTTAAAAAACTCATGACGAAAATCTTACAGTCATCAACCAAGGAATAATTCTGGGGAAGTTTTCCACTCACTATACATTGACAAAGTACGAAATTTTAGACATTCAAGTCTCCGAGTTGATATGTAAGAAAGTTGTGGAAAGTCATTTCACGATTATGTACTTCACAAAAGATTTCACAACAGTTGTTGATATTTTTGTCCTATTTAAACTTTTTTTCTCTCTTGATCCTAGAGCAAACAACGAGTGGAGGAAGTCAGGATATGTTTTGACAAACAACTGAATCTAATTGATTGTAAAACAGGTGATGAGGAATGTACGAACAATGTTCCTATATATTACGAACCATTGAATCCATACCCAGGAAATATAGTTCACCCTACGTAGTTTCCAGTACTCGCAAATGGAAAAACTCCCTTTATCATGTATTTACTTTCTTTGTTTCATTAGCTAATATTTTATCGTATTTTTAATCAACCATTGACTTATAACTTAAGCAAGGAATTTTTATGCATTGATTCATACCACAATATAATATGATTTTTCACATTGGTATTGCCAGGATTAGTATTATGAAAACCTTTACCCCTGACTGTCACCTCTGAAGTCCATCACTGACCGTCACCTTCTACTGTCAAGACAGACCTCCACGCCTGACCTTCACCACTGACCTTCACCCCTGTCCTCCACCATTGACCATCACCCCTAACCTCCACCACTAACTGTCACCACCACTGTCCATTACCACTGTCATCACTGACCTTCACCACTGACCTTCACCACTGACCTTCATCACTGACCTTCATCACTGACCTTTCATACTGACTGTCATCACTGACCGTCATCACAGACTGTCACCATTACAGTTCATTACCACTCACCTCCACCACTCACAATAGAACTTCACCCCTGACCTTCACCTTTCAATTTCTGCCCTGAATTACACTACTGACCCTTTACTACTTCGTTTAGCTTTCAATTTTATCTGTCACATACAGTTTATTAGCAGCCATGTCAGTATTTGCTATAGCAATTTTTTACTTTATAATTTGTAAGTACATCTTACTCACACGGGTTTTATCCATATTATTCAACTGGCAACGCTTTGAATATGAATAATCATTTGTATTGTATAGAAATTGCTTTTGGGTGAGAGACATACTCTACATTAATTATATTCTTAAAAATGCTGTTTTCACCTTAAATTCGGTGATAACCTGATTAATTTAAAAGAAAACGTGACATTCTCCTACTAAAGCGTTGCTGTTTTACCTTCTGAATACATTCTGTATTATACAGTTCATTGCTAGCTGGGTTGGGGACGGGGATTAGGAAGAGCTCCTTCCCATGACAAAACGAATTTTTTCCTTAAATCTCCCCAAACTCGAGTGCAAGATCCTCAGCAACATTTTTACATGGTAAATAAGGGGGTGTTTACATGAATCCGGAATGACTTTCAATCCCGATCGAAACGTGATGTCAATCCGTGTTTACATGAAACTAATTGTTGTTTTTCTTCGCACTCATTTTAACCCATTTAGCCTCTTTATTTGCTTACGAGCTTCAATTTGCCAGAAGACAATACCCATGGCACATGCGTGCTTCATCATTAATCACAATATCATTCCAGAATGAAACTCAATTCGCGTTTACATGAGATAAAAAGTAAATTTCGATCCGGAATGAAACTAGGAATGAACTCGATCCGGAATGAAACTAGGAATGAACTCGATCCGGATCGAGTTGTGACTCATTCCGGATTCATGTAAACATGCAATAGGATTTCTTTTAAAGTGGAATGAGTTCATTCCGGATCGAAACTCATTCCGGATTCATGTAAACACCCCCTAAGTGCAGCTAACTGGATGCGAGACGTGATCACTTGACTCGATCGATTAAAAACAGAAGTTCTTCACTGGAAATGTCACCGGAAATGGATACGTCATTATGTTCCGGTGAATTCAATATTTTCAAAAACGTTAATTTCTTGGATTTGGAAGAAGCAGCTCTACATTTAAGGTGTGTTTTTTTTGTTTATCTATCTAAGTTATTATATTTTATGAAATTTCCACTTATGCAATTGTATTACTGTTCAAGGAACTGAACTATAATTGTTTTTCAGGAGAAGAAAACATATTGAAGTTTACAAAATGCATTTGAAAGGAAGTTGTCTTTGGTCAATTACGTTTGTTATCGTAGCCTTGTAAGTATTGCCATGTTTTACCATATGAAATGAATGGAAAGGGGCAACAGCTGCATTTATTTTCATGTTAACGATGGTATGATTTTAAAGTAAAAGGCTACTGTAAAATATCTCTAGAATGGTCCAAAACAGGATAAGTTTATGAGTACTCAGCACGTGACACGCAGACGATTTGCATGTTACCAAGCCCAAACTGTAGTATGCTTTTTAGTGAGCCCAAATGATGAAGTCCTCCATCTTCTTGAAAATATTTTCCATAGAAATTCTTTTGATATGGAAACTTACAAAAGGCATTATTGCTCTGTTTGTAATTTGCGCAAAGTTTTTTTTATACTTTGCTTTGTATAAATAGACAATAGTTTATGAAGTGATCGAAATTTTTCTTTTTTTTCAGGTCAGTTGGTGAATCTGTGAATGTGACTAATTACGATTATGATCACTTTGTTTATGCTCAACGATGGCCTCAAAGTGTTTGTGCTTGTAGTGAAGTATGTTTATGTTTTTGTATGTTTTTATGTTTGTATGTTTTTACCACATATCATTTAATGTTGAAAAAATTTTCTATCAAATATATATAAACATTTGAAATTTTTTGTTATTGCTAATCTATGGTGAAAAAATATAATTATATGTCATATTTACATGTACACATTAAAATTAAGGGTCGCTGTCGAATTCCAGAGGAAGTAAAAACATGGACTGTCCATGGACTGTGGTAAGTATTTGTGCTGTTTGATAAACATTCTTTCATTCTTGTGTCGAAGTTTGTAAAGCCAAATGGCAATTTGAATGAGATGGTTTAAAATTAGCTTGCCATTTTATTTTGTTGTCTGTGTTTCATCGATTAAATGATATTTCACTCAACCATTTCATAATTTATTGTTCCATATTACACTTTAAGGCCCACTTTAGGAGACAGTGACAAACCAACTGAGTGCAATAGATCATGGACATTTGAAGAAGAAAAAATATTAGTAGGTGAAAATATTTTAATCAAGTGCTTTTCAATGAATCTTTTTAATGTAAATTTGTTTTATTTCAGGATATTGAAACACAGCTAGAAAAATATTGGACATCTCTTGAGGATAATGGTGAGAACTCTAGGATATCATTCTGGTAAGTTGTAATAAATATATTGCTTATTTTGGACTGATAAAATCTGTCTAAATGATCAGGACAACTTATGTTAAAGTTTTTTCATTTTATTTAATGCAGGAAACATGAATGGAAGAAACATGGAACATGTTGTACCGATTTGACATATCTGGACAGTGAACACAAATACTTTAGCATAGGACTACAGCTGAACCAAAAATATGATCTTTTAAGGTAAATAGTTCATGGATATAGGTGAAGTGCTATGCACATAAAATGATTAAACATAAATGGGTTTTTCTTATTTGAAAATAGTATTTTGAATGAGTCAAACATTGTACCCAGTCGATCACGATTGTACAAGGTAATTTTATCATGGCAGCAGTTATAATATACATGTTTGAAAAATGCTCAATTGAATTAGATCTATAATCCTTAGTTGTCAGTAACTTTGATGCAAATCCACGTTTCCGACAGTAGACACACGTGACAAAAATACGAGTTCAAATTACAAAATTCGGACAACCAAATGGTCGGAAACAGTATTTTAATGTAGAATAGTGGCAATAAAATGGTTATAGGAGATGCTTTTGAGTTTTGGGGCATTTGTGAATCTGATTCAAATTATTCAGAACGATTATTTATACAGGCAGAAAGCATAACACGAAATATTAACCATTATGAGTTAGAAAAAAGCATAACGATCGAATGAAAGCTTGAATACTGGCAAGTTTTCGCGCTAATGACTTTTTTGTAAGGATTGTTACAGGCCTTTACGGCGTGACTTAAGAATATCCAGGATGGATTCCAGCTGCATAAAACGCAAAAAGCAAGCCATACAAATTTTGAATTGTTATTTTTATTACATGTTGGTTTTGTTGTTCTTATAATCACTGATCACTATTAGTATTATTGATGGATGAAGACTCCTTAAAACTGGCTTTTCAGATTTATTTACCATGTACTTATACGTAAAAATGGAATTTAAAGAATAGTTTAAAATTTAAATGCATAAAATTACGACGACGCTAAATGATAACATAAAACATTGTCTTATTATGAACATGTGTTAATTGTATTCAAAGGCAGTCATGAATCTCATGTGGAATTTCGTGATATATTAAATCGTAAATAGCTTAAAAATAACAGTTAAAAAAATTCTATGACTTGCAATTTTCTTTGCTTGATGCAGCTAAAATCTTATCTGGATATTCTTTGGTAGGGTGGTTTCTTACAATGAAATGCATACTACATGCATTTACGTTATAGATTGGACTGCTGTCTCTATGCGATGCGATCATAAAAAGTCCTTTATATTCGAAAAGTGTACTGTTTAATCGCAAAATTACTCGATAAGTGAAGTTATATTCTACGTTGAATCATGAAAATATTGTAAGGTAAATCCCTTTTTTCCATGAAGCCCATGGGTGCTTTCGTTCATGATGAGAGAGTTACATTGTATAAGGAGGCTCTTGTTCATCACAAGAGAGTTATGAGAAAGTTACAATGTAAAAGGTAACAAGTAAAAAACGCATAAACATGTTTAGAGTTGGTTTAAATTATAAGTCAAAAAGGCAGAAGTTGTTTGAACCTTTGCAGTATCCTTGGATGTTCTAGTTTCTTTTATGAGAAGAAATCTTGTAAACAAAAAGATGAAATTCAAAAGCAAAAAAACCCGTTTTCGGTCCATGCTTCCCGATACCTTCTTATATGTAAGGCACTAGAACGCCGCATGTTAACGTTTCGAATCATTCACCTGCGATACTCTTTATACTGTATATGGCTAGTTGACATCTACGCCGCATCGTAATTGCGCATTGACTGAGTCGCATTGCGCACAGCATGATTTTTCTATTAAATTGTTACTAAGCATGCTATTTAGTCGGTGCTGCAGACTGCGCATGCAGAGCATGTGGTCGTTACTCATGCGATCGGTGCCATGATGACCATGAACTCGTGCAGGTGGTCAAGTCGATTGCGCATGCTCAAACTCACTGCGCATGTGCAGATGATTTATCTGAAAATTTGTGACTGAGCGAGTTAACTACTCCATAATCTGTACTAGTACCTCCAGTTGGTCGTTGCTATGACCATGATCTTGGAGAGTTTCTGGAGTTGACTACGCATGCTCAGATTAATTCTCAATTAATTTGTAACTCTGAAATTGGGGCTTGTAGATGCTCTGAACAAGTTTTCAATCATATATTTTGACATGTTCTTTGTCTTCTTAGGCTTGTTTTAACAATTGCATATCAATCTCTTCAACACTTTGTTATGGCACTCGTAACATCCGCGACAACGTTACAAATGTTTTTATTTTTCTATATAACTTTGTATTTGCATATTGCATTACATATCCAAGCTTTCCTCTGATTTGACGGAAAATGGTTGTTATTCACTCTTACACGTTCTGCATTATTATTCGTTCTGAATTTCAAAATTAAGGTTTACAAATGCCCCAAGAGCATTTTTCTATTTTATTGCCATTATTCTACATGTACAATACTATGTCCGTCCGACCATTTGATTGCCCGAATTTTATAATTCGATCTCGTATTTTTGTGTTAAACACAGGTTTACCTTTGGAAAGATGGATTACAACAGCATTGTCTGACTTCAAGTGTTCACGTGTTTCTTTTAATCTTTTACAGCTTGATGATATTCGTGAAGCTGTTCGGAGTAAACTTGGCTATTCCCCCATGTTTATTTGTTGTTCAAAGCATGTAAGTTGATTTTAAGCAAAACTTGTCATTTTAAACTGTATGCTCTACAAACTGTCCTTTCACTCATGACTACATGATGATAATCTTCACAAAGCTAGGATGGATGAGAGAGATGACAGATAAGGGTTTTATTTACGAAGTTTGCAAAGTAACAAATAAAGCTACATTATGTAGAAGTTTTTCTGTTGAAGAAAACGTCTCTTCTTCATTTCTCTGAGACAGGATTTTTACTAAACAGTAAACACTCACACAAAATTGCCTTGTGGATTTCAGATTGATACTTAATAGTTATTTTAAGTCATTTACAAGTGAATTCCGCGTCGTTTCTTCCAGTGTGATCTTTCATCAGAGAAATTTAACGAACCCAAAGTGTTATCTAATACATGTCTTAAAAATGGTGTAAAAATAGCGTGATAGGCCCTTGTATAAACCTACACGAACTTTTGTGTGTTGAATTTGTCGTTTTATAATATATTTACTTTTTTTAACACGTTATCTAACTTTGTCCAGTCCTTGTACTTTTGAATATGTAGTTGGTCTTCAACTGCACTTGGTGTTCAAATATATTTATTTATTGCAGAAAAAAGAACGAGTGCAAGAAATATTGATATGTTTGGACAAAAAGCTCAAACTAATAGATTGTCACCAGGCGGATGAACAATGTAAAAAACACACTCTCGTTCATTATGAACCATTAAATCCATACCCATGAACTGGAGTGAGCAAATCTTGTTTCCAGGACTCCCAATGGCAAGTTCTACAATATTGACTTTTCTTTGATTCATTAATGTGCTATTTTTTAAATTTTCAATTTACAAACTATTCGTAATGTGGCCTAAACTAAATGACAATCATTAAAAACTATTTTTGCATTTTTTCCACTATGATACTATAAAAGACATAAACGGCCGTCATTTATTGCCTAAAGTACATTATCATTCCACTGAGTATCTCTTTGAAGGCTTTCTTGTATTGCCTCTGAAAGAAAGCGTATATAATTGGGTTTATGAAACTTGACATAAAGATGAACACTGTCGTTGTGTACTCGGCGGCTCTCGGAATTGAGTCACGTCCATTTACGATCGCAATGAAGTTCACCAATCCCCTTGGTAACCAAAAGATAGCAAATGCTGTTGCAACCAACAGTAGACTACTTGTCACTTGTAATTCACGCTTACGTAAGCGGATGACTGAGTTAACGGATACATAACTACCGTGGATATCTCCTGTAGAAATTAAAAATATGCGGCTTTTTTACAAGACGTCACGTTTGTATATTATCCATGCTAATTTGTGTATTATTTGTTGAACTGATATATAAGACTATATGATTTTAAAAAAAAATTTAAGCATCATGCGTAGATGACAGTATTTATCATGAACATCTTGTACCTACTTTTATAGTCGTTTTACATGAACTGTGACTAATTTAAGTTATAGATAAAGTGCAAAGTTTTATCTTGAAATTTATTCTCCAAATAACTTTTACAGGATTATTGTAATGAATGATTTGTTGAGATAGTGTTATTCTGTGGGAAAGCGTTACATTTATGACGTAATGGTAATGATTGAAGACTACAGATTGTTAGTAATGTCATTTACTCTCAACTTTTTCTGTAACCTGTGATATAAATACCTCGTGTTCCAGGAGACAAAGATGGTTCATTTTCACAGGTTCTACAGTTGTCTCCGTTATTAGAACTTCTCTCATTTTTTTCAATCGAAGTCGATCCTGTTTCCTGACCTGATCCTGAATCCATTTGATTAACTTCTCTCTGTTGAGATTGACGAATCTTGCGTACCTTCAAGAACACTGCAATATACAGCATGGAGGCTACAACAGCAGGAATAATATAACAGAAGACTAGAAGAGACGTAGAGTGTGCCTTATGTTGTGACCAATTGATGTTACAGAATAAAGTTCCATGTATGTAGTCATAACCACCCCATCCACAAAATGGTGCTATAGACCACAAGAGGCTGTGTAACAATACAATTAAAAGCATTTTGTAAGTGGTCGTTGGTTTCCAATTCAGTTGATAACGATGCGGAAATGTAACTGCTATGTAACGATTGACACTGATACTGAACAATATACCAAATTGTATTGCGGTCAGTACAGTATTAAGGAAGCCTGATGCAACACAAAGATCATGACTTTGTGGCCATTCACCGTGGAGCGCTGTCATTACTGTAAGAGGCATGATAAACGCTGCCATACAGAAATCTGATGTTGCTAAAGCCATCACCAAAATTGCTGGTGAAGACTTCCTGAGACTTGTATCGCGCCAAAATGCAATATGAACCAGAAGATTACCAAATATTGAAACTATGGCAGTCATGACTATTGTCACGACGAGAAAATAGATTCCAGCATTTGGTGTAAATTCTTTATGATTGCTGTTGTTGGTTTTGTTCCCGTATAGACTTTCCATCGCCAACACAGCTAACAATAAATAGTTATCTTGTAATCCTTGTGATCTCTCCTAAAGTCCTGTTATCCGCGATTTATGAAAACTGATCCCTAATTTCAGCCACTAACGTTTCATTAATTCTAAAATGTGAAATATGAAATGTGATTATTATTGGTTATTATCATCAGAGTGCTGGCATTTCAATGAAAATACCTAAAATATTTGAGCAAGTTTCATACAGAGAAAAACTTGCATAATTTGGTGCTAGAAAAACGATGTGAATTTATTAGTGAAAATATTTAGTTAAGAAGAGTGGAAAAAATTATAATTCGATATTTAGTCTGATTTACCACTCATACTATAACACTCAGAAAACATGAAAACTACATGAGCTCAATATTGTAGTTGCAGTACAATTTTGTTAGAAAAAACTATGCACAAAACCCAGCATTCAGCAACATAACACATTCATCTGCAACTTATCATGGCATATAACATGAATATTTACCGAAATATTTTTATTAAAATTAAGACATGTGCCTAACGTCCTTCTACAGCCAATGTGTGGAGAGGGCACTTGGAGGAGCAAATTATAGCAAATTTTGGAGGGACCATCAGGCTGATAATCAATAATCGGATTTAGCGGACACGACGTTAGAGGTCTGGTGGCGACCCTGACGCGCGCTAGCGTTTCTCTTTCGTTTCTCAAGGCTTGCACGAAAGTGTACGCTACACCAAAGCACTTTAATCTGCGATTTGTAGATACATATATACAAATAGGACCAGTTATTCTTTAGTTGAAGTAAGTAAACAGTTCAATTTAACGTTTGAATGTAATTTTGTAAATTTTGATGAATATATACGTCAATATGGGTCGTCGTTCCGATATTAAAAGCGAAAGCGATGAAATATGTACTCTGTACAAGTCTTTGTAAATGCAACTTTGTTCAACTTAGTTTAATTGTGACAGTTTTCAAAATTTAAAGCAAATTATGTTACGACGTCGTCAATAACTTCACATATCAGCCCTGAAAAACACATTGACGAACAAACATCTCAGTATTACTTATTAGGTAGGTGTATAAAAGTATTTAAACTGGTCAAAACTATGACTTCAATGTTTTTATTGAGGCATTTATGTAACGTTGCATAAATATTGCTGCGTATGTAATAATCTCTCAAATCCAAGACTAACTTCCGCTTTTTTATGTAATGTCACTTATGTCTGGAATTAACACTGAGCCTTCAAAATCTTTAAACTTGCCTTTCACTGCGAATGTTATAAATACTAATGATTTTGTTAGCTCGTGCTTTGTCATTTCAACATCAATTGTGCCCCCAAGGTATATAGTTAATGGAAGTGCACGGTAATGTATATAACTTACATCTATGTTAGAAGTTTCAACTTTATAATTATTCATACAGAGCCCTCAAATAATGATCATAAGTTACCTGCAAATGCTTGTTTTTCATACACTCCAAATTTTTTGTCAACACTACTTCGTCCTTTGGTATAAATGTCTTAGCGCAAGTGTTCATAACTTCCTCATTGATATGGTGCATTAATGCATGTTACTTTCACTTTACATTTCCACTTAATTTAATGAAGTTTTTTCAAAAATGCTTAAGTTCCTTCGAAGTTCCAGATAAGATTACCAATTTGTTGGATGGTGTACTCTCCTGTAAAAATGATGTAACTTTCAAATAAGTTAGGCCACGTTACCCATAATTATATACATTAAATTAACTGTACAGTACGTATTATTGGAAGTTTAGCGTGCTTTCTGTGTATGGTTGTGAATGTGTCGCAACAGTGTCTTATATGTCTATAGTCTGAAGATCTTTACGACACTGTTCAGGCACGTTCACAACCATATGGAAATCAGTCTTTTCCTTTTTGTATCAAAATATGCATGCAGCTGCTAAAAATAGAAATTTGTTCGTGGGAATCATGGCCGTGAAACTGAATTACAAATGTAGACATTGTGCACACGCCGGGCCTATTATTATTACTGGCGCTGGCCTTGTTAGAGGTCTTATACAAAAGAATATTTTATTAATACAATTATGGGATCCAGCTGGCATTGGCAAACAATGTTGTTTTGTGAGTCCCAAGATGAAAATCATGAATTAACGATCTGACGCTCTAGTTTATTATAAACATTTGAATATCTTATATTATTGCAAAGTATTCTTTCTCTGTTGTTTGTGTAAGCATGTTTATAATGTTCTTTAGAATGCCTCCTTGTTTGTCAAAAATTTTACACAGAGAAACTTATCCTCTATCGGCTATCCTTTCGAACCTTGACGACCAATCATGCATTTTTGAGACCTGCATTAAGAAAATTATCAAGACTAATATATTTACTTATGATGAGCTCAATTTATCTTTTCCTTATAATGACCAACCTGTTAATAAATGGTTCACGAAGGATTTACCACCCATCAAAGAAGCTGACACTGCTCGCCAAGTAAAAATCATCAATACTCCTACTGAAGAGGAGGCAATCTGTGAAATCGAAGCCGAGATATTGAGGAGGCAGAAAGACCAGAATACAGAGTTGTATTTTCATGGTACTAAACATGAGTATGCCGTAGATATACTTGAGAATGGTATTGATTTATTTAAAGTTAAACCAAACCGCGACTTTTCCAATGATGACGGTGGGTTCTACTTAGCAAATGATTATAAATATTCCTTAGAGGAATATTCTATAGTGCACGATAAGCCAGCTATTCTATTTTTCAATATGCATCCCAAAAACATAAAAGATTTCAAAGAATATGACTTATGTGGTAAAAATAATGAAGACGAATGTAATATAGTTAATAATTACTATAGACATGGGAAAAAAGACAAAGTAAGTAGACATGAGAAAAAAGACAAAGTAAGTAGAGAGATAATATCGAAATTGAAAAAATGCCATTTTATCAAAGGCCCCGTCACAGATGATAGAGCTGGTTCGAAGGATGGTAAATATGAGAACTTGCTGCAGATTTGTATAAAGAAAAAAATAATGGCTGAGGCAATGAGTGGCAATCCTTCATTGGTTGGTGCAGTTTTTATAAAACCTAAAGAGAAGAAAGAAGAGAAGTCAAAGAACAAAAAAGGCGTGACAAAAAAAAATAAATCCAGTTTTAAGTGAAGAATCATTGGTTGTGTCTCTTCTCTTGTTATTTATATGTCAACATTACCGCTCTTTAATTGTATCTTATGCTATGAACGTCATTCCAATGATAGAATTATTTAAGAAATAGCCTGCAGTAATAATTGTTTAATAAATGAATAATTACATACATTTGTGTACTCAGAAGCATTTCGCTTGTCTAATTATAATCCAAAATGAAACAGACTTCTCGTTTTCTTTATTTTCAAGATGAAAGCAGAAGGTCTCTGCATGTTTTCACAATCTGATGGTATTGCATGAAATTGTCTGCTTGTACTGGTTATTAATATCAGTTTGAGATTGGATTAGAGAACTATTTCACGTATTTGTGAAACAGGAATTTTAAAGTCCCTTCAGAAATCAAACTAGCTTCAGTACGAATGGTATGTTTAAAAATATTTCAAATTGAAATTTGAAAATCACATTGCAAACAGGTCTTTGTGCCCCATTGACGAAACAATATCATCCATATCGCCCACAGCTTTATTGGATAAAATTCCATTACAGTGGTAAAAATAACCGTTTCTAAATTCTTGGTATTACAAGCGAAGCAACCACTTCACTCAAAGAATTTTACCAGACATACAATGCTGCAAACAAGAGACAACCTTCGAAAAAATTGTAAACTAGTCTGAGGGTAATGAGGCTTTAATCCTGGAGGGTTGGGTGGGGCTTACCCTAATAAAACTTAAGTTGTCAGTTTCGAGGAAGATCGATGTGTCTGTATGTGAGTGGGGGAGAGAGACAATCATATCATGCTGGACTGCACGTTGAAAGGAAGTCGGGCAAATTCAACATGAAATAAGGTCAAATATGCCAGTGAATGATCATTTTAAATTTTGCACAATCAGCAACAGCTGTAGGACGAACTATACTTTGAAAGTAGCCAAAAGGGTTTTTATGTGTCAAGATCCAGTAAAAATGTAAAATAGGTCGAAAAGTAGCCGCAACGCCAACGTTTCCCTATACCCATGTCATAAATTTATGAAAGCCAAAATCGAATTATTTAATCCAGCAAAACCAGCAAACCCAACTTGACTCATTCACGGTCACGTGCTCAAAAAGCGATGTCTTATCCCACAAATCATTGCCCTGCCAGTTATGAATTATTCTGATTATGTCACAATTTAGCAAACGCCATCAAGCATCTTTCACTTGATTTTAGTCATAGCATTGCTTAACTTCTAATATCTTCGTGCGGCGAGAATTTACTCTTCTTTACGACATGTAAGTGAATTTATATGTACTGCTTAATAGAAATAATTTCGTAAAAGCACTATTGCTAATGCGCATTTAATATAAGCGACATGTTTTTGAAAATAGACATGTTTCGACATCTCATGATGCCATCTTCATACTGAATCGCCATCTTCATACTGAATCTTCATCTTCATGTACATCATCATCATCATTTACATCATCATCTTCATCTTCATCTACATCATCATCTTCATCTTCATACAGTATGAGGATGACTTTGAAATAAAGTCGAAAATTTTTATTTCCTCTCTCGTCTCTCATTTCATTTCTCGTCACACCTCATTCTGTCTGAGGATGACTTTGAAATAAAGTCGAAAATTTACATTTCACTTCTCGTCTTGTTTTGATTCATATTTTGCAATCTCAAGATGTCTTGCTTCCTCGGAATTTGTTTTATATTATATTTCTTTTACGTGTCGTCAGCGTCTTACATCGACTTTGACGAATATAAAAAATTTCATAGGTTTGTTTTATATTCTACTTGTTTCTTTAACATAATGTCTCCAAATATGCAATTTTTTAAAATTTTTGCAATTTTGCCATAAACGTTATTTTTCAAGTTCATTCCTATGTGTCAGACTTCCTTGTCGTAAAAAACAATAAAGGTACCTTGCCATTTGCCTGAAAACATCTGCCCAGAGTGTTTTTTGCTTTCAATTCTTGACATTGAACATGCAAGGATGTTGTTATTTCACCATAAGGATGACGCAGCGTTTTTTCATTATTTCCAATGGCGATCAAGGTTTGGAAACAAGCATGAAATACAAAAATTTAAGGTTATGTTTTCATTGTTTCTAAATGTGTGGCAGCTGGGAAAACGTCTTGAAATTAATTTCAAGGTAATTACCAAGTATTTTCTGTAGTTTCTTGCTATTTTATGTTTTTATTTTACAATTTTTAGAATGCAGAAATATACTAAAATCAACGACTGTAGTAGTTGGACATCAAAAAATGATTTCACAATCAACAAAAGATCTGCAGATGATTACCTAAAAGATATCACAAATCTCCTCTTTAGGTCACTAGCAAATGATAATTTAATGGAGGCAATGGCTGGTCTTCATCAGTGTAGTATTTTCTATCGTGATTTCTTGGATGAAGTAGTGAAATTATTGTCTTTTGATAAAGAACTCAGTTTTGAAAACATTGAGCTATTGAAAAATCTTAAAGCAAACCTTATCCATTTAACCAAGTTCCTGGATGAAATATTTCTTCACTACTCCAAATTTGGTAAAAAAAAGTCAAGCATTGAAGGTGTTGTAGAGGATAAAGAAAGTGCCTTTTATCATTTAAACCTTCCTGAGATAGACTACCTTGTTGATTTGAAACTTAGCCCTGAAGAAGTTCTATGTTCTCATCTTGGTTTGAGAGAGGAGCTTGCTGACAGGCTTACTGACATAAGTGATCACATGAGAAAACATAAAAGTGAAAAGGACCACTTGCTGATATTCTTGGGAGATAAAGAAGAAATCATAGAAAACCTGAGAGAAAGTAATGCTGTTGCAAAAACCTTGTGCAACATGGGTTTTACAAAGCATCGATCTCAAGTCATTGCCAACTGGATAAGAAGCATGCCAGATCCAAATTGCAGATCAATTTTTTCTTGGGTGGAAACTTACATAGAAAATCATTTTAAGTATGATATCTTTTTAAATGATCAATTCTTGGATTTTCCATACAAAAATGATCATCTGAATGAATGGTTTACAGAGCATGTCTCACAATTTGGTGAAGAAGGAGATCTGGTAGAGTATCCAGTAAATATTATCAATGTTGAATCTGAAGAAGATGCCCTCAGGAATATTGAATCAAAGGTTGCTGAAAAAGGGATAAGTGATCCAAAGGTGAACATATATTTTCATGTTACTGATCACATTAGTGCTCAAAATATCTTGGAAGGCATAATTAAGCTTCATAATGGTCTGGAAAGATCTGACTTCTCTGATGGCCTCTATTTATCAAATAACCTGTGTTTCTCATTAGAACAGTATGCAACAAGCAGCTCACATCCAGCTATCATCATGTTTGATGTTGATCCTAACAAACTTAGTGAGTTCAAAGGAATTGATTTGTCTAGTGATGAAAAGAATAAAGAGTGGAAATCAATTGTTCAGTATTTTCGCTCTGGTAGGCAAAAATCTATGAACTTAAGCAAGAGTTTGCAATCACAGATAAAAAAATGTGATTACATCAAAGGTCCTGTTTACCTTGATGATACTAGTTTAAGTTATGCTTCATTTAAGGATGTTGAACAGATATGCATTAAGGAAAGACAATTGGCAAAATTAATAGGGTGTCCATTGTCAATTGTAGGAGTGGTTTTCTTTAAGTTGTCTTCTGCCTGGCTAAATGTACCTTAACATAATTCGAGTATAAAGGTATGCTAAATATGGACACTTTAATTAATTTGATTCCATACAAACAGAACATTGAATATGAAATTGAGCTATTAAACAAGGCATGGGTATCGAATTTGATTTAGAGTGTATGTAATTTGTGAGAATTGGGGAAAGTTAAAAGTCAATTGCTAAAAGTTGGTGCAATCAGCATGATAAGCTTGTCTTGTTTACTACCCACCAATGAGTGATTTCCAAAAATGTTATTTACGCAAAGCAATGTGTCAGTAGTGATAACAGTTGTAATTTTTAATCAACAAGGAATTTTTATACATTTGTTCATTATCACAATACATCATGATTTTTCACATTGCTATTATCAGGATTGGTATTATGGAAACCGTCACCATTGACCTTCACCACTGATTACATCACAGATTGTCACCACTGACCTTCACCAGTGACGTCCATCACTGACTGTCACCACTGACCTTTACCACTGACGTCCATCACTGACTGTCACCACTGACCTTTACCACTGATTACATCACAGATTGTCACCACTGACCTTCACCACTGACATCCATCACTGACTGCCACCACTGACCTTCACCACTGATTACATCACAGATTGTCACCACTGACCTTCACCACTGACGTTAATCACTGACTGTCACCACTGACCTTTACCACTGATTACATCACAGATTATCACCACTGACCTTCACCACTGACGTCCATCACTGACTGTCACCACTGACCTTCACCACTGATTACATCACAGATTGTCACCACTGACCTTCACCACTGATTACATCAGATTGTCACCACTGACTTTACCACTGACGTCCATCACTGACTGTCACCACTGACCTTTACCACTGATTACATCACAGATTGTCACCACTGACCTTCACCACTGACATCCATCACTGACTGTCACCACTGACCTTCACCACTGATTACATTCAGATTGTCACCACTGACCTTCACCACTGACGTTAATCACTGACTGTCACCACTGACCTTTACCACTGATACATCACAGATTATCACCACTGACCTTCACCACTGACGTCCATCACTGACTGTCACCACTGACCTTCACCACTGATTACATCACAGATTGTCACCACTGACCTTCACCACTGATTACATCACAGATTGTCACCACTGACCTTTACCACTGACGTCCATCACTGACTGTCACCACTGACCTTTACCACTGATTACATCACAGATTGTCACCACTGACCTTCACCACTGACGTCCATCACTGACTGTCACCACTGACCTTCACCACTGATTACATCACTGACTGTCACCACTGACCTTTACCACTGATTACATCACAGATTGTCACCACTGACCTTCACCACTGACGCCCATCACTGACTGTCACCACTGACTTTCACCACTGATTACATCACAGATTGTCACCACTGACCTTCACCACTGACGTCCATCACTGACTGTCACCACTGACCTTTACCACTGACGTACATCACTGACTGTCACCACTGACCTTTACCACTGACTGTCGCGCCTAACTTCGCCACTGAACTTCACCTCTGACCTTCACCTTTGATCTTAACAGCTGACTGTTATCTACTTGTTGTTTTCAAATTTATCCTTCACGTACAGTCTATTAGCAGACATGTCAGTAATTGCTATAGAAATTATTGTTTAATTTGAAATTTGTCAGTACATCTTATTCACACATATTTTATCCATATTATTCAACTGGCAACGCTTTGAATTTGAACAATCATTATTTGTATTGTATAGAAATTGCTT
The DNA here is from genome assembly GCF_021976095.1 of Xenia sp. Carnegie-2017. Classification (NCBI taxonomy): domain Eukaryota; kingdom Metazoa; phylum Cnidaria; class Anthozoa; order Malacalcyonacea; family Xeniidae; genus Xenia; species Xenia sp. Carnegie-2017. Next base: position 16,026,064 of record NW_025813483.1, on the reverse strand, counting down.
CTTTCTGGGAGAGAACTTTACATTAATTTATGTTTTTAAAATGTTGTTTTCTCGTGAAATTTGGTGAAAAGAATTTCACCTACCCAGGAGAGAGTTTTTTTCTGTAAATCTCTCCGAACTCGATTGCAAGCTCCGTATCGACATTTTTACATGGTAAATAAGTACAGCTAAATGGGTAGGAGACTTGATCACTGGACTTGATCGATTTTAAATAAAAGGTTTTCACTGGAAATTCACCGGAAATGGCTACATCATTATCTTCTGGTAATTCAATATTTTCAAAAACGTTAATTTCTTTGAATCGTAAGAAGCAGCTCAGTATTTAAGGTGTGTTTTTTTTGTTTATCTATCTGAGTGATTAAATTTCGTGGAGCTTTCACATATTAATTGTATTAGTGCACAAAGAAACTGAACTATGATCGTTTTTCAGGAGAAGAAAGCAGATATTGAAGTTTACAAAATGCATTTAAAAGGAAGTTGTCTTTGGTTAATTACGTTCGTTATCGTAGCCTTGTAAGTATTGCCATGTTTTACCATATGAAATGAATGGAAAGGGGCAACAGCTGCATTTATTTTCATGTTAACGATGGTATGATTTTAAAGTAAAAGGCTACTGTAAAATATCTCTAGAATGGTCCAAAACAGGATAAGTTCATGAGTACTCAGCATGTGACACGCCGACGATTTGCATGTTACCAAGCCCAAACTGTAGTATGCTTTTTAATTAGCCCATTTGATGAAGTCCTCCATCTTCTTGAAAATATTTTCCATAGAAATTCATATCATTTGCAATTTACAAACGGCATGCCATTATTGGTCTGTAATTTGCACAAAGTTTTTTTTATACATGGCTTTGTATAAATAGACAATAGTTAGAAAAAGGATTGACTTTTTGAAAGGTCAGTTGGTGAATATATGAATGTGACACTTTTTTATGCTCAACGATGGCCTCAACTTTTTTTATGCTCAAGATGGCCTTTTTTGTCATTGCCAATCTTTGGTGAAAAAAATATAATTATATCTCATATTTACATGTACACATTAAAATTAAGGGTCGCTGTCGAATTCCAGAGGAAGTAAAAACATGGACTGTCCATGGACTGTGGTAAGTATTTGTGCTGTTTGCTAAACATTCTTTCATTCTTGTGTCGAAGTTTGTAAAGCCAAATGGCAATTTGAATGAGATGGTTTAAAATTAGCTTGCCATTTTATTTTGTTGTCTAACGTTTCGGTAGAAGATTTCGGCCCCTCCACGCTATCCTACTTGGGAGATGCAATACCAAGCTTCTCTCCATCAGACCCAGAGATCCTCTGCAATAGACTTTGCTCGGGTACGCAGGGAGAGTGTGGGCCCCTACGCCACTGCATACTATATCGCACCCAGCTTCCACTGCTAGTTGACATCTACTATTTGAAGTTTTAGCTTAATATATATATATACGTAAATTCAAAGGCTTACGAAAGTTGTGGTATTATTAAAGTCACTACTGCGCATACCCAGATGATTTCTTGAATAATTTGCGACTACGTGAGTTAATCTCCACAAATGTACTACAAGTGCATATAGTTAGTCGTTGCCATGACTATGAACAAATAGTCGAGTGGATTATGCATTCTCAAGCGCATGCGCAGATGATTTTTCTATTAAATTGTTTCTATTAAATATTAAGTTGTAAAACGTTACAAATGTTTTTATTTTTCTATATAACTTTGTATTTGCATATTGCATTACATATCCAAGCATTCCTCTGATTTGACGGAAAATGGTTTTTATTCCCCCTAACATCTTCTGCCTTTATAATTATTCGTTCTGGATTTCTAAAGTAAAATTTACAAATGTCCCAAGAGCATCTTTCTATTTTATTACCATTATTCTACATATACAATACTATATCCGTCCGACCATTTGATTGCCCGAATTTTATAATTCGATCTCGTATTTTTGATACGTATATCAAACACAGGTTTACCTTTGGAAAGATGGGTTACAACAGCATTGTCTGATTTCAAGTGTTCACGTGTTTCTTTTAATCTTTTACAGCTTGATGATATTCGTGAAGCTGTGAGGAGTAAACTTGGCTATTCCCCCATGTTTATTTGTTGTTCAAAGCATGTAAGTTGATTTTAAGCAAAACTTGTCATTTTAAACTGTATGCTCTACAAACTGTCCTTTCACTCATGACTACATGATGATAATCTTCACAAAGCTAGGATGGATGAGAGAGATGACAGATAAGGGTTTTATTTACGAAGTTTGCAAAGTAACAAATAAAGCTACATTATGTAGAAGTTTTTCTGTTGAAGGAAACGTCTCTTCTTGATTTCTCTGAGAGTGGATTTTTACTAAACACTCACACAAAATTGCCTTGTGGATTTTAGAATTGATACTTAATAGTTATTTTAAGTCATTTACAAGTGAATCTCGCGTCGTTTCTTTCAGTGTGATCTTTCATCAGAGAAATTTAACGAACCCAAAGTGTTATCTAATACATGTCTTAAAAATGGTGTACAAATAGCGTGATAGGCCCTTGTATAAACCTACACGAATTTTGTGTGTGTTGAATTTGTCTATTGATTATATATATTTACTTTTTTTAACACGTTATCTAACTTCGTCCAGTTCTTGTACTTTTGAATATGTAGTGGTCTTCAACTGCACTTGGTGTTCAAATATATTTATTTATTGCAGAAAAAAGAACGAGTGCAAGAAATATTGATATGTTTGGACAAAAAGCTCAAACTAATAGATTGTCACCAGGTGGATGAACAATGTAAGAAACATACTCTCGTTCATTATGAAACATTAAATCCATACCCATGAACTGGAGTGAGAAAATCTTGTTTCCAGGACTCTCAATGGCAAGTTCTACAATATTGACTTTTCTTTGTTGATTAATGAGCTATTTTTTAACTTTTCAATTTACAAACTTTACGTAATGTTGCCTAAATTAAACTACAATCATTAGAAACTATTTTTGCATCTTTTCCACTATAATACAATACTATAAAAGACATAAACGGCCGTCATTTTTTGCTTAAAGTTCATTTTATCATTCCACTGAGTATCTCTTTGAAGGCTTCCTTGTATTGCCTCTGAAAGAAAGCGTATATAATTGGGTTTATGAAACTTGACATAAAGATGAACACTGTCGTTGTGTACTCGGCGGCTCTCGGAATTGAGTCACGTCTGTTTACGATCGCAATGAAGTTCACCAATCCCCTTGGTAACCAAAAGATAGCAAATGCTGTTGCAACCAACAGTAGACTGCTTGTCACTTGTAATTCACGCTTACGTAAGCGGATGACTGAGTTAACGGATACATAACTACCGTGGATATCTCCTGTAGAAATTAAAAATATGCGGCTTTTTTGCAAGACGTCACGTTTATATTATCCATGCTAATTTGTGTATTATTTGTTGAACTTATATATAAGACTATATGATTTTAAATAAAAATTTAAGCATCATGCGTAAGAGAGATGTGACAGTATTATCATGAACATCTTGTACCTACTTTTATAGTCGTGTTGTATGAACTGAGGTAAATTTTTGCTAAAGATAAAGGTGCAAAGTTTTACCTTGAAATTTATTCTCCAAATAACTTCTAGAGGATTATTGAAATGAATGATTTGTTGAGATAGTGTTATTCTGTGGGAAAGCGTTAAATTTATGACGTAATGGTAGTGACGGAAGACTACAGATAGTCATTAATGTCATTTACTATCAACTTTTTCTGTAACCTGTGATGTAAATACCTCGTGTTCCAGGAGACAAAGATGGTTCATTTTCACAGGTCCTACAGTTTTCTCCGTTATTAAAACTTCTCTCATTTCTTTCAATCAGAGTCGATCCTGTTTCCTGACCTGATCCTGAATCCATTTTATTAACCTTTCTCTGTTGAGATTGACGCATCTTGCGCACCTTCAAGAACACTGCAATATACAGCATGGAGGCTACAACAGCAGGAATAATATAACAGAAGACTAGAAGAGACGTAGAGTGTGCCTTATGTTGTGACCAGTTGATGTTACAGAATAAAGTTCCATGTATGTAGTCATAACCACCCCATCCACAAAATGGTGCTATAGACCACAAGACGCTGTGAAACAATACAATTAAAAGCATTTTGTAAGTGGTCGTTGGTTTCCAATTCAGTTGATAACGATGCGGAAATGTAACTGCTATGTAACGATTGACACTGATACTGCACAATATACCAAATTGTATTGCGGTCAGTACAGTATTAAGGAAGCCTGATGCAACACAAAGATCATGACTTTGTGGCGATTCACCGTGGAGCGCTGTCATTACTGTAAGAGGCATGATAAACGCTGCCATACAGAAATCTGATGTTGCTAAAGCCATCACCAAAATTGCTGATGAAGACTTCCTGAGACTTGTAACGCGCCAAAATGCAATATGAACCAGAAGATTACCAAATATTGAAACTATGGCAGTCGTGACTATTGCCACGACGAGAAAATAGATTCCAGCATTTGGTGTGAATTCTTTATGATTGCTGTTGTTGGTTTTGTTCCCGTATAGACTTTCCATCGCCAACACAGCTAACAGTAAATAGTTATCTTGTAATCCTTGTGATCACTCCTAAAGTCCTGTTATCCGCGATTTATGAAAATTGATCCCTAATTTCAGCCACTAACGTTTCATTAATTCTAAGTGTAAAATTAATATTACATAATATTACTTAAATTTCTAAATTATCAAATTAATGTTACTTATTAGGTAGGTTTATGAAGGTATTTAAAGAGATCAAAACTATGACTTCAGTGTTGTGTATTGAGACATTCATGCAACGTTGCAAAAATATTTGCGTTGAGTATGTTATTCTCACAAATTAATACTAACTCCGTTTTCTAATATAATGAGCACTGTCCCTTATGTCTAGAATTAGCACTGAGAATTTTACAAATTCTTTAAACTTGCTTGTGCTGTGTGATTTCAACATAAATTGTGGCCCAAAGGTATATAGTTTATAGATGTGCTCATTAATGTACAGTAATAACATCTCTATTAGAAGTTTGCGTTTATAATTATTCATACAGAGTCCTCCAATAACGATCATAAGTTACCTGTAAATGCTTGTTTTTCATACACTCCAAATTTGTTTGTCAACAGTACTTCGTCCTTTGGTATAAAGGTGTGTCGTATATGTGTATAGTCTAAAGATCTTTACGACACTTTTCAGGCACGTTCACAACCATATGGAAACCAGACTTTTCTTTTTTGTATCGAAATATGCGTGCAGCTGCTAAAGATAGAAATTTGTTCGTGGGAATCATGGCCGTAAAACTGAATTATAACTTTACAAATGTAGACATTGTGCGCACGCTGGCGTATTCTTGTTATTGGCGTTGGCCTTGTTAGAGGTCTTATACAAAAAAATATTTTATTAATCTCATTATGGGATCCAGCTGGCGTGGGCGAATGGATCGTGACTAAAACACCACACGAGTACATACGAGTAACATACGAGTACGTACGTACGGTGGCTCACAAGGGCCACCACACAAAATAAAAATATTAATACACACACAAAATAAAAATACACACGCAAAATAAAAATATTAATACACACACAAAATAAAAATACACGCAAAAAAAATACACAAAAAAAAAATATTAATACACACAAAATAAAAATACACAAAATAAAAATATTAATACACAAAAATAAAAACACACGCAAAATAAAAAATACACAACAAAATAAAAATACACACAAAATAAAATACACACAAAAAAATAACACACAAAATAAAATATTAATACACAAAATAAAATACACACAAAATAAACACAATACACAAAATAAAAATACACATAAAATAAAAATACACACACAAAATAAAAATACACACAAATAAAATAAACACACAAAATAAAATAAAATAAAAATACACACACAAAATAAAAATACACACGCAAAATAAAAATACACACACAAAATATGATTGCGGGCGCTTGCAGTGTCGGCTTACTCGGAATTGCTCGTAATTGAGCGCATCTGTTTTCAAAGTTCTAATGGTTCCAACTTCCAGAGTACATAACAAAATTCACTGATTTCACTGTGATCAATTATTTCAAAGTTGCTTACAATATTGCTCCCCGTATTCTGGTTAAAATTAAGGTTAATGTGTTGTCCTTTGAAAGGACATTATTGCTCTAGCCTGTCCTGTATTTGTTATAAACAGCTTTGGGTACTTGAAGTTGAAGTTAACGGACTTGCAGAGCTCGAAGGGCAACTGCTTGAAGAGACGCTACTCGTCATTGACGCTTCAGAACATTTTGGCAAAGAAGTTAATCTTCCCAAACGCACACCGCATTTGTGACAAAAAGAAGCTTCGTCAAGTGATTGTGCACCACAGTTGGCACAAAACATAATTATGCCAGGATTATGCAAGAGCTTGCTTTCGATTCCTTTCCAAATGTAATTTCAAATGTTTCGCAGTTGAAACAGTTAAATACGACGACAAGTCGACCAAATGTTAAAATCACAATTAGTGAATTACACATATCTGATTACAAACTGATAATATGATAGTCAGACCATCCGACACTGCAAGCGCCCGCAATCATATTTTGTGTGTGTATTTTTATTTTGTGTGTGTATTTTTTTTGTGTGTATTTTTATTGTGTGTGTATTTTATATTGTGTGTGTATAATGTATTTTATGTGTATTTTATTTTGTGTGTGTATTTTATTTTTGTGGGTATTTTTATTTTGTGTGTGTATTTTATTTTGTGTGTGTATAATGTATTTTGCGTATGTATTTTTATTTTGTGTGTATTTTTATTTTGTGTGTGTATTTTATTTTGTGTGTGTATAATGCATTTGTGTGTATTTTATTTTGTGTGTGTATTTTATTTTGTGTGTGTATTTTATTTTGTGTGTGTATAATGTATTTTATGTGTATTTTATTTTGTGTGTGTATTTTTATTTTGTGTGTATAATGTATTTTGTGTGTGTATTTTATATTGTGTGTGTATAATGTATTTTGTGTGTATTTTTATTTTGTGTGTGTATTTTTATTTTGTGTGTGTATAATGTATTTTGTGTGTGTATTTTTATATTGTGTGTGTATAATGTATTTTGTGTGTGTATTTTTATATTGTGTGTGTATAATGTATTTTGTGTGTGTATTAATATTTTTATTTTGTGTGGTGGCCCTTGTGAGCCACCGTACGTACGAGTGACATACGAGTACATACGAGTAACATACGAGTACATACGAGTGACATACGAATATTTTCTGGTCAACAAATGAGAAACAACACAATTTCTTCAATACATTGATATTTGCGTTTATTTTTCCTTGTATTTGTGTGGACTTTGGGGCAACCATTTGATGGATTTAAATGCTGAAAAGGTATTTTACTTTCATACTACATTCATTTGTATGTTTTAGTTGAATTTGTTATAGATATTTTGTCGATGCGATTTGCCAGTATTTGAGCGCTTTTTGAAACACTTTCACCTAGGAAATACATATTTATGAAAGCGATTATACATTCATTTTGAAAGCATTATTTATACGTTGTTTATTTAATCGCTTTCATAAATATGTATTTCCTAGGTGAAAGTGTGTCAAAAAGCGCTCAAATACTGGCAAATCGCATCGAAACATACAAAACATACAAATGAATGTAGTATGAAAGTAAAATACCTTTTCAACATTTAAATCCATCAAATGGTTGCCCCAAAGTCCACACAAATACAAGGAAAAGTAAACGCAAATATCAATGTATTGAAGAAATTGTGTTGTTTCTCATTTGTTGACCAGTATATAGTCGTATGTCACTCGTATGTACTCGTATGTTACTCGTATGTACTTGTATGTTACTCGTATGTACTCGTATGTACTCGTATGTTACTCGTATGTACTCGTATGTACTCGTATGTACTCGTATGTACTCGTGTGGTGTTTTAGTCACGATCGGGCAAATGATGTTTTTTGACTCCCAAAATATTGGTTGAAAATCATTAATTGACGATTTGACGCTCTAGTTTATTATAAATATTTGAAATACCTTTTATTACTGTGAAGTAATGTTTTTTTTCTGTGCTAATTTTGTAAGCACATTTATGATGTTGTTTAGAATACCTCCTTGTTTGTCAAAATTTATACATAGAGAAACTTATCCTCTATCCACTATCCTTTCGGAACTTGACGAGCAATCATTTATCTTATCAAGACCAATATATTTACTTATGATGAGCTCTATTCATCTTTTCTTTATAATGACCAATGTCTTAATGAATGGTTCACGAAGGATTTACCATTTATCAAAGAAGGTGACACTGGTTGCATTGTGAAAATCATCAATACTCCTACTGAGGAGAAGGCAATCCGTAAAATCGAAGCCAAAGTATTGAGGAGCCAGGAAGACCAGAATACAGAGATGGTATTAATTTATTTAAAGTTAAACCAAACCGCGACTTTTCCATTGATGAAAGTGGGTTCTACTTAGCAAATTATTATAAATATTTGTTAGAGGAATATTCTATAGTGCACGATAGGCCAGATATTCTGTTTCTATGTACGTCTTAAAAACATAAAACATTTCAAAGAATATAACTTATGTTGAGATAGCAGTGAACAAGGATGTAATAGATTTACTAACTACTTTAAATATGGAAGGAAAGACGAACTAAGTAGAAAGATAATTTCGACTGTTGGTATAACACTGCGATGATGTATGTAGTCTGTTTTCGTATTTGCTCTCACCCCAGCCCTGCAGATTTTAATATTGTTGAGGAGAAAAAATGAGGCACTTATTATACAAGATAATACACAAGGTTGCTGTGGTGTTCTTTTTCTTAAAAATTTTCTTAATAGCTGAGCGAGTATGTATTATATGGTTGATGGACCAAAGAAAGATTTCTCCTGATGTGTTTTCAGGCAACAGTGCTATCACCTGCTATGGTTGATTTGTTTTACTTCAACTGAGTCATTGAGCCACTGACACATTGAAAAGAAAAATTCAATGTCTTTTTGTAGATTGGTATTTTCATTCTTTGCCTGAATTGAACTGACGACGGCGAAACAAAGCAATACTTCATGTAATCTTCAATTTTAAGTTTAAGTAATTTGCTTATTTCAGGCTCATTTGCTTCTTTTTTGATTTTAGGTACAGTTTATTTTTGTGGTTCTAGTTTCAATAAAATGGCGAGTAAAAACAAGTCTGCATTTAGTGTTTACAAAATACATAAAAAGTGCGGTAAAAATGGAAATCTTGACAATGTGGTTGTTGGAGATACATGTGCTGTAAAACAAGCAAATGGTCAAAATAGCCGTATTTCTAGAGCGTCCAAAATCCGGCATAGCATAGGCAAAAGCATAAACAAGTCTAAAAAGAGGAAATTGGACGAAAGTAAAGGTTGCGAAACTATTTCTGATGTAAAACAGAAAAAGATAAAACGGTCTACTGATAGCAGTTCTACTGTTGAAAGTTTATCTAGTGTAACTGAATTACCAAATAAAACTTTTAAATGGCTTATTGATCCTATTACTTCTGATAAATTCTTCAGGTATGATGACTATTGTAGAATTTCTGGTTCTTGTGTGCTCTGAGGTAAATGAGGGGGAGGGTTTATAAAGTAAAAAGATGAATGTGAGACTGGCAGTGGATGAGGGATGTTGTTGAAAATTGATTTTTAGTTTGTGTTCTAAGTAAATGGTGTTCAAATGTATCTTGTTAGTACTTTGTAAAATACACAAAATTAAGATCTTTCATTTCTTCTAGTGGTCTTTGGGAAAAGAAACCTTTGCTACTCAAAAGACATAATGACAATTATTATGATGGAATATTTAGTGTTGGTGATTTGGACCAAATTTTAAGACAGGTAATTCTTTACTTTTCTATATCCTAAATTATTGGTGCACACAAAGAGAAAAAGGGAGAAATAATGTTTTAATTTCATTAAATATTTCTAACGCTGATGCAAGAATAAAGTATTTATAGTTAGTTATCTTTATTGTCAATAATACAAAATGAAACAAATTCCGAAGAGGGACATCTCATTTTCTTGATATTCAAGATATTACAAGAGTTTGAAACAAATGATGGTGTAATATTTCATAAGTCTGATGATGTCTTTGGAATAAAGACGAAATATTACACCATCTTTTGTTTCAAACTCTTGTAATATCTTGAATATCAAGAAAACGAGATGTCCCTCTTTGGAATTTGTTTTATTCTGTATTATTTGAAACTGTCTGCTTGTCCTGGTTATTGTTTATTGCCAATTGCATGTGATTGCTTCGTGGGTGAAAACGAAATCTTTATTTATAGAATAATATACAGTTTTCTGTTAACCTTGATGTGACATCATACAAGAATGGTGAACGAGAAACTCATAACCCCAGCGGTAGAGCACTGCCTCCTATAGTGTGGGATTTTTATCAGGTGAGATGAAAGATCAGTTTGGGAAACCCTTCAGTGGATCTAGGATTAATTTTGATGGGATGACTTTAATCTTGAAGGGATCTGTAGGTTTAAACTTGATGAGATAATTTCAATTTTGATAAGTGGCAACTTGATTGAATGAAATTAATTTTAATTGATAGAATTCATTTGTGAAGGTTTGTGTTGTTGACTCGTAATCCGTGTTTGTTGTTGTTTTTTTTAAGAATGGTTGTTCAGTTCGTTTGCTTAATCCTCAAACATATTCAGAAAAAATTTGGAAGTTAAATGTGACATTGCAAGAATACTTTGGTTCATTTGTGGGAGCAAATGTGTTAGTGCAACAATTTTTTAAATTTTTTTTTAAATTACATTTAATGGTTATCATTGGCTAAAATATATGATATGTCTAGATATCTAACACCACCTGATAGTCAAGGCTTTGCTCCTCATTATGATGATATTGAAGCCTTTGTATTGCAACTGGAAGGCAAGAAACATTGGAGGCTTTACAATCCTTTAAGTGACAGAGAAATACTACCACAATTTTCCAGTGGTAAAAAATAGCTCAATTAAATATATTATCAGTTGCTATTATATATTGTGTGAAATTGTTTCTAAGACTTTCATCAAACAATTTCCTAGACAATTTAAACAGTGAGGATATTGGTGACCCTATTCTTGATGTTATCTTGGAACCAGGAGACCTGCTATATTTTCCTCGAGGTACAATACACCAGGTACAGCTGAAAATTTAATGTTATTGCCTTTCATGGATTATGTGTCAGTCATTTATTGCATAAAAAACGAAATGACTTGGAGTACATTTTCAATTTCTTTTCACATCAGGCAGATACTTTAGGAGGGCCATATTCTCTACATATCACATTGTCAACATACCAAAGAACATGCTGGGGTGATTTTATGGAAAAGGTTGACTAAATTTTGAATTTATCTTGAAACTAAGCCTATACTTCATATCATTGACTAAGTGTTATTGACTTGTAATGTTTTGGGACATGTTGTCAACTGTAGATCATTTTTTTTAGTTGTTGCCAAAGGCTTTGGAGATTGCCATTCAGGAAGATATTGAATTTCGATGTGGGCTTCCATTAAATTATCTTGATTCAATGGGATTTACTAACTCTGAAAGTGTAAGTGTAGTAATTTTGAGTTCCTGGAGTAGTAATGAATGCCAATATGGTTTCACTAGGAATTTATTCTTAGTCTAGTAAAGAGAGAACAGAATTTATTCATCATGTGGAGCAATTGCTCAAGAAATTAGTCTCCTATTTGCCAATTGACAGTGCTGTTGATCAGGTGGATAATTTTGTTTTAAGCTCCTTAGCCTGTGATTAACAACTCTGTAACAGTATGTACTTCTTTCATTGCAATTAGATGGGAATCAATCATATTCATGATAGTTTACCTCCAATGCTCTCTAAAGGTGATGTGAGTAACATCTTTTTACAAGGGATCAATATATAACAAAATATTTGCCGCACTTAATCAACATATGACTAAATTTGATATTGACTATAAAGACTAAATTTGGTTTTGTGCAACAGATGAGAAAGACTGTAGTATTTTCAATGTTGGAGCTCGATGGCAAACTGATCATGTCACTGGTGTTGCTGAATTGGATGAAAATACTAAAATTCGACTTGTTCGTAAAGGTGCTATAAGGTCTGCATCACTTTTATGTTTGTTACTGAAGTTTTGTTGTGGTACTTACTGAAGTTTTGTTGTGGTACTTACTGAAGTTTTGTTGTGGTACTTACTGAAATTTTGTTGTGGTACTTACTGAAGTTGTGGTACTTACTGAAGTTTTGTTGTGGTACTTACTGAAGTTTTGTTGTGGTACTTACTGAAGTTTTGTTGTGGTACTTACTGAAGTTTTGTTGTGGTACTTACTGAAGTTTTGTTGTGGTACTTACTGAAGTTTTGTTGTGGTACTTACTGAAATTTTGTTGTGGTACTTACTGAAATTTTGTTGTGGTACTTACTGAAGTTTTGTTGTTGTACTTACTGAAGTTTTATTGTGGTACTTACTGAAATTTTGTTGTGGTACTTACTGAAGTTTTGTTGTGGTACTTACTGAAATTTTGTTGTGGTACTTACTGAAGTTTTGTTGTGGTACTTACTGAAATTTTGTTGTGGTACTTACTGAAGTTTTGTTGTGGCACTTACTGAAGTTTTGTTGTGGTACTTACTAAAATGATATTATTTTCTCAGGCTTGTTGAAGATGATGAAGGAGTTTCTTTGTATTACAGTTTGGAAAACTCAAGAGTATATCATGAACTAGATCCACAATATACAGAGTTTACTTCCGAAGTACTGAAATAGAAATCACTTATTATATTTTCATATGCAATGTCTTTCATTTACCAAAGTTATGTATTATGAAAGGAACATTGTAATTTTACATGTTTAAGATGCTAATACTCAATCATGTAAACATAACTATGGTATAATTGTTCTCATTCAATTCTAGGGATCACCTGTAATTGAAGAAATAATTAAGAAATTTCCAGAGTATACTTCATGTAAAGAATTGCCTGGAGATGACATGGAATTTAAGGTTTGCTCAAATCATCATGCTATTTGTAATGATAGAATCAAACTGAGCTCAGTGTGAAAACTTTGAATAAGTATATGATCAGTATTGTTATATCTTTACACAACTTTCTTCTATTTCAGATTGATTTACTGACAATGTTGTATGAAAAAGGAATTCTAATCACAAAAGAACCCTTAATACCATCAGAGAATTGTGTAAATGAAACATAATAAGTGAAACATGCATCATTGTCAGGCTTGCAACAAACCATGGAGAAACTAAATCTCGCTGAATTTTGGTAAATGATTCACAAATACATCAATTCATACCAGACCCACATGGAGCAAGAGTGAATTGCATCATAAGAAAGAATCTTTATACTGTTAGTGGATCGAAGGCAGGAATACTGATCCAAACTTCATATTAATATCACTTTCAAATAATAATATCCAATAGAATTTGTCTTTGTCATATCAACTGCCTTTTTGTTCACTTGTTTCCTCTTCTCCATGTTTTTGAGCTCCTACAAATTCTGTGTAGTCAATGTATCCATCCTTATTAGTGTCATCCTCTTCCAGGATTTGATCAACCATGCTTGCTAACTGTTCATCGGAATAGACAGTCGCCTCCTTGTTTGTGGAGTCCTCTTCATGGAAATGAGTCATTGCATTACTAAGTTCAATGCCGTCTAGTTTGTTGTTGTTATCATAATCATGTAGTTTGAAGTAATGAAATTGTAGATCCTCGTCACTCATAGAATCTTCTTTCACATTTGTTACTTCTTTCAAATGTTCTTTTATATGTCTATATAACACAATTGAAGAAAATGAAGAAGACACAGTTCAAATTAATATTATCATCAAAAACAAACGTGGCATTTAATTGCAATCACAGTTGTCAATCCATTCCTTTAAGTTTTCTTATGTGATGTGTCATATTATGTGGAGCCAAATGAATAAGATTTAAGACGTGAGGCAAAAACTCTTGTTGTAAAGACATTCTCCACGCTCATATGAAGTTATCTTTAACTGTTAATTTTGACACAGACAGACTTTCCCACTTGGAACTTTAATAAATATGATAATAAACGTAAAATTACATATTTAACGATTCCTTTGAAAAAAATTGGTCAGCACGATTGCCATTCACAATGAACAACTTACTCCTGATCGTGAACATGTTTTGAATCACGAAGTCTGCTGTGTTCAATGTGTTGATTTCCATGTTCGTGTGATGGATGTCCATCATCGGTCAAAACTCTTGCTACAAATACGACAATTAATAAAAAACCACGAGATAGAGCCATTTTACTTCTTTTGTACTTTGTTGATACCTTATTGTTGCTATAAAGAGCGCCCTGTACAATTTCAACGTGTTACTCTCTGGTTGAAGCAAAGTTCATTTTGGAATTTGTACATCGCAACCAAGTCTCTGACACATTGAGTGACCAAGCTTTTCGATGTCAGTTCAGTTAAGATAAGATCACATGATATTTTATAAGAAGCATGCGCAGAATAATAGCATTCGTGGCAGTAATCATGGTGGTAAACACCTGGTAGGGAATTGTGAATGTTGGCTTTTAATGCTGTTTATCATTTGATCTATGGCTAATTTAACTATAACTGACGACGAATCGGTCTTATCTGATAGTATAAATCTTGATGAAACTGAAGACGTGTACAAAAAGTGTTTCACTTTGCAGGAGTATTATAAACAATGTCTCGGTTTCTATCACAAAGGTACATTTCAATAATTCCAAAGCATGCTGTTTATAGGAATGTCTTTGCTATTTATGAATGAAGCTAGCGATGAAATAGTTAAAAAATAATTAATTTTAATCAGCTTTTATGCTTTGCCTATTGAGTGTGGTATATTTTGTAATGTGTCCCATATGATAAGGTTGTCGTCCCTGCCAATTGTACAATGTCTATATTTTTTCTAATTAATTATTAAGGAAGCAATTCCTTAAATATTAGGGAATTTACTATGTAATATTTCATTGTAATAAAATCATTGTTATGTTTTCATGTAAGTCCTTATACACTCAGTAGCCTGCTACTACCACTTTGTTTACCACCAAAATATATTCTCTATAGGGAAAAATGTTATAAAAATGACTTACCAAGACAAAATGAGGTTGACAGCACTTTGGAAGCAGGCATCTGTGGGGAAATATGACACATCGAAAATTCCAGAAATTGGTTACTTTGATGTCATTGGCAATGATAGGAGGTATGTGGTTATGTCCACGCAACTGGAGCAACAAGTTTTTATGTCATCAATAAATTATTGGAATTTTTAATGGTTAGCCAAGTGGTTAGCATTTGGGCAGAGTTCATTACATATTCAAAAAGCAACAGTCTTTATTACTATTGGAAATCATCAAGCGTTTTATACAATAACTTTATTGGGTTACAACATTTAGATCAACTGTTATGTTTCATAGAACTTGATAATGCGTTGTGCCTGAGTAGATAGATTGATTTATTGGCACACACTTTTTAACAATATAAGAGGAGTAACTGTGAAAATTTATCAATTATAGTTCTTACCAAGAATAGTGTGTTTAGTCGCACTTGTATTCTTTGATTGTAAAAGTAAACCAAGGCTATCCTTAACTCTTGCCATTGCAATGTTAGGTTAGCTTGGGAAGGACTTGGTGATATGCCTAAAGTGAAGGCTATGGAGGAATTTTGCAGCTTGATAGAAAAGGTTGCACCAGAACTGGAAGCACATCTGGAAGCACAGTGTAGAGAAATTGAAGAGAAGAGACGTAAGAAGCTTGAAGAAGAAAGGCGACAACGTGAGGAAGAAGAACGCAAACGCAGGGAAGAGGAAGAAAGGCTAGAAAAAGAAAGATTGTTGAAGATTGAGGAAGAAAAACGATTAGAGGAAGCTGCTAAAGAAGAAGAAAGGTTAAATTTGTTTATGTTTCCTCTATAATGTTTCATACTGTTCATTTGTTTTTAATGTAAATCTGCATGATCCTTTAATGTTCAAGTCATATGTATTAGAACATTGTGTTATTTAATTCTTGTTCTTCAAATTACTTTAATGCTTTGATTTAGGAAAAAGGAAGAAGCTTTGAAAGCTGAACGTGAAAAAACTCAATTGATGCAAGTCAAACCTCAGGTAATGCATTAAAAATCTTCAAATCAATCTACCCTAACTCAATTAGTGTTATTGTAATGTCATGTTTTCTTAGTGTAATGTATATTGCAGATGAATGGTTCACCATCAATTGCACCAGCATCATTGTGGTCACGTCCTAAGGTTCATGAGTTTATCCAACATGTTCGGACTGATCCTGCTTCTATGTTAGTTGTTGGTCGAGGTGAAACCATTACAGTACGAGTACCAACACATGAAAATGGTAAGTGTTTACAATAACAATATTAACTATATTAATGATTTTTGTTTGAATGTATAATCTGTGGAATAGGGTAGATTTTACCTATTGTCTATCCTTTTAATATTTCCCCTTGTCCAATTTCCACTTTTACCTCAGTCTGTGAGTGACTTGATGTTATCTGTCCACCCAACAAGTTTCATCTCAAAAACAGAAACTAAGTTAAATCTTTTGTAAATTGCCGTGATTTTGGTTAGTCATGTTTGTTTATTGCATGATCAGGTACATGTTTGTTTATTACATGATCAGCTACATGTTTGTTTATTGCATGATCAGGTACATGTTTGTTTATTGCATGATCAGGTACATGTTTGTTTATTGCATGATCAGGTACATGTTTGTTTGTTGCATGATCAGCTACATGTTTGTTTGTTGCATGATCAGCTACATGTTTGTTTGTTGCATGATCAGCTACATGTTTGTTTGTTACATGATCAGGTACATGTTTGTTTGTTGCATGATCAGGTACATGTTTGTTTATTGCATGATCAGATGCATGTTTGTTTGTTGCATGATCAGCTACATGTTTGTTTGTTACATGATCAGGTACATGTTTGTTTGTTGCATGATCAGATGCATGTTTGTTTGTTGCATGATCAGCTACATGTTTGTTTGTTACATGATCAGGTACATGTTTGTTTGTTACATGATCAGGTACATGTTTGTTTGTTGCATGATCAGGTACATGTTTGTTTGTTGCATGATCAGGTACATGTTTGTTTGTTGCATGATCAGGTACATGTTTGTTTGTTACATGATCAGGTACATGTTTGTTTGTTGCATGATCAGCTACATGTTTGTTTGTTACATGATCAGCTACATGTTTGTTTATTGCATGATCAGATGCATGTTTGTTTGTTGCATGATCAGCTACATGTTTGTTTGTTCCATGATCAGCTACATGTTTGTTTGTTGCATGATCAGATGCATGTTTGTTTGTTGCATGATCAGCTACATGTTTGTTTGTTACATGATCAGCTACATGTTTGTTTGTTACATGATCAGGTACATGTTTGTTTATTGCATGATCAGGTACATGTTTGTTTATTGCATGATCAGCTACATGTTTGTTTGTTGCATGATCAGCTACATGTTTGTTTGTTGCATGATCAGCTACATGTTTGTTTATTGCATGATCAGCTACATGTTTGTTTGTTGCATGATCAGCTACATGTTTGTTTGCATGATCAGCTACATGTTTGTTTATTGCATGATCAGCTACATGTTTGTTTGTTGCATGATCAGCTACATGTTTGTTTGTTACATGATCAGCTACATGTTTGTTTATTGCATGATCAGCTACATGTTTGTTTGTTACATGATCAGCTACATGTTTGTTTGTTACATGATCAGCTACATGTTTGTTTGTTGCATGATCAGCTACATGTTTGTTTGTTACATGATCAGCTACATGTTTGTTTGTTGCATGATCAGGTACATGTTTGTTTGTTACATGATCTACATGTTTGTTTGTTGCATGATCAGCTACATGTTTGTTTGTTGCATGATCAGCTACATGTTTGTTTGTTGCATGATCAGCTACATGTTTGTTTGTTACATGATCAGCTACATGTTTGTTTGTTATGATCAGCTACATGTTTGTTTGTTACATGATCAGCTACATGTTTGTTTATTGCATGATCAGCTACATGTTTGTTTATTGCATGATCAGCTACATGTTTGTTTATTGCATGATCAGGTACATGTTTGTTTGTTACATGATCAGCTACATGTTTGTTTGTTGCATGATCAGCTACATGTTTGTTTGTTGATCAGGTACATGTTTGTTTGTTATGATCAGGTACATGTTTGTTTGTTACATGATCAGCTACATGTTTGTTTGTTACATGATCACATGTTTGTTTGTTGCATGATCAGCTACATGTTCGTTTGTTACATGATCAGCTACATGTTTGTTTGTTACATGATCAGCTACATGTTTGTTTGTTGCATGATCAGGTACATGTTTGTTTATTGCATGATCAGGTACATGTTTGTTTGTTCCATGATCAGCTACATGTTTGTTTGTTGCATGATCAGGTACATGTTTGTTTGTTGCATGATAAGGTACATGTTTGTTTATTGCATGATCAGGTACATGTTTGTTTGTTACATGATCAGGTACATGTTTGTTTGTTGCATGATCAGGTACATGTTTGTTTATTGCATGATCAGGTACATGTTTGTTTGTTGCATGATCAGCTACATGTTTGTTTGTTACATGATCAGCTACATGTTTGTTTGTTCCATGATCAGGTACATGTTTGTTTTGGGAGTTTGCAACTGAATCTTACGATCTTGGTTTTGGTGTAAGTTTTGAATGGACATTACCATCCTCTGAGGCAGTTGTTATCAAACATGATGACGAGGAGACTGGAGAGAATAAAGATAGCGAAAAGTCAAAACTTAGAGTTGATGAAATTCTTCCATCCTTAAGACGTCCTTGCAGTGATGAAGTTATGGTTGGCAGTCATATATATCCTGGACGTGGAGTCTATCTCCTTAAATTTGACAATTCATACTCTTTACTTCGATCCAAGACATTATTTTACAGAGTATATTATACAAGATAAGTCAGTCAATGACTGGAAATCTATAATTGAGATTTTGAAAAAACTGAAACCATTCTAATTAAAGAATTGAGCCTGTGGCAATCTTATGCAGGCAGCTACAATACTCAGGATGGAATTTCTAACAATGTTCTTTCTACTAGTATTTTCATCAATTTACTTATATCATTAAGGAGTAATTATAATGTAGACAATAAACATTTGCAACATACTTTAAACTGTAAAACTTCTGTTTGTTCTAACTTTAAAGTGTGTGATGAGTTTGATGAATAAGTGATTACATGATCAACCCTGGATGACTTTTATGGAGTTTGTACCGATTGTATTTTTAAAATTTTCTTTTGCTTACATTTGTGTATGTAGGAGAAAAGACACTATAATTTGTTGTCCGGAGTTGATTGGATTACCAGAGTCTGGACCATTACCTGAAATGAATTCTTCCTTTTGATTCTTTATTATAAATATCTTGAGCCTGTGAAATCTGCTGACCTGAGGTTGCTTTAGTTATGACATGCGTAAAACACCTTTCTTGTTCAATTATTTCAAATTTCAAGGCGCGTTTTTTGAAATGGCACTCATTCTGCTTTAAATATGTATTTGTAAATTTTTCTGGGTTTCAAGTTTTGTTGAACGATAGCTATGTGAATTAATAAAAAGTAAGTGAATATTTTTTATTGTTTTGTCATAAAAGTAGCCAATTCAGACAAAATAATTAAACTTTATCGGTTTGCTTCTCGTGTGTTCATATCAAAATATTCGTCTTTCTTTAGGTTACTGCTATAGTTGGTACAGCGGAGGGAAATGTTAAAGAATATTTTCTGCAAAAAAGTAAGGAGCAAAAATCTAACAATCTTTGAAAGTTTGTGTAATTGTGCGTGACAAAAGAGGGAGGAGGGAGGTTGGTTTTTGCTAAGAGAAGTTAGACGAGAGTTATGTATAGAATTTCAAGATAACTACACATAAATGCGTTGTCATGGCAAGAACTTCCTTTATGCTTCAAAACAATTTCCATATTTAAGCAGATTTTTGGCTTAAAAGGGTCATTAAAAGATTTTCTAAATTTTAACAAGCAAATTGTATTGCTATTGGCTCTTTATGTTTGTTAAATGTCGGGATAAAGATATAAATTAAGGTGTAAATAAGACTGTAAATTCATTTTGATGTTGGCCAAAATATCAAACTGAATCTCAATCTATTTATTTCCTTGCAAGCTTCTGACAACAATGAGTTGTTGTCAGGTTGTATACAGTTATATTTATAGCATTGTTGGCTGGATAATGAGTATGTTATTCACAAGATTAATCAAAATTTAATGATAAGAGCGAGAATTCCGAGAGAATACAAATTTTTATCGATATAATTAAACTATCATACAAAGTAAGATCGTACTTTGGATTTCATGAAGTGGCGGTCATGATTATTATAATTGTTTAAACTGTTTCCTTGAGATATATGAGCTCCCTTGTGGGAAAATTGGCTTGGCTGCTTTGTTGAACAATGTTTGAAAAATTGTTTTGCTATGATTATCTCAACAATAGAGTTTCCGTCAACATACACTTGTTTGGCTTGTCATGCATGCAAATCTTGAAGGTGCGAGGGTTTATACGCATAACTGTGGGGACGGTTTGAGTGCAGTCACTAAAAGTTAGAAATAGTGGGGTGAGGGTTGGTGTTTTCAGGGAAAATATAATTCGGAATGTTTATAATTGATTGAATTACGAGTTTTATAAATATGTTTACGTTAGCGTAAGATATAAAATTTTTCTCTGTTTACATTCGCGATATACCATCTTGCATTGAAATTTGTATGTTTTCTTTGAAACGCGACATTCAAGAAATGCGAACATTTGTTACTGAAATAGCACATTTGATGAGCATGTATGGTGATTGATGGTGAAATTCCATATGTCATCGCATTACGTCTATATGGTTATATGTTTATTTATGCTCATCGTTCACTCATTTTTCATTCTTGCCATGCAAATCAGCAAAGCTACCATCAAGAATGTTCTTGAATGTGCACGTGCTTGCTAGAACCAAATGAGAAATGTTGTGATTTATTAGTGTTGCGGTTAAAAACTCTTTATCACAACTCTTTTATAAATATAATATCATAAGTATCAATGTCTTCCATTACGGACATATGGGATAGCTTCGTAAGCGTTTGACGCCTCGCAGCATGGCGTCAACAATAATATTGAACTTTCATCTTATGAAGAAGGTGTTTGTGATAACATTAACGATGTGCGTCATTTCCTGGCCACATATTGCGATTTGCGCGTGTTTAACAAAGCTCTTTTCGATTGTGTTTTTGTGCTGGTTGACGTTGTTAGAAGCAAAATCAGCATGACTTTGCTGTCAGTTTATCGTTTACAGCATTAAACTTCGAATGTTGTCGATTAAAAATTCAGAATAAATGGATGCTTTTCCAACGCTCGTCATGTCTGCAAATCGTCAATTTATCATACGTGATATACACTGCGACAAATTCGAGGTATTTCCTGATGTCTGGTACTCGGGTCATAAGTTCCCTTGCCCTTGGATTGTCTGAATTGCTTATCGACTTTGATGTATTTTAGCTACGTTGCTGTTGTTGTTCATGTATAGTGCTACTATTCTTAACTCTTCTTTTGGATGCTTGACAAACTGTTCTAAAAGATCTCTTTAAATCAAATCATTTAATCCGTAAATCATGTTGTAAATTAACCGTCATTCAATACGTCATGTTAATGTATGGAAAATATTTGTCATTGTAATGTGTCGACTTTATCCGTATCTATCAATTAGCGTGGTTGGATTGTTTACGAGTTACGAGTGAAACGTTTAATGTTCTCTTGGTACTCATTGTGGTCTAGAAGATCTGAAGTATCTAAGGTCTCTATCCAGCCACCTAGCTTGGTAGTTTTCCCCTCTCGTTGATTTAAATATTTTTGTTCTGTGTTGTATCACAATTTTACAATTGCAAAATGATAACCTTGTTTAATGCAATACGGAATAAAAAATGGCAAACATGATACAGACTTTAGTAAAGGCTTCTTTTCCATGATCTGCTAACTTCAAAGTATATATAAATGGGGGTAGAATATAGTCATATTCACTGGTGTTGTTGATTAGAAAAAATATTTGAGTCTTTAGGCAAGGGGGAAAATCATCTGACTTAATACGCAGTTATTATTTTCTCGGATTCTCTTTCAAGAGTCGATAACACGGCGACGATTTATCACAAAACAAACTATTTCAAAGTTTGACCGCTGCTTTCTGACCCACGCTTTCTCTGTCGGCTGTGTTGTCTTTCCTAATTATGAATTCCTAACTAGGCAGCATATGTTGTTTTTTCAATGGTTTAAGTAACTTTCATTTGAAGCAGGGAAGGTTTTTGATTTTGTTATTTTTGGCCTCAACCTTTCAAGTCGAATTGCGAAATAACTTCAACATTGAAATATTCCGTAGCATTTAGTATTTCCTCTCTTTGTAAGAGGTAGCAGCCTATTCTTCATCGTTTTATGTTGCCTTACATTTGGTTTTGTTGAATTGTTATGTTTATTTTCAAAACTGAACGCAATGGAACACCTGTAGTGAAAGCGTTTCCTTCTATGGAGCAATAGATAATGACCTGCTGGTTGTGTCGCGTTCAAAATTTTAGCTTTTATTAAATTTTCTCACAACAAATGACAATACAGTGTACGACGAACATTAGTACTACATGCTGTTGAGTACGGATTAAATTATTATATGTTTTGGCACGAACGTTTTCACGTGTTGTCAACAAGTGGAGTTCGTTTCATATCTGTCTTCATTTTGCAATACTCGTTTTTATTTTCCCTCGTTTTGTTGGAAATATGAAACCATCGAATAGTTTACGTTCGGTCTTTTCAAAGCAGTTTCTATTAAGGAAATTAAACTTATCGCTACAGGGCGTATGAAGATTGTCAATCAACAGGTTCACGGCTCATGCTGAGTACTAAAATTCCTGCTTAAGAACAAACATATACAACACACGATAGAACTTTTAGCATGTTTTCAGGGTAAAACATGAATTCTTTCCTATACGTTGTAAATAAAATCGTTAATGCTATGTCGTTGTTGATTGTAAGTCACGTTTGAGTGTTTAAGTGGTGACTTTCATGGTACACAGTTAAAATGTTTATTTTGTTTTCAATGTGTGACACGGTATCTCTTATCTACCGGTTCATGAACATAAAACAACGAAACTTGAAAGCTATGTCTACACTGAAGTTTTTTCGAAACTGACGTCACTGACGCTCGGAATTGCCTCTGGTACACATGTACACGTCATAGTGAGCAAGATGTGTATATTCAAGTGAGGCTGTGTGATGTATGTTAGAACATGAGGCTTGTTGAAATTTTCAATGCAATAAAATTCCATTTTCTTCCAAAAAATTGTAGCGTTTATTATGTCGTGGTGTTGGATGGGATGGCTGACAATGATGACTTTGCATCGTGAGTGGGCAACCACATGACAAAAGACTTCTTCATTTCCGGTTTCAATTTTGTTACTAAAGGATATGATACGGGGGTGCGCAAACCTTAGAGAAAAATATCCCTCCGCACTTCTCGTTAACAATGGAAGTTGAGGTTTGGTGAAGGAACGTGGACATGAAGTACACTTCTGTGTTCTGGAATAGTCTATTAGATTAGGCTGATTGCCAATTTTTAAAGATTGGCTGTCATATTCATTAGGTAATGAGCAAGTCGAAGAAGGTGAAGATGTTGACAATAGCATTGCGAAAGCGAAATCAGAGCTGCATTTTATCGCTTAGAAAGGACTCTTTAAATCATGCAATGTACAATTATGCAATTTACTAAGTTGGGAAATACCCAAAATGTATGAAATAACTTAAACTATTTTTCTTAACTTGGGTCTTATCATAAACGAAGGCATAATTGCAGTTGGAAATAGAACAAAATCCTTCTTTAAATTTCAACATAATTTGTCATTATAGTCGCCACATTTTCTATTCTTTTCAAATGATTGTGTAAATGATGCGAACCGTTTTCCTGTTGATGTGCAGCTATCAGTTGGGGGTATAGATTTCCATCAAAATTACTTCTTTCACACAAAGCGATACAAAGTTCTGCTTCATCAAAGTGGAATGGTGATAAAGTCTTTAAAACGATGATAGCGTTCTTGGCATTGCAAAAGCCATAGAAATCATGATAAGACGAAAGCAAAGCTATTTACGTGCGTCTATCTCAGCCAACTGTCACGAACGGATTCTCGTGTTTCTAACACATATGGGATTAATCTGTACAAAAATTGTCGTCAACGTTTTTATGTTGCGTAAATATTACTTTATACTGTGTGCAAACATCAGGATCCTTCAAATTCAATACGCGCACATTGCGTTCATGCTATCGTTTTTCTTTAAGTATGCATGTGCACGCAACAATAAAGTTAGACTACCAAAATCTTGTGAATTTATGAACGTGCTCTGATTAAGATGATACCTCTTCTGTTGTGAAGGAACAAATTATAGTAAAAATGCAATTTATGTTACTAATTTATGTGTTATCATTATGTGCTTGGTGTATGATGTTATTGTAGTATTTCAAAAAATAGAAATTCGGTATTGTTATTCACACCGAGATTAAGTTTAATAAAACATGGGAAGCAGCAATTGGTAATAAAGCTTAAAGCAAATAAACAGTTGACTGAAAGTTGATGTCGTTAATTCACCCCTATTGTACAAACTATCATGTCAAAACTCACTATGATACCAACCCAACTGTTGAGTATTTTTTCCTGTTCATGAGTTCCAATTTGTGCCTTTAATGGAGATGGTTCATCGAAATTTAACGAATTTTCCTAGTCCATGCACGTTTGATGATATGCTTTTCTCAGTTTATAGTTTCAATGTTACAAATTCCTAAGTAATAAGGTACGATAGTGGACAAATGATGAATAAAACTATTGCACTTTTTCATAATGATTTGACTTCGATTTAAAACATACATTGCTTCAACGCATCAGTTCTTACACTTATACGAGGTAATTTTAAACGTTTTCCTTTCTGTCTAATCTTCTTAACGGAGTTTTTAATTATGAAAACGGATCCAATATTGCTGACATGAAACAAAACACTGTTTTTGTCGAGATAATTCTTTGGCATTTTTCTGCTCAATATATGATCATTTAATTACATAATATAGATGATAAATTACCGGCGCATTAAATTACCTCCATGGTAAAAAAGCAACCATTTCAACTTATCAACGATCTGTTTCTAAATTAAGATTTGGAAAATGGAATTTTTTTGACATGTGACTGGATTCTGCTTCATAATTTTATGTACATAAGACCATAAGCATAAGCATACGCTTATAAGTAATACATAAATGATAGTCGTAAAAGGCTAGTCTTATAATATTTATGCACAATAACTTCAGTTTTTAGAGCCGTTTCATTCTTTATTTGTAGCATTGTTATGGTTTATAATAAAAGAATGTACAAATCCTTTAAACGCTCACCTACTGTAAGATTCGTACGAAGACATTTGTTGGGGCATATTTTACGAGCTTTGCCAAAGAAATGTTTAAGTTAACGTACTTCAAAATTCTTTGTTATCTTAATGAAATCTCATTTGGGAAAACGCCAGATTGTCTGACCAATGCTTCATCATACTCCTGCCCGTTCTAGTTTTCAGTGATGGATCATTATGCTGCTGTTATTCCCTACATAATTCTGGGTTGTGAGATAAAATAACCAGATTGCATGTGTCAAGAAAAATAAATGTACGATGAAAGTTCTTGCTTTGCATAATTTGGAGCGTCGTTCCGCTGCGTGGAAAGTGCTTTGTGAGAACAAAGATTCACAGTCATTTCCCTGTATTGCGATATTAGTGCCATCAGACGCAGGGCGACCTCGTAAACACAAATTGGAACTCAACGGCTTTATTAAAATCTTTTCCGTGTTAGTGAATATTTTTGCCGCGTCATCATTTTGGTTGATCAAATTTTATTCATCGCTGCAGGGAAAGGAAACCGCATGGCAAAACGACGTCATTGCATTGTAATAATACGAGTGAATATGCCTACATTTCAGCAAATGTTGCAAATTAACCTATAAACAACGTTCCTAATCCTTTAAAGGAATTTAAAGAGAAGAATTTTGATACATTTAATCATTGCAAAGTAATCATTTGTGGGGCCATGTTAAATGTTATTTGAAATAGCAAATATATGAAACGATTGAGATTTCATTTATGTAGATAAATGATGGCGTGTAGTATAGTACATTCATTTAAATTCAAAATTGTGAAAATCATGGGAAGCCAAAGAAAATTAAGCAATCTGTTCAATTCAAAGTTTAATAAACGCCGGAAATGACTTATTTTACTGCTCTCTAATGCGATTTTTAAAGTAATTAAACATCGCAATTTTCATGTACATTTTTCATAAAGCCGCAACTTCGTGATTGTGTAGATTTTGTCAAGAACAACTCTTCTTCCAACTTGTCTTTAAAATTGAGCTTTTGCAGATGTAGTGTTTATACTCATTCATCATCTATGACATTTGAACCGCATGTTCAAGTACAACTCAAATTTTGCCAAAATGAAAATTTACACCTTCGAAGAGATTAATGTTACATCAAACTTTCGCTTTTGTGCTTTTACTGCAAATTGCAATGAAAACTCTTATGAAACTACACACAGAATTGTTTTGAATTTTTTATTATCATCAACCCTTACATTCTCGTACCAAACTCGGAAATATTTTAAATTAATCACTTGGTAGTTTTCCAAATGTAACATTTAATCTCAATAATATTAACGGAACAGCTTATTTAATAATATACAAATATATATATAATATATTAAAATTATTTATCTACTTCTACAGGACATCTGAATTTAGCTTAATATGACAAAATAATGTTATAACTTTCGCATCCATCTTAATAAATAATATAAATATTGGTCATTGGTTCAAGTCCTTTTACGGAAATTTATGTGCAGTCTATACAACAATTTAACTCGTGTGCTTTTAACTTAAGGTCGTGTTGGCGAGGCATATTCACAGTTAATAATATTACTATACAATTAATAACCAAAAGATATAAAATTTCAACTCTAAGTATAATCATCAACGAGAAATTTAGAAATGAAAATAATGGTGTTTCACACCGTAGTATCCACCGACAGACTCCATGGCATTGCTGTGATTCTGATAAATTACCTACAAAACGAACATATGCGTGTAAATCTTTTTAACTCCTACATAATTTGGGTTAAAAAAAGAATCATCGCATAGCCCACAAGGTCTGACGGGGTTTTTCTTAAATAGAACGCGATTAATTTGCAACTCCTGTTCATTAATATTAAAAATGCGTAAATCTCTGCTCAACGCTACTGCTGTGTATCGCAAATATCATGGATAAATTAGAACAACTTGACAAATTCTGTGGTCAGTTCAAATACAATCGAAAAAACGAGAAAGCGCTGGCCTGTATTTGGGGAACAACGAAGGAGGTAAAACGACGTTGAACTTTCCCACAATAAAATGGACGAAGACTCTTAAAATTGCGATGCTATGTTATTAAAGACGGGCAAACGTCGAAGACTACTCCAATCTTGATCAAAACCATCCGAATTAGGAGAACCAGTTGAGAATTCATCGCTTAACGACGAATCGGTAAATACATCAGATGCATGCTTTGTCAGATGTTTTACTGCGTCAACATTGAAGGAACGTATTTCAATTGGGTTGGATGGCCCGCTGCGCATTGGAAATGTGCAAAGATTGTTACTCACATTTGGAAGTGGTGAATTTGAAATTACTTGAGCAGGCGAAGGGCTTCCCAACGGACTCTCATCAAGAAAAGGAGTCGAAGGAGAAAGCGACAATGGAGATTCAAACACTGGAGATGGAGGGCTCCCGGTAGATATGGGAGAAAGTGGCGTCGTTAAACTTTGACTTCGCTCCAAAGGAATACGTTTCTCGTCCGCGTTGTGAATAAAATGACATCGTGGACCGTATGGACAAAAGCCAATAGTGTGAAATGTTCTGCAAAGTTCCGTTTTGTATTTTGGATGCCTTGTGAGCTGGCGGAGTTCGTGGTAGCCATGCGCAAACTGGCATTTATCGCCATATTTACATGTACCGTTCTCTTCATAGGGCCTGCACAACTCTGTTTTATAACGACTTGAGTTAGTGATGCTACCCCTACGTCTTTCTTCTTCAGCAGAACTAATGGCACTAAGAGCGCGATCTCTGGATGGTCTGCTTACTAGCATTGGATCACTGAGTGTAATAAGGTTTGTTGGCGTTTGTCTAGCCCCGTTTGTTGAATGTCTTCGTGGTAGCGAACCAACAATTCGTTTGTCCCCTCGTGCTTTTAATTCGAGGGACATGAGCTTACTCTACAGTGAATTGTAGATGAATAAATCACTTTAACGAGTTGCATCTTTTTAGATAGGTACATAAACGATCTATAATGTCTTTTTAAAACAAAAGCAACGATCACAACATTCTCTCACTCACGCAATCCCCACATTCATGAAATTTATGTAACAAACATAAAACATTTTTATTCGTTATATACCTTTAACAGAACATCGTCCATTTCATAAAAAGCCGATACCAGCGTTGCCGACATGCCGTAAAAATAATGCTTGTATAACGTGAACTATCAAAGGTTATTTTGCTTTTATTACTCCTTTGGGAGAATCCCGTAAACACGACTGCCTGCTCCTTTGCTGTTGACTTTCTACATCTCCGTGATTTTATATAAATGATATGACGATTGTGGGTGGTGCGTCATGGTGTCACGTGATAATTTGAGATAGGAAACGGAAGTAGAAATTGGCGTAAGAGCCCATTAGTAGGCGCAAGTTGGGAAAGAATGGGAAAAGCGAAAGATCTTTAAATCTGTAAATCTGTATTGACATACTTCCATGCTTACTACACGTCTTCATATCTTAAATGAATTTTGGGTGTCACTTTTATCGTCATTTTAATTGGTAAACGGTCCATCTATTTAAAGTATCTTATGATGAATTACGTCAAAAGGCTTGGCATATTGTATTACCAAGTAGGGTATTCCTAATATGGAATGTTTGGCAATACTAAAATCAAACTACGATTTGAATATGTTAGAGTACATAATGGATAGCAACGAAATGATCATATTTGTCTATTTGATATCTTTCTGTAACGTTGTACGCAGTATTACAACATTTGCATTTGTCTAATTTTTTTCCTATAGCAATCTAACAAAAATAGACAAAAGTTCCTGTTGGTTCGGCCATAAATGTGTCACAGTGCTCATATTGCTTATTCCATTATTGTCTTGAAGTGAAACAGTGTGAAAGAGTTTTGTTGTTTCTGTCATGAGCCAAAAGCAGTATGATTGTTTAAGTTAATTATGCCCTCGAATGCCAAGACTACCTATGTTGAATGGTTTTGCTGATCTGTTGTTTGAAAATAGCATCAAGCAGAGAATGACAGACAAAGCATAAAAATAATGAGATAACATAGGATGAGTGTTGTGTTCGCGTCCTTGCCAAGTGCTTTTGTTCATTGAAAGGATAACAATTCAAATGGTATTCAAAAGTTTAAAATTGACGAATTCAAGGGAAAAGTGCAACATTGAATCAGCTCGATCAGCATTTTAATTTTCGCAATTACGGATTTTGTGAATGGCCTAAAAAATCCGAGTGACCTTCCATGCGCCATGTATAATTTTTTCCGAGCTGCCATTGTTCGCATGTGGATCTTTAACATTGAAATGAAATTATCATCTGAACATACTTTCTTGTTGTTAAAGTCTTAAATTAGTGTGACAACAAAATGTGAAAGAAAATTACCAGCATAATCATAGCATTGATACCTATGGTATGGAATGTCCATTACTACATCATTTATTTTGGAATGAAATATGTTTTGGTAATAAGCTCCATGAGTCATGAATATATTCCATATATTCTGAAGCATATACTCAAAGTTTGATCTAGATATAAATGAATTCTTCACTTCATTGTGTGAACAGGAATACGAGATTGTTGCATGTGCATCGAGGCAACGGAGCACACCGAGAAACGATTATCATTGTACTTATCAGTTTCATGTATTCTTGCTAGCGCTATTCTTTCGTGGAATTTTTTTCAACTGGATGGTTATTGGTGAAAAGTTAAGCATAAAAATGTTACCTGTACCAAGAACTGTTTTTCTGTTTACACCACAAAAATCTAACATGTTTTGCTTGTCGGGTTTTTCAAGTATCATCACTATTCAGCTTTTCCGTTTCCTCTTCTCAGGTGAACAATTGCTGACTCTTAATCATTGAAATAATTCGTTCCTCGTATGCCCCCAACGGTGTTGCAAGTTTGTCTCGACACAAAAGAAAGCAACATAAGCTTTTTCTCTTCATGGAAACCAATGTCCATTTGTCAGTTGTTTTATTGCCTTCCCATGGTCTTTTTATTTGTTTGCTTTTCTTGCAAACCGAGCTTTCTCATGCCTATTTCAATAGCATTTTTCCTGGCAAGGTTGAACATTGCAAATTAAGTTTTATGCTAACAGTTCTACATGAATAAGGCTTTGCACTCTTCTCGAAGCCGTTTTAATTAGATTTATCAAACTTGTGCAATATGTTCGTTTTTTTATTGTAACATTGAAGACTTCCCTAAGATTAAGTTCGATTCAAATATTCATGGCTATCTTCCTGTTGGACCACAGAAAATATGAATGACGTTTGCTAGCGTCATTTAAATCGTAGTTCTTAGTATTACACTTAACTTAACGAATCAGTCGAATGTTCCGAATGGAAAACCCAATCGTGGAAGACATAGCGTCCACGTTCTATTTTTAAAAATGAGTTTCGTATCTTTTGACACGAAAACCATTATAATACAATGTTCCAATATCGGCATCACGAGATTTTTTACTTGAATAAATTATGCATATTGTGTTCTCACCTATTATTTTTGGATTTCCGTTGAAAAATCGACGGTAAAAAAGGCACTACTGGGTACTGGGTAACACCATGGCTAACACACCAAAAGTGAGTAGGGGCTTTCCAGGCTTTACGGACAGTTTCTGACAATGTAAATGCAGAAAATGATGTCATATCTTCGAATCACTCCTCGGGTTGGGATCGGGTACGGTCTTGTTCGATCCTTTCCGAAAAATGAAAGTGTGCGCCATCGCTATTTTTAGCCAGCAAACATGTTGTAAACTAAAAGTCAATATGAAATATTTCTGCATTTAGCAGAATTTTTGCGTTGCGTTTGGTATTTTTTTTGAATGTTATTTTTATAAAAGTAGTTTGATTTGCGTCACAGAATAATATGTATGATGATTAAAAACTCTGGCGATATCGACTTATCAGAAGCTTTATCTGGGAGTAGAATGTGTTTCGGAAATAAAGGTTTGCGTTTGTTGAGTATGCGAACTAGTAGATCAGAGATCTTGGCTAGTGATGGATTTCGCAAGATTGAACCGAAACCAACGTGTTTGGTTAAATCATATGAACATGACTGTCATACTTCTAAGGGAAAAAATGCTTCAAGGTAAAACTATAAAATTGCTTCAAAAAATGGGGGTAAATCAAGGTCAAAATATTCATCAGTCTCCACTGAGCCTAAATGCAGTACAAAGATGAGTTGATGTAAACCACTAAAAAATTGTCAGGTCAACCAAATGCTGATTATTGTTGATTAGCAAAATCAAGATCAAATTAAAAATCCTTTGTGTTTAACAACTCAATTTTACAATAAGAGATTTAAAGTTTTCTAAATGATTGGTCATCTTAAACCATCCTTTTACCATTTATGCTAGTTTATTAATTCGTGAGTGAGATTAGTTGAGAATTGGCACAAGCTAAAATTTGGCATTTTAAATTTACCATTTCAAGATTGTTAGAGTCTAGGTCCACTCGAAGAGGAGTGCGTATATGTCCGACTTGTAAGAATCGTGTGGGTTATCGCTCAAAAATCTGTAAACATTGTTTGGCTAATGCTGGTGGACATAATAGGACCAAATGTGTACGTAAGAATTCACGAAAGAAGTACATGCAAGAGTTGAGTACATTTGATAAAAATACAGATTCAAAGATAATCGTTGGAAATGATAATTCTGAAAATTCTGTGGGAGATTCAAAGAGACTTGGTAGTAATTCAAATACATTTACTGTAAAGAAAACTAGTTTTCTTACTTGTGACAGACTATGTACACCAAAGAATAATAATATTGATGAAAACAAAGTTGACAAAAAGATTGTTGCATTTGAATCATTGAATCCAGTAAAAAATACTGTGAACAATGTTCTAGATGAAGCATTATCAGAAGAGTATTTACCTCCTATTCCTTTTGATGGAAGTGATGTAGATAATATTAATGAATTGAAGCCATCTACTGATGATGTTATATTGGCAAAGGGAAATGCAGTCCAAGTTAGTTGTGTGTCTTTGAATATACCACAAAATAACTTTAGTGATGACTTGTTTGCAACATCTCATGATGATGTCATAAATAGAGAAGTGTGGTGAACTTGCAACATTATAATGATGTTTCACAGTCAAAAAGTCAAATTACAACACAAGGAGATGATTATGTTTTTGAAAAACATTCATTATCTGTAGTTGGACTAAATCATGATAAAATTGGATTCTCTCTAACACAACGTCAAAACATTGGTGGCATTGACACCTCTGAAACTGTCAGAAATGTGTTCACAAAGAGCATTATTGAAACTGCAGCTTGTTTGACAAGACCTTTTGGAAAAGATGAAAGTAATGTTTTGGGTGAAGCTGATGAGAATGAAAAGACAAGAATGCAATTCAGCAATTGCAATGGACGAAAGAAAGCCAATGTGTTCTTGATACAGTTTTTAAGAATTGAACCAAAGCCTTATTCAGATTTATCTCCTTCATCACATAAAGACAACGAGCAAAGCAAAATCAAGGAAAATAAGTAGGTGGCTCATTTTTTAATTACTTATCTTCCTTACTAATACATTTAGACATTTCTTTTGTTGTCAACTTATTAATAATAAGATCCTTTTTTGAATTGACATGCTTTTATAAAAATTAGCTGATAAAAATCATATTTACTATAGATAATGTGAGACAATTTTTCATTTTTAGGTTTTTGTTAAGTAAACCTACCAGGCGAGGAGTTAAGATGTGTCATTTGTGCGGGAAGGATGTTGGCTGTCGTTCTAGAATTTGTAAATTCTGCAAAGTGATTACTGATACAAACTCTGAGAAAATCTCAATATTGGATCAGAAAAATCTTCTTGCAGTTAAACTTTGTGAGTACTTCCATTTGGAAAGTGTTTTATTCTCGGTGAAGAAAAACATGGACTCTTCCGAAGATAGATGTTTTGTTAAAAAAATTGATAGTTCCTGGAAGGGGGGAAATCGGCCTAGCAGCAGTAACACAGATCACAAATTTTCATGCAATTGTAATGGTATTGAGATTAACACTTGCATTCACATTTCATGTTTAAAACAAAAGCCAAACATCGTCAAAGCTAGAATTATTGCGTTGAAACCTCTCCTTATTGATATACTACCTATCGAATTTATGTTCAAAGAAAAACTTCGTAAACTTTGGGAAATATTTAAAGAAGATGAAAACTGTCCTCTAGTGCAGCAAGTTTGTCAGAATATACTGGTTGTGATGGATGTGACTTCAGATGCAAAGATATTGCCTTTTCATTATACACACGTACGTTTTGACAAAATAAGACGTCGAAATAACACTGAGTTTCATATATTCTGTTCAGGAGCAACATGTTCTGCTTGGAACGATGAGAAATTTAAAAGTCCAGTCACGTGTCTACATTATTGTATCGGTTTGTGGGCTATCGCTTCGGACAGCGAATTAAAGAAATACTTCCGTGCATTTCTGAATGCAGAACAAGTATACTTGCACAGTGATGTGTTCGACAATTAATTTGACGGTGATCCGTTTAACTTTTGCTTTCAAACATACATAAGTAGTTTACTTATTTATTGACACGGTTTTTTTTTGTTTGTTGGTAGTTATTAAATCATTGAATCTGCTAATCTTATCCGGTTTGTTAAAAGGCATTTGACACGATAAGATTTAATTCCTGAATATTAATTCTGAATTCCTGAATTAAATTTTTTTATACCAAAACAATTGTTGTGCTAAATTATTTATAAGGCATAATTTTTCTAATGAATTCGCCGTTTTTTAATAAAGAATGTTGGCGTAATTTGTTTTGACATCAATTCTTAAGTAAAGATGAAAAGCTCCGGTATCTTTGAATTAAATAATGATTAATTGCGTTACAGGATTATATTTTACCTTATATATAAAGTTAATTTATGGTTTAATTGTCTTCATTCATTTGCAACTGTGATTTCGAAAATGATTGGTTTTCACTGTCTCCACTACTGACAATGGAACATTCCTTAAAAATAAGAATTATCAAACAAATTTCATCTACTGTAGTGATTTCATAAAATACTGTAGAACCTCTATATGCGCAGGAAGTTCGATTTTAGTCTAATTGACCCATTCAATTTTACATGTGATTATATTTTTAAATATTTTTTATGCCATTTTTCACGATTCCTTCTTATATTTTATAGCGTACCTCTAGATTTCCATCTTCTAACAGATTTCCCTCCTCTAAACAATTTTCACTTTCCAAAAGCTCTTCACTCTTGTCAAGTTCGACTTTTGTGTCACTATTGTCATTCTCTGACCTCACAAACTTTTTCTCTGCATACTTTAAACGAATAAACTGAATTCGCTCATCCCTTAATAGAAATAAAAATTGTTTTCCTTGTAGTTCTATAATCTTTCATTAACAGGACAAATGTGAACGATGATTTTGACGGGTCGTTGAATGTGGAAAATGTGAAGGTTAGACAAACATTGCTTAAAGTTCTAACTGTAATGTTGACCCAAACCATATTATAGTTCTTAAATCCAAACAAACACGTGAAAATAATGAAATCCAAAGAGTCTCTAAGATTTTCTATAAACCTAAATAACATTACTACAATAACCAATCATAAACATAACTACAACAACCAATCATAAACATAATAACTACAACAACCAATCATAAACATAACTGCAACAACCAATCATAAACATCATAACTACAACAACCAATCATAAACATAACTACAACAACCAATCATGGTATCTGATTACTTGTTAGAATCCCGAGAAGGTTTCCTGTAACCATCCATATTATATTCATAAATTTCATTTACCAAGGTATTACCGCGTGACTCCATGAACTGAAAATTTCAAAACGAACGAAGTATGTCTTAACGTCATAGAAAATGGAAAATACTACAACATCAACAAATAACTTACCTTGACAACTTTTTCTTCCCATTTATCTAAGGTCAACGAACGTACTTTAGAAATATGAACTCCCAAGCTACGATGAACTCCCGAACATTCAATACACATGACAATACCAATGTTTATACTTGCCCAATCAGGACCTGAAGCAAAAACATTTAACGTTCACAATATTCGACCATACGAAATTAATTTTCCCTAATTTCAAACCTAGTTTACTTTGAACAGTTTTGGTAATATTTCATGTTGGCAGAATTACAACTTTTGTTTTCATTTAGTGAGTTGAGAGGAGTATGAAAGTGGAATAAAAGCGGCACAATAAAATCGTTACTTTTCTTGGATAAAAAGTTATCTAGCACTTACGAGGATGTGTACAATCAACACATGTTTTATTTCCTTGGACTTTTCTAATTCGCTCAGAAGCGTTTGTGGCATACTGCTTATCATCCTCCGGTTTAACATAACCATAAGCATAAGTTGGTTGCAGCGACTACAAGGAGCGTCGTAGGACATCAGTTGATTACAACGTATGGAGCAAAGAATCAATTAAAAAGATATACCTGAAGTTTTTCCTTAGATTTCTTAAAAGCTTCCGTCGTTGCTGCCTGAAATTGATTATTACCCGTCAAACAAGTGGATTCTATAAGGAACTTTAACTAACGTTGCCCAACGATTAATGAACAAGGTAAGTAAGATAAATAATAATATGTTTGCCTGGATAGCAGCAATCCATTGATGCATGTCGTTTTCTGTCAAGGCTTGTAGGATTTGTTCGCTTTTAGGTGATGTAAGCTAGAGTAAACAATGAGAAGATGTTTTGTTTCTTTCTCCTTTCAGTGTTTACCTCGTCACACGTGTAACATACTTGGAAACAAAAATTTCGATCAATTTCTAGCTCGTCACATGTCTTTACGTTGCTTAGTAAGAGATTAGCAAATTCATTAGGCTCCTTTTCATCTTTGCCTTGAACCAATAACTTTCCTGAGGCTTCGTCGACGATAAAATACTACATGTAGTAGAATAACAACAAGGTTAAACAAGATGTACAATTCGTTTTGAAGAAAATATGTCAGCCCGAATAGTATTAGAACTAATGGTAGTCAACGTTTCGGGATAGAGGTAATTACTGTCGACACTTTGGGGGTAACACTAAGGTTGAGAAAGTCAATACTAAGGAATAATTGAGGTGGTAGACTAAAAATGCGCATTTTAGGGTGATTACGTGCATTCAATACATATGCAACGGCCACGAGTCAATGACAAAAGTTGTAATTTATAAATTTGTAAAACGCATTACTAGTAAAGGCCATTTGTTTTTAGGAAATGATCTTTGTCGCAATCTCAGATAACCACGGTGATAATTTGGCCATTTTGAAACTGGGACAATGTCAGAAAGGTCTTTTTCCACATTGTCAGTGAAAGATCTGAAAAATACAATTAACAGTTAATAAGGTATGGTGATTTCAACTAACAGTTTTATGAAACTACAAAGATTTGTCCTTTGATAAATGTTTGTAAATCGTGATCTGCATCAAACAAGTTATAGGAAATCTTCTAGTAAAAATCTTTGGGACTGAAAAAGTTTTCATAATAATGACTAACTTTTCATTCAGCTCGTTGTCGATTTCTGCTGTGTTTGATGGTGTATTTTGTAAGAGTAATTCATTGTTTGCAAGTTTGTTGCTTTTACATTCATTATTCACAGATTTTTCTGTTTCAGCCGATTTAAATTCGCTCCACGTAGAAATCTCTTCCTTTTCTGTTTTGGCAGTAGCTAAACAATTGTTTATTAAATGTTTTAACTATACAACACTGACTATACTAAAATTGATACATTCTGAAGGTAAAAGTAACAATATATTTTGCTTGAAACGTTTAATAAAATCAGATCGCCAACACAACATGATATAACCTAATACCGTGCTATTTAGATTATTCTCGATAACGTATTGTATGCACAAGAAACGTAGAAAGAAAAGTTTAAATTCGATAGTTATCATTTTTAGAAGAGTAGCTATATTAATTTTGTTACTTTTTTCCAAAACGTCAACCTCAATAAAATCTATACGCAAATGCCATAGAAATAAAGTAAAGCAGAACTTTGTAAAGTAAACATTTATTTATAAGTGCCATAAAAAATAATATCTTTTCCTACTACAACACCCACGGCTCGGCAATTTTACTTTTCAGGTATTCAGACAAAGCGCAAAAAATCAATTTGGTTAGTTTTAACTTCCTTATGAGGGAAATCTTACAAGTTTGGTTTTGTTCAATGTTTTCGTTTGACGTGTTTGATTTAATATCTTCTGGTTCCTTTTTTTCTCCATTTCGCACGTCTTCCAATTGATCCTAAATTTAAAAATAAAAAATGGGCTGCGATAATAAGAGAGTTTAGTGGCATTCAGCCAAATGAATATCTGAAGTATGAAGAAAGATAAGGAAATACAATGTGTGGTTGGAAGAGACGGTAAATAATAAATGTTGGTAAAATTGTAGGTTTCATGCCCGTAACAAAAAAGTGAAATAGAAGCTTATTTTTTATAATATTTTTCATCAATTTTGCACCTCTTGAGCCCCGTTTACTCTTGTAGGCGACGCCTCCAGCGTAACATTCTGACCTCTTTTTATAGATGGTTCACGGAGACCTAAAGGAGACAAATAAAAACTTATGATAAGATAAGTACTACTAAGCGTGAGAGACAGAGAACAATGTGGGAATGTAGGGTTGTTGGTCCAAAACCTCACACATCATCTTTAAATTTGGAGTATGAATTTAATCAAGCAATAACAATGTAAACGAGCGTTCTTTTTATCTAGGAGATGAAAGAGAGGGCTTTGTTTCACTAACTACAATCGAAAATGTCTTCTGCTGTCTTTTTCACCTTGATAACATCCAAAGAGCATTCATTTTAATTGTTCAGCAATTTACAAGTGAACTCTATCAGAAATCACCTGAATTTCCAAGTAAGCCGTTAATTCTGTTGAAAAATTTTCCTGCTTGAGTGTTTACTGTGGTCACAGATTGCGCTAAAGTTGTTGACCTACAAAAATTATCAAAATTTTGCCATTAATAGCTCTTCTCACACAGCTCAAGGGTGATGGTATGTTCTTAGAATCCCTCATTATCATGTAACATACCCTAGGAAAGTGACCGGTTCATGAAAAGCACCTTTATCTTTCTCCAAAGCTCTGTCAATTTTCAACTGAACGAGTTTCTTTAGCCTTGCATCATTTTCGCATTGAATCTACACATTGAGTAGTACCATACACAATTTCTTAACTGTTGTCAAGAGTTCCATACGTAAACCTTTACCATACGTAAACCTTCACCATACGTAAACCTTTACCATATGTAAACCTTCACCATACGTAAACCTTTATTAATTTACCTCACTGTGAACAACTCTATTCAGTAAGTTGTCAAAAAAGACATTTGTATACTCCTCAGATTCTTTGAATATCTTAAATGATAGTTTTAATGGAAAAGTGTTATCAAGATAGCTGAATGACTTGAATTAAATAATAAAATGCACTAAACCTGATAAGAAAAGTTTATAAAGAAATACTTTGCCAAAATATGTTCAACCATAGTTTTCACAAAAGAAATCTTAAAGAAAAAACAATGACATTCAATTAAAGATAAAACAGTCCTTATTAGTGTTCTACTATCTTGTACCTTTTTGACAGAATTCATTTCTCTCAAGGAGTTGATATAAGTTGACAGCAACATGTGATAATGATGTCTTGAAGTGAACAAGTTAAATGCAAGCTTGTCCAAAACTGAAGACTTAATAATAAATATTGACAATATGAAAACAATGGCTATGTTATATAAAATCTTCTACAATCATGTACACATTATGAAACTCCTAAAGCAAACCTCTGGGAGTGTGTTGATATTTTGACAGTTTGAAAACTTTTCCCAAGATATTGTGAGATCATGTCTAGCTTTTGCAACTTGCTGTTTCATTTCCTGATTGTTTTTCACAAAATAAGAAATATACTGGAGTTACATTACAAAATTTTGTAAGTAAAGGATAATTTGAGATGCCAAGGCAGAGATAAAACATCAAAATAATATAGCAATAATAGCTATGGCTATGACTATTGTCATTGCTTTGAAAGAGAAATTCTTTAGAAAGGTACCTTGACTTTCTCGAATTCCTTTGACAAAGTTTCAAGCTGATTGCACAGAAGCATTTCTGTTTGATTGAGGAACATTCCATGATAACAATCCACTCTTTGTAACATGTCAGTGAACTAGAGACAATATATCATTTATAGAGCAGTTAATGCAACAGATATTGTTGATGTTTTATTGAAATAAAGGTATTGGTCCCAAATTATAGTTATATTACATTATAATTAGCCTGTCTGTGTGCAATGATTATTAGTGAAACAAGTTTGCAATTGTTGTTTCTAAAAGTTGTGCATTTTCTTAAAGAGCTTAAGGTTTTCCTCACAATATAATATTGAGAATGGTTAAGGTAGTAATTTTATAATGCTACAGAAATAACTGGAAGTAATAAAGTTGGTCAATTTATACTTGGTATTGTACGGTACCTTTATAAGAGGAGTTTTTAAATTGTCATCTTTTGAAAAAACTTTGGCAACCCTTTGCATACCCAATGTCAAATTTTCACTAGCAGTACTGAAGGCCAATGCAGTTGTACGGTAAATATTGGCACAATTAGCAACATGATTAATGACACTTCCAATCTATATTATTTCAAATACAAAAATTCAAATACGTAATGAAAACAAAAATTCTCATAAAATTGTTATAACTCATGACATCTCTATATCTGTCGACGTTTTTCTCATTCATCAATTCTTAATTTACACATAAGAAATTTATTTATCATTATGAAAGTTGAGAATTACGGTAGAATGGCAGTAAAACGACCTTAGATTTAAATTTTTAAACTAAACTTAACATTTCTGACAAAATTTTGTTGTAAATGGGATGAAAATTAAAATAAGTTTTACTATTTTCCTTAGGTATAGTTAACAAAACATTTTGGTCGATGTCACATCGTTCAGTAAACAGTAAAAACATTACAGAAAAATGACTAATTCTAATAAAGTATGTTGTGATTTTTTAATCTATAAGTAACGATTAAGTATATAAACAGAGCCAAATAATATAGACATTATTTCAACATTCATTATTAAACACCTCTTCTGTTCGTTCTTCCCAAAAGTTCAAATTTTGTATACAGTAGGGGCTTTCGTCCAAGATAAATCCCAATGTCGGTAGGTCTGGCAAGATATTTCTTTCTTCTTTCAAATAAAATGTCATATTTTGAAATTCGATTTTTTAACCAAAACAAAAATGAGAACAGAAACGATAAGAAAGTTAAAAATAAAAGAATGTTGGCTAACACTAGTCTGAACGAAGCACACTATTTAACTCCAAACTTGAAGTTGTTTTCGTAGATATCAATTTCATCACAGCAAAGGATTGAACACAGCACTGCATTGACCCAGGATTGAGCACTGGATTGAATACAGGAGAATGGCGTGAACACAGGATTGACTGAATACGGGATTGACATATAAGGATTCAGCACGGGATTGAACAAAGCCTAAAAGAAAGGGATCTGAGCGTTCCTATTAAATTGATTTCGATGAGGTTAAAGATTTTACTCATACTTTTTTAAGCTTATTTTTTATCATGCTTTCAAAGAGATGTTTCAATCAAGTTCAAAAAAATGCTGACGAAAGAAGCCAAGAGATTTAAGACAAGATTTAAAGTTAATGTTATCAGAAAAAATGGTTGACGTTAATACGATTGTGAGAACAAACATGTAGTTAGGAATATAGTTTGTGGGGTTAGGAGGTGTTCGTGAGGATAGGAGTAGGGTTTATGGGTTTAATAGTAGGGTTTAGTTGAAGGATTTATAAGGTTAGGACTAAGGTTTATGGGGTTAGGAGCAGGGGTGGCGCTAGAGGGGGTGGAACACCCCCCTCTTGTCAGCGAGTCGGAAAATTTTATTTTTATTCGAAAAATTGTAAAACAGCCAGGGGAAATTTTTTTAAGAGTAAAAAAAGCGATACCTCTCTAAGCTATCTTTGATAATTTGATAGCAGCAGTACACTCGAAGCTTTTATTTTATCATCAGTTTGATATTCGTGAATAACAATATTGAATGCAAAGTCTTTTTTACAGTGAGTTTTTGTCACATCATTTAAGGCACTTAATAAGTACTTGCAAAAATAAATTTACTTTTAGTTGGAGAGTGTTGAGTGTTCCCAATCTATCGAAGATTGTTTTAAACATTGCTGAGTGAAAATACATCAACTATAGACTTTGGCATGAAAATGTGTGAAAATGCATGAACTAAAGTATTTGGCATGAAAATGCGTTAAAATGAAAGAACTAAAGTCTTTGGCACAAAAATGTGTAAACTATAGTCTTTTTCATGAAAAATCGTGAACTATAAACTTTTGCATGAAAATTCGTGCACTAGAGTCTTTTGAATGAAAATTGGTGAACTTTAGTCTTTTGCGTGAAAATTCGTGGACTATAGTCTTTTTCATGAAAAATCGTGAATTATATTCTTTTGCATCAAAATTGGTGAACTATAGTCTTTTGCATGAAAATTCGGGAACTATAATCTTTTGCATGAGAATTTATGAATTATAGTCTTTTGCATGAAAAATCGTGAACTATAGTCTTTTGCGTGAAAATTTGTGAACTATAGTCTTTTGCTTGAAAATTGGTGAACTATAGTCTTTTCTATGAAAATTGGTGAACTATAGTCTTTTCTATGAAAATTGGTGAACTATAGTCTTTTGCATGAAAAATCGTGAACTATAGTCTTTTCCATTACAATTCGTGAATTATAGTCTTTAACATGAAAATCGTGAATTATAGTCTTTTAAATAAAAAATCGTGAATTATAGTCTTTTACATCAAAAATCTTGAATTATAGTTTATTGCACGAAAAATCGTGAATTATAGTCTTTTGAATGAAATTTGGTGAACTATGGTCTTTTGCATGAAAATTTGTGAACTACAGACTTTTGCATGAAAATTCGTGAATTATAGTCTTTTGCATGAAAATTGGTCAACTACAGTCTTTTGCATGAAAATTGGTGAACTATAATCTTTTGCATGAAAAGTCTTTTTCATGCAAAAGACTATTTTCATGCAAAAGACTATAGTTCAAGAATTTTCGTGCAAAAGACGATTTTTCATGCAAAAAACTATAATTCACGATTTTTCATGCAAAAGACTATAGTTCACGATTTTTCATGCATAAGACTATAATTCACGATTTTCATGCAAAAGATTATAGTTCACGATTTTTCATGCAAAAGACTATAATTCCCGATTTTCATGCAAAAGACTATAGTTCATGATTTTTCATGCAAAAGACTATAATTCACAAATTTTCACATTTTCTCACACAAAGACTATAGTTCACGAATTTTCACAAATTTTTACATTTTCTCGTAAAAAGACTATATTTCGCGCATTTTCACAAATTTTCACATTTTCTCACACAAACGCTATAATTCACGCATTTTCACAAATTTTCACATTTTCTCACACAAAGACTATAGTTCACAAATTTTCACAAATTTTCACATTTTCTCACACAAAGACTATAGTTCATGCATTTTCACAAATTTTCACATTTTCTCACACAAAGACTATAGTTCATGCATTTTCACAAATTTTCACATTTTCTCACACAAAGACTATAGTTTACACATTTTCACAAATTTTCACATTTTCTCACACAAAGACTATAACTCACGCATTTTCACAAATTTTCACATTTTCTCACAAAAAGACTATAGTTCATGCATTTTCACAAATTTTTACATTTTCTCACACAAAGACTATAATTCACGCATTTTCATAAATTTTCACATTTTCTCACACAAAGACTATAATCATGCATTTTCACAATTTTCACATTTTTCACACAAAGACTATAGTTCATGCATTTCACAATTTTCACATTTTCTCACACAAAGACTATAGTTCATGCATTTCACAATTTTCAATTTTCTCACACAAAGACTATAGTTCATGCATTTTCACAATTTTCACATTTTCTCACACAAAGACTATAGTTCATGCATTTTCACAATTTTCACATTTTTCACACACAAAGACTATAGTTCATGCATTTTCACAAATTTTCACATTTTCTCATAAAGACTATAGTTCATGCATTTTCACAAATTTTCACATTTTTCACACAAAGACTATAGTTCATGCATTTTCACAAATTTTCACATTTTCACAAAGACTATAGTTTGCATTTTCACAATTTTCACATTTTTCACACAAAGACTATATTCATGCATTTTCACAATTTTTCATGATTTTCTCACACAAAGACTATAGTTCATGCATTTTCACAAATTTTCTGATTTTCTCACAAGACTATAGTTCATGCATTTCACAATTTTCACATTTCTTCATTCATAAAGACTATAGTTCATGCATTTTCACATTTTACATTTTTCTCACACAAAGACTATAGTTCATGCATTTTCACAATTTTCACATTTCTCACACAAAGACTATAGTTCATGCATTTTCACAAATTTTACATTTTCTCACACAAAGACTATAACTACGTGATTTTCACAATTTCACATTTTCTTCACAAAGACTAGTTCACGCATTTTCACAAATTTTCACATTTTTCTTTCACACAAAGACTATAACTCACATGATTTTCACAATTTTTTACATTTTCTCACACAAAGACTATAGTTCATGCATTTTCACAAATTTTCTATTTTTCATTAACAAAGACTATAGTTCATGCATTTTCACAAATTTTCACATTTTCTCACAAAGACTATAGTTCATGCATTTTCACAATTTATATTTTTCTTTTCACATTAAAGACTTTAGAATTCATGCATTTCACAACTTTTCACATTTTCTCACACAAAGACTATAGTTCATGCATTTTCACAATTTCAATTTTCACACAAAGACTATAGTTCATGCATTTTCACAATTCTCACATTTTCACATTAAAGACTATAGTTCATGCATTTTCACAATTTTACATTTTCTCACACAAAGACTATAGTTCATGCATTTTCACAAATTTCACATTTTCTCACACAAAGACTATAATTCACGCATTTTCACAAATTTTCACATTTTCTCACATAAAGACTATAATTCATGCATTTTCACAAATTTTCACATTTTTTCACACAAAGACTATAGTTCATGAATTTTCACAAATTTTCACACTTTTCACACACAAAGACTATAGTTCATGCATTTTCACAAATTTTCACATTTTTCACACAAAGACTATAGTTCATGCATTTCCAAATTTCACATTTTCTCACACAAAGACTATAGTTCATATTTTCACTTTCACATTTTCATTAATAAAGACTATAGTT
The DNA here is from genome assembly GCF_021976095.1 of Xenia sp. Carnegie-2017. Taxonomy (NCBI): domain Eukaryota; kingdom Metazoa; phylum Cnidaria; class Anthozoa; order Malacalcyonacea; family Xeniidae; genus Xenia; species Xenia sp. Carnegie-2017. Next base: position 15,981,383 of record NW_025813483.1, on the reverse strand, counting down.
CATGCATTTTCACAAATTTTCACATTTTCTCACACAAAGACTATAGTTCATGCATTTTCACAATTACATTTTTCACACAAAGACTATAGTTCATGCATTTTCACAAATTTTCACATTTTCTCACACAAAGACTATAGTCATGCATTTTCACAATTTTCACATTTTTTCACACATTAAAGACTATAGTTCATGCATTTTCACAATTTCACATTTTCACACAAAGACTATAGTTCATGCATTTTCAATTTTATATTTTCTCACAAAGACTATAGTTCATGCATTTTCACAAATTTTCACATTTTCTCACACAAAGACTATAACTCACGATATTTCACAAATTTTCACATTTTCTCACAAAAAGACTATAGTTCATGCATTTTCACAAATTTTTACATTTTCTCACACAAAGACTATAGTTCATGCATTTTCACAAATTTTCACATTTTCTCACACAAAGACTATAATTCACGTGATTTTCACAATTTCACATTTTCTCACAAAGACTATAGTTCATGCATTTTCACAATTTCCATTTTCACACAAAGACTATAGTTCATGCATTTTCACAATTTTCACATTTTCACACAAAGACTATAGTTCATGCATTTTCACAAATTTTTACATTTTCTCACACAAAGACTATAGTTCATGCATTTTCACAAATTTTTATATTTTCTCACACAAAGACTATAGTTCATGCATTTTCACAAATTTTCACATTTTCACACAAAGACTATAGTTCATGCATTTTCTTCACAATTTCACATTTTCTCACACAAAGACTATAGTTCATGCATTTTCACAATTTTCACATTTTCTCACAAAGACTATAGTTCATTCATTTTTACAATTTTCACATTTTCTCACACAAAGACTATAGTTCATGCATTTTCACAATTTCACATTTTCTCACACAAAGACTATAGTTCATGCATTTTCACAATTTTACATTTTCTCATTAAAGACTAGTCTGCGTATTTTCACAATTTTACATTTTTCTCACACAAAGACTATAGTTCATGCATTTTCACAAATTTTCACATTTTCTCACATTAAAGACTATAGTTCATGCATTTTCACAATTCTTTCACATTTTTTTTCTCACACACAAAGACTATAGTCATGCATTTTCATACAATTTTCACATTTTCTCACACAAAGACTATAATTCACGCATTTTCACAATTTTCACATTTTCTCACACAAAGACTATAATTCATGCATTTTCACAATTTTCACATTTTCTCACACAAAGACTATATAGTTCATGCATTTTCACAAATTTTATCATTTTCACACAAAGACTATAGTTCATGTTTTCAAATTTTCTACATTTTTCACACAAAGATCTATAGTTTATAAGTATTTTCACAAATTTTCATGATTTTTCTCACATTAAAGACTATAGTCATGCATTTTCACAAATTTTCACATTTTCACACAAAGACTATAATCATGCATTTTCACAAATTTTCACATTTTCTCACATAAAGACTATATTCATGCATTTTCACAAATTTTCACATTTTCTCACATTAAAGACTATAGTTCATATTTTTCACAATTTTCATTTTTCACACAAAGACTATAGTTCATGCATTTTCATTTTCAAATTTCACATTTTTCACACAAAGACTATAGTTCTACGCATTTTCAATTTTAAATTCCTTTCTACATTTTCACACAAAGATTATAGTTCATGCATTTTCACAAATTTTCACATTTTCTCACACAAAGACTATAATTCATGCATTTTCACAAATTTTCACATTTTCACACAAAGACTATAGTTCATGCATTTTCACAAATTTTCATTTTTTCACACAAAGACTATAATTTATTTCACAAATCTTTACATTTTCTCACATAAAGACTATAGTTCATGCATTTCACAAATTTTCACATTTTCTCACACAAAGACTATAGTTCATGCATTTTCACAATTTTCACATTTTCACACAAAGACTATAGTTCATGCATTTTCACAATTTTCACATTTTCTCACACAAAGACTATAGTTTCATGCATTACAAATTTCACATTTTCTCACACAAAGACTATAGTTCATGCATTTTCACAATTTCACATTTTCTCACACAAAGACTATAATTCATGCATTTTCAAATTTTTACATTTTCACACAAAGACTATATAGTTCATGCATTTTCACAATTCTATTTTTCACACAAAGACTATAGTTCATGCATTTTCACAATTTTCTCACACAAAGACTATAGTTCATGCATTTTCACAAATTTTTACATTTTCTCACACAAAGACTATAATTATGCATTTTCATAAATTTTTTCACATTTTCTCACACAAAGACTATAGTTCATGC